>NC_090445.1:387140422-387466877 GCF_031143425.1 Pleurodeles waltl
AAAGTAACTGATTTTAGGCATAAAGTAAAAGCATAATTCCCCTTTAATTTTTCATAACAATAAAAGTGAACCCATCCTCTCCTCCAACAATAGGCCCAGCCCTATCCTCAAACAACCGCATCACCAGCCAATGTCCAGAAATGTCCTAAGTGTCCAAACAAAACTAGAAAAGCGCAAAGTTCCCTTCCCATGTCTCACCCTCTCCACCCACAACAAAGTCCCTCCCACCAAATAAAAAAAATAAAAAATGCTTATTAAATGTGGAATTGAAGTTCTTTCACCTCCCGGAGAAGGCTTGCCACCGCAGCTCATTGCACCATCTGCCGAAGCACGCAACGTTGAAGCGGTCTGAGTAGGAGCGGGGCAGCAGTGGTGGCTTGGTGACTGTGCTAGAGATTTTGCTGCTAGGATGGAGATGCTGGTGGCTGGCTGGAGCTACTGCGGCCCTGGGCAATGAAAGCTGTCTCCTTCTGTTCCTCCACCAGAGCCACCAGCCAGTGACATTCAGTCTGGGTGGCCTCCTTCTGTTGCCGCCACAGCCGGCTGCTTTCTCCTGCCGAGATGGTGGACCAGCAGGAATAGCTATATCAAGAAAGACATTTTTTTAATAAAAGACAAATTGTAACTAATGCTCAGTGCAAACACTTACTTGTATATAGTGGCACCATAGTTGTACATTGCTGGTTCCATAAAACCATGGGAATTTTTGATAGTCACAGGGCCAAGGTGAATCTTTCTCCACACATGCCCCACATAAAAAATCACTGACTTGCTCCAAAGAATTACGCCAGAATGACACCAGATTAAAACTCAGTGATTTTCTTCTTTTAAAAGATTTCAGGGTGAAAAGAAAATCTAAACAGATTAATTGCGAGTTTGGTGGTCTCAGGACCGCCATGTTGGTTGTGGAACTCATACCACCCGAAGGTTGGCAGAGAAGACAGCCATATTATGACCATGGTGGTATTCATTGCAGTCTGGTCGCTACAGATGATGGTAGCCACCTGCAGACAGATTTTGAGGTTGCACACCGCCAGGGATTCCACGCAGTTGCATCACCACAGAAACCCAGGCGGAAACCAACTGCATAAAAGGAGACACCCACCTTCAGGAAGCAATACTCGTCCGGAGCCGCCATGGAACCAGAACTGTGCTTCTGCTTGCACAAAGACTTTAAAATCTGTGACGGTGATGGCAACCGTAAGTATACATACTTACCTGTTCTTGTTGTACATTGTCAGTTTTTGTACACACACACAATATACATTCTGGAAGGGGGGTGCGAGGGCGACACTCACACCTAACAGCACACTAACAGACACACACTCATAGCTAGCCACACACACATGCATATACACAAATAACATGACACGGCCACACACACATGCACACAAACATCACAAACACACACAGGTACGCATGGTAACACTGCACAGACCCACACTCACACAGTACTACACAACACCACAACATGTCACAAAAACAACACAACCTCACTATCTCCAATCAATTGACAGGGACCCACAGGGGACACTACCCAGGGACACATCACATCACACAGACTTCACAATGTAACACCAACAGGCAAAACACATATACAAATACAAATACACAGTCATACCAGTTACCGATCAACCCACAAAGAACTCCGTATCCATCATTTCATGCACATTATGGCACAGAGTCAATGCATACAAAGCCATTCAACACACCAACAAACACATCACAACACCAACAACAGACAATACCAACACAACTAAACCCCTTGAATAAACAAATGTACATCTCACAACACATACCCTAACACTTTCAGACAAAATCACTGGACGGCAACCTTACATACTACCTAAACAACACATGTAGCCCATGCAGAACATACACATACTGACACACAACTAATGTCAGCCAGGAACAAAAACATACTACAGAAAGAAATGCATGGCAAAGAGGAACCAAAAACTGGTTGGTTTAAATTATCATTTGTAGCCTCAAATTTGAGAAACAAAGGCCATAGGCCAGTCCATTTATAAAGGTACACAATGCACACAGTGTACATACGTGTGCCCCGAACTTGACTCCTGACTCCCGTGTTACCTCCACAGAAATGGGCATCAATGGGGTAGGCAGGGACCTCAGGGGTTATCAGGGGCAGAGAGGGGGGGGTTGGGTTTAGGTTTTGGAGGGGGGCCTTTGGGATCTGCCTTGGGGGGGTTGGGCTTTGACTTAGGTTTAGGGGAGGGTTGGCATTTAGGTGGAGGGGTAGGCTTATTGGCAGAGAGAGGGGCATGGGTACTTGCAGGGGGGCAGAGGAGGTCTTGGAGGTGGAAGGGCCAGACTTGGAGAGGGACACAGCATATTTATGGGTATCACAGGGTGGGAGAGGAGTAGGGAAAAGGGCAAAATCTGAAAGGAAAGAGTTTTTAGACACACCGGGACAGTCATTGCAAAAAGCATTGGTGGACAGAGATGGTACTGGGGTGGTCCCAGATATGTCTGCCACTGCCAGGGAGTATCTACTCTAGGAGGATTCTGATGATGAAGAAATGGATCCTGCCTCTCCCATAGCACTCCCCTCGTCCTACCGGCAACTGGGTCCCTCAGTGTCGATGGTATCAGCACTCTGGGTCCTGTGCACTGTCTCCTTCACTTGCTGATGTTGCTGCACAAAAAGAGAGAGAAAGGGTAATCATATTCTTAAAATACACATACATTACAACATACACCACAGTAATAGCACATCTTTGTCACATAAAGCCCCAGATAGGAACCACAAAGAGCCGACATCATGTCACAATTACATACTTCCAACATTCCCCTGTGGCCACAGTCTCACCCACTACAGAAGCCAACCATCTGACCACTACATCACCATCCCATCAATTTATCAATAACTCAAAAACACCATGCACAAGATTAATTGGCTACATCAAAGTCTCTCCCCATACAGGTCATCTATGTGTATCAACAAATAATTCTTAGGAAATGCAGTTTGGTAACAACACAATATCATGCCTCCCCTACTCCACACTTGCCTAGTCCAAAATCAGTTGTCATGTTCCATGAAAGTAAATGCATTGCACTTCAAATACAACATAGCATGTTGCTTTGCAACCACATACCTAAATTGTGAATCTGTCCATATATTTCACAATGTCAATTACCTCAGAAGAAGACACTACATATGGCATCCGCAAATAGTGTGTCTCACAAAACGACATAGCATATCATTGAAACATCTACCTAAACACTATAAAAAGTTATGTGCACCCACTTATCTAACTCATTGACACATAGACAACATTTCAATGTCTTGCAATAGAGTCCAATTAGCACACAGGATACAACCACAAACAACCACAGGGAGCATACCAACACCTCCAATACAATGGACACCAAACAATGTCCGTGAAGGCCACATACCATTCCACTATACATGCTGATTAGAAACCTCTACAAAACAACATCTAAACACCTACAGCACTAACTATACAGGCATGTGAATCCCATTACCTAAGTCAAGAACTAATACATAGCCAATTACTAATATAACCATGAATGACACATACACCTAGAGTTAAGCAAATTGAATGACAACATACACCATAAGACCAACATGTGTATGTCAAATGAAAGCCCTGCTACAATATTAGGTCGGGAAGAAATGAAGAGGTCCATTAATAGAACTGTTGAAACAGTCTCCGATTAGCAAAGGTTAGGCTGCAAAGATGAGGTCTCAATATAACAATATGTACAAATTATCAATTGACACGTGATGCAGGCACAAAATAGTTTATGTTATACCCATATATGGTACTGCCCAATGTTGCATAGATACTATACATGGGCCAAGGGATCAGAAGCCTAGTCATCTACCTGCTCAACACCAAATACATTAAATAAAAGGTATTTGAACACATGTCTTGAACTGGCACTGTATTGTTGCCACCATGATTTTCAGTATGTAGGACGTCCACCCTAAACAAACGTCACATTTTCCAAAGTATGAATCTGACATGACAATGGGGACACTTCTTCAAACCTCATAGGGAGTGTAGTAGGTTTGCTATACCAAAATCATGATTGGAGTGATAGCCTCACATGAAGTTACCATCTATTTCATGACACAGGATAATGTGGCCATGTTACTCATCTGTCAGACTCAATTCTGCACATAGAGCAAGATCCAGTGGAATATGACTTACCATTTGGGTAAATTCACTTGGGGAAACTAGGTGGGAAGAATGACACTGCAGGTTACACATATGTATGCCTGTGTAGAATTACACATATGACACAGTCAGATGTGCATTTCCACACAAAGTCATTCTATTTGGTTGACATAGGTGATTAACATGTCCCTATACACAATACAATGGACACATCTGTGTTTCAATGTTGGCAACTGTAGTACTATGTATTCCTAAGAGACACTTTAACTATAGCACTTACCACATAGTCACAGCTGCAATACTTAAACATCACAAATTTAACTGGCAGAGGAATATACATGGGTTCTGTCTTTAATTACCCCCTTGTGGCTGCTGTGCTGCCCTCAAATGGCCATCTACCTCAGGGTAGTCCACCACCAAAATGCGAGCCATTAGGGGAGTCAAGGTCTGACAGGCACCCACCCTCCTTGAGAGGACATGACCAGTTGGGCCTCTGCGGTCTTCCGGGCCCAGCATCTCAAGTCCTCACATCACTTCCTACAATGGGTGCTCCGCCAGCTGTGGAGCCTCAGGGTCCATACTTGCTTGGCAATGGCATGCCAGATTCTCTTTTTGTTTATGGGCTTTGACCTGCATGGATGACACAGACAAAAGGACAAATTCATGTCCATATGCACCACACCAATAGTAGTGGACAGAACACTTCAGTAAAAGCAAGTAGGCAAACATTCTGATCCTCTCAGTTGACACTCATGTACAAATTAGCATCTGCAGTCATTAACAACTTCACTACTTTACATTTCAGGCACACCATCATGCACCACATCTTTCACACATTGATAAAACATTGGGCTTCTCTGGTGCACCATATAGCTGTTCATACAGGAGTAAGACCTCCTCCACAATCCTCTCCAACTCTTCTGAGATGAAGGCTGGGGCACTATCACCTGCAGGACATGGCATGATACCTCCCAGAGGCAGTACACAGCAGCTCAGTTAGAGGAGGTATTTTCTGGCAGCAGTGTCAGGAATCAAGTGAGCATATGCCATGTGCAGGACTGTCACCTCCAGTGGACATCGCCATTGGCCCAAGTCTTCCAAAGGCAGCAATGTGTACCAATGGCAATTTTCACCGTGGTTGTGACTGCCTACCGCCATTATGACTTTTTCTGGAGGATCTCTGAGCACCACCCCTGGGGTGTTGATGGACAGTGGAGTCATCACTCCCTTTTCCTTTGTCCAGTTTGGCACCAGAGCAGAACCTGAGGGGGTCTTCAAAGCATTACCAGTGGCTTGGGGAGGCTACCCCTCCGAAGCCTGTAATACTTATTTCCAAAGGGAGAGGGCGTAACACCCCTCTCCCAAAGGAAATCCTTTGTTTTGCCTTCCTGGGCTTGAGCTGCTCAAGCAAAAGGAGGGCAGAAAGCTGTCTGTGAGGTGGCAGCAGCTTGGGCTGCCTAGAAAACCTCAGAAGACTGTAGGAGCAATGCTGGGGGCCCTCTAAGGAGCCCCCAGAGTGCATGAAATCATACAACCAATGCTTGCATCAGGGTTTGGTTCCAACATGTTTGATATCAAACATGCCTGTTTGGAGCTACCATTATGTAGCTGGACAGGTACAAGAGTAAAATGGCATCCCTGCACTCACGAAGTTTGTGAAAGTGAGCCTGGAGTTCATGGGGCAACCTCTGCTAGAGCAGGGTTGCCCTCAAACAGAGGTACTCTGCACCCTGCCCTCTGGGCTAGAATGCTTTCCATAGGGGTGATTTCTAAGTGACCTAGTGCAGTGAAAAGTGGCAGTGCTTGTACCTTTTCACACAGGCTGCAATGCAGTCCTGCAGAACCCTTTGCTTGGGCTCCCTATGGGTGGCAAAATATATGCTGCAGCCCATAGGGATCTCCGGGAACCCCAATGCCATGGGTACCTATGTACCATATACTAGGGACTTACAGTGGAGCACCAGTGTGCCAATTGTGGACTGAATGCTACCAGTAACCAACTTTAAAGGAGAGAGCATAATCACTGGGGTCCTGGTTAGCATGATCACAGGGAACACAGTCAAACATACTGACAAACAGGTCAAAAAGTAGAGTAACCAAGTTAGAAAGAGGCTACATTCCTACAGGTATGGGTAATAATGTAATCTATACAATAGTCGTGGGATGGAGACCATTATAAAAATAGCTGACTGTGGCAGTAACAAGATGGGGAGTAGAGACCATGCCCTAAGTTCATTTTGTGTCTGGCTTGTGACTGAGGCAATATTCTTGATCCAAGAAAGCTTTCTAATGCAGGTTAGGAAGATGCCCAGGTATTTGAAACCCATGTCTGGCATTTGTAGGTTTGTGCCCACTTTAAGGGGTCGTTATGTACATAGAGAGTTTTAGAAAGGGGGTCTTTGGTTGACAGTCAGGTTACCGCTTATTCAAGCAAGGACCCTCACTCTAGTCAGGGTGAAAGAGAATCACCCTCAGCCAACCCCTGCTTACCCCCTTGGAAGCTTGGCATGAGCAGTAGGCTAAACTTCAGAGTGCTATGTGTAAAGTATTTGTACCAACACACACAGTAACTTAATGCAAACACTACAAAATGACACAACACAGGTTTGGAAAAATAGGAAATATTTATCTAAACAAAACAAGACCAAAACAACAAAAATCTACAATACACAAGTCAAGTTATCAATTAAAAAGCAAAAAGAGTATTTATGTAGTTTAAAGCACACACTAACACTGTTAGCGTGAAAATGTACCTTGGATGCATCAAAAATAACCCCACACGGGTGAGTGTGCATCAAAAATGGCTTGCGATGTGTTGATTTCACTCACTCACAAGACCTTGCCTTGGTTCTCCTTTCGTCGGTTCGGGGCGCCTCGTTTCTTCTCTCTGCAGGAGAGCGATGCGTCAATCCGGTCAGCACTCTCTGGTCCAGGCAGGCCTTGTGTTGTTTGTACATGTCCAGTGGTACTTGCGGCAGAAATCCAGCCGCACGATGATCCGAAAACCACACAGCAGGGATTGTGATCTCCCAGTCTCTGTCAGCGATGCTGCGCGTCGTGTCTCCAGCTCCGTGCGTCGACTCTTCAGTCATGTTGCAGGCAAGCGTAGATTTTCAGCCACATAGCCGGAGACGTGTCATTTATTCAGCTGCAGATTGGAGTTGTGTTGATCTTTTCCCTGCACGGCGTTTTGTGCATGGATTTCTTCCTCTTAGGCTGCCAACTTATCCTTTCAGGGTCCCAGGAGCTGGATGGGCACCACAGGGTAGAGTACGAGTCTCTCCAGAGACTCCAGGTGCTGGCAGAGAGAAGTATTTGCTGTGCCTGAGATTTCAAACAACAGGAGGCAAGCTCTAAATCAAGCCCTTGGAGATCTTCACAAGATGGAAGGCACACAAAGTCCAGTCTTTGCCCTCTTACTCTAGCAGAAGCAGCAACTTCAGGATGGCTCCACAAAGCAGTCACAGGCAGGGCAGCTCTTCTTCCTCAGCTCTTCAGCTCTTCTCCAAGCAGAGGTTCCTCTTGGTTTCCAGAAGTGTTCTAAAGTCTGTGGTTTTGGGTGCCCTTCTTATACCCAATTTCTCCTTTGAAGCAGGCCTACTTCACAGCAAAGTCTCTTTTGAATATACAATCCTGCCTTGCCCAGGCCAGGCCCCAGACACTCACCAGGGTGTTGGAGACGGCATTGTGTGAGGACAGGCACAGCCCTTTCAGGTGTAAGTGACCAATAATCCCCTCCATCATAGCACAGATGGCTCATCAGAAAAATGCAGACTACACCCCAGCTCCTTTTGTGTCACTGTCTAGTGTGAGGTGCAACAAGCCCAACTGTCAAACTGACCCAGACAGGGATTCCACAAACAGGCAGAGTCACAGAAATGGTATAAGCAATAAAATGCTCACTTTCTAAAAGTGGCAATTTCAAACACACAATCTTAACATCAACTAAGATTTATTTTTAAATTGTGAGCTCAGAGACCCCAAACTCCACATATCCATCCACTCCCAAAGGGAATCTGCACTTTAATCATATTTAAAGGTAGTCCCCATGTTAACCTATGAGAGGGACAGGCCTTGCAACAGTGAAAAATGAATTTAGCAATATTTCACTGTCAGGACATATAAAACACATTACTATATGTCCTACCTTAACTATACACTGCACCCTGCCCTTGGTGCTACCTAGGGACTACCTTAGGGGTGCCTTACATGTAAGAAAAGGGAAGGTTTAGACATGGCAAGTGGGTACACTTGCCAAGTCGAATTTACAGTTAAAACTGCACACACAGACCACTGCAGCGGCGGGTCTGAGACATGATTACAGAGCTATGCATGTGGGTGGCACAGCCATGCTGCAGGCCCACTAGTAGCATTTCATTCACAGGCCCTGACAACTCTAGTGCACTTTACTAAGGACTTACTAATAAATTAAATATGCCAATCATGGATAAGCCAATTACATAAACATTTTGTAAAGGAGCACTTGCACTTTAGCACTGGTTAGCAGTGGTAAAGTGCCTAGAGTAACAAAAACAGCAAAAACAGAGTCCAGCACACATCAACAACCTGGGAAACAGAGCCAAAAAGTTAAGGGAGAAGACGCCAAGGATGAATAATCTAACAGGGAGTTAAAAGAACAGATTTGGATCTATTAAGATATAGACCAGAGGTCTCCCCAAAAATGCCCATCATCTGAAGGAGACGGCGTCCAGTGGGATCTAGGTGTGTCATAAAAAAGAGAATATTGTCCACTTAAAATGTTATTTTATCACAGGATGAGGAGCCCCAGTCAAATCCAAGATATTAGGCATCAATATTTACACATTCTGCCAGGGGTTTAATCGCCAAGATAAAGAGAATGGGGGAGAGTGGACAACCCTGGCGTGTCTCTCAATGAATGGGAAAGGAATGTCATAGACGGCCTGCCACCTGAACAGAGGCCAACAATATTATATAGAGTAGTTTGATGTTGGCCAAGAACTTTGGGCCGAAATTGAGTCATTTCAGCAAAGCAAAAAGGTATGTCTAGCTGACAGAGTCAAAGGCCCTGTATAGATCGGCAGATAAAATCACAGCAGGGCACGGAAGGCTAGGGCATAAGATGCACGTCATATGTTGTGTCTTGTGGCCCACTCTGGCATAAAGCCGGTCTGGTCTGGGTGGACCAGAAGAGATAGGTGTGACAGCATTCAATTGGCCAGTATCTTGGCCAGCATTTCAGCTTCTATTTTAATAGAGATATCGGTCGATAGGATGCTTGGTCTTCTGTTGTGTGGCCAGATTTGGTAAGAACCACTATTTTAGCATGGCGCCACTCAGACCGCAGTGTCCCTCTCTCTGTGGTGTTCGGATTGCCTGTAGATGCAGTCCCAGTTTAGCATCATAGATCTTGAAGAATTCAGCTGGGAATCTGTCGGATCCTAGAGCTTTATTAGAGCGTATGTCAGACAGTGCTGTTCAAAGCTCAGCTTCAGTCAGCTCCTGTTGGAAAATGGCCTGAAACGTTTTGCCTTCCCCCTCCTCTTTTTCTGACCTAATTTTTGTTGGCTTTAGGACTCTGAACACTTTACCACTGCTGACCAGTGCTAAAGTGCATGTGCTCCCTCCCCTAGACGTGGTCACATTAATTCCTACCCAATTGGCATATTTAATTTACCTGTAAGTCCCTAGTAAAGTGCACTACATTTAAGTGATAGTTCTGGAAGGAGAAACCCTGTCATTTGTAGTATTGCTAGAATGGCAACAAAAAATCCTGCTTACTGGTGAAGTTGGATTTAATATTACTTTTTAGAAATGTCACTTTGAGAAAGGGGGCATTTCTCTGCAGTTACTGCCATCTGTGCCTTACAGCCTGTCTCCAATCCACACCTGGTCTGTGCTGGTTGACAGCTACCCTTGTGCATTCCACCCACACAGCCATAAACACAGGACACTCAGTCACATCTGCAGTCATCTGCATACTGAATGGGTCTCCCTGGGTAGGACGGGTGAAGGTGCTCTCTCTTACACTTTAAAGGCCAGTGGCCTGTCCTCACAAAAATGACTGATTACCCTCCACAGGGATCCTGGCAGTTAGGACTGGGCTGAAAGGAGAACTTGTACATTTCAAAACCACTCTTTGAAGTTCCCCCCAACTCAAGGGCACTTTTGGGTACATATACTGGGTCTCTGACCCCACCAAATCAGACACTTCTGGATCTACACTTAGATGCTGTCTGGGGGACTTTCTGGCCACCCAAAGGACTCATCTGGGATGCTTTGCTGAGAAGAACTGCAGCCCTGCTTGTTGCACACTGCCTGAGGGTCCCTGACTCTGCTGGAAGGACTCTGCCTTCCCCACAAGTGCTCTTCAAGGGCTTGGATTGAGCTTGACTCATGTTCATTCGTGAGGGAGAGTGTGGAATAAGAGGGATTCTCTTGTCAGTCCACTCGAACACTTCTTCGAGTGTCTCAAAGAAAAACATCTTTGAATCATACACAACATGGAGGCGGGCATGATATAGGAGAACAAAATACAAGTTGGGGTGTCGCAAGCCAAACACAAAGACAGACCCAAAAACAATCCTTCATTGCTGCAAAACAACAATCCTATGTACTCTTAGGGTCGTGTGCCATTTTACACTGCACTTAAGTAACTTATAAGTCACCTATATGTCTAACTTTCACTTGGTGAAGTTTAGATACAAAGTTACTAAGTGTGAGGGCACTAGCCAAGGTGCCCCAACATAGTTCAGGGCAATTTCCCCGGACTTTGTGAGTGCGGGGACACCATTACACGTGTGCACTACATATAGGTCAATACCTTTATGTAGCTTCACAATGGTAACTCCGATTATGATCATGTAACATGTCTAAGATCATGGAATTGTCCACCCCATTCCAAATCTGGTATTGGGGTGCCAATCCCATGCATCCCCGAGGCTCCAGCATGGACCCCGGGTACTGCCAAACTAGCTCTCTGGGGTTTTCACTGCAGCTATTGCTGCTGCCAACCCACAGACAGGCTTCTGCCCTCCTGGGGTTTGGACAGCCCAGTCCCAGGAAGGCAGAACAAATAATTTCCTCTGAGAGAGGGTGTTACACCCTCTCCCTTTGGGAATAGGTGTTAAGGGCTGGGGAGGAGTAGCCTCCCCCAGCCTCTGGAAATGCTTTGAAGGGCACAGATGATGCCCTCCTTGCAAAAGCCAGTCTACACTGGTTCAGGGATTCCCCAGCCCCTGCTCTGGCATGAAACTGGACAAAGGAAAGGGGAGTGACCACACCCCTGTCCATCACCACGCCAAGGGTGGTGCCCAGAGCTCCTCCAGTGTGTCCCAGACCTCTGCCATCTTGAATCCAGAGGTGTGAGGGCACAATGGAGGCTTCTGAGTGGCCAGTGACCCTCCTGATAGGTGCTTACATGACTAGGTGGCGAATCCTCCTCTGAGGTCTATTTAGGGTATCTCCTGTGGGCTTCTCTTCAGATAATGAATGCAAGGGCTCACCGAAGTTCCTCTGCATCTCCCTCTTCAACTTCTGCCAAGGATCGACTGCTGACTGCTCCAGGATGCCTGCAAAACTGCAACAAAGTAGCAAGAAGACTACCAGCAACATTGTAGCGCCTAATCCTGCCGGCTTTCTCGACGGTTTCCTGGTGGTTCATGCTCTGGAGGCTGTCTGCATTCACCCTGCATTGGAAGCGAAGAAGAAATCTCCAGTGGGTTGACGGAATCTTCCCGCTGCTACTGCAGGAAACAAACTTTGGCTTAACCGGTCCTCTGGGTTCCCTCTCATCATGACAAGGGTGGTCCCTATAGTGTGCTATACAAGTACGAAGTTTAAGTTTTTTTCATGCACATCACATCCCAGGTCTCCAGCACACCAGCAACTCGCTGAGTTGACCACCGGCTTCGTGGGACCCTCCTTTGTAGTGTTGAGATGACCACCATGCTCAGTTTTCTTGAACCCGTGTTCAAGTACTTCTGCGGGTGCTGCCTGCCTCTACATGGGCTCCCTGTGTTGCTGAGTGCCCCCTCTGTCTCCTCCTCCAAGGGGCGAACTTCTGGTCCTTCCTGGGCCCAGGCAGCACCCATTTTCTTCATCCGCTACCTTTGCAGCTAGCAAAGCTTGTTTATGGTCTTTCTGAGTGGAAACAACTCTGCATCCTCCAGCACGCTGTAGGACATCCTCTGTGCAAAGGAAAAGTTCCTGGCATCTTCCATTGTTGCAGAATCTTCAGCTTCTTTCACCCGGAGGCAGCAGTTTTGCACCTTCATCTGGGGTTTTGTGGGCTCCTGTCCCCCTAGACACTTTCGTGACTCTTGGACTTGGTCCCCTTCCATTGCAGGTCCTCAGGTCTAGGAATTTGTCTTCAGTGCTTTGCAGTCAGTTGTGGTCTTTGCAGAATCTCCTATCACGACTTTAGTGTGTTCTGGGGAAGTAGGGTAACTTTACTCCTACTTTTCAGGGTCTTGGGGTGGGGTATCTTGGACACCCTTAGTTTTTTCTTACACTCCCAGTGACCCTCTACACACTACACTAGGCCTGGCGTCCCTAAGTGGTTTGCAGTCTACTTTCTTAGTATATAGCTTGTGTTGCCCCAGGTCTATTGCATCCTGTTGTATTCTACAGTGTTTGCACTACTTTTCTAACTGTTTACTTACCTGATTTTGGTTGTGTGTATATTTTGTGTATTTTACTTACCTCATAAGGGAGTATATCCTCTGAGATATTTCTGACACATTGTCACTAAATTAAGTACCATATTGTGATTCTTATGATATGGTGCTATATGATGTAAGTGGTATGATGGGAGCTTTGCATGTCTCCTAGTTCAGCCTAAGCTGCTCTGCTATAGCTACCTCTATCAGCCTAAGCTGCAAGAACACTACTAATCTACTAGTAAGGGATAACTGGACCTGGCACAAGGTGTAAGTACCATCAGGTACCCACTATAAGCCAGGCCATCCTCCTACACTTCCCCTTGCTGGATACTGTCCTCTTCTTTACCTTGCCAGGTGGCGGAATGGTTTTGCCTTGGCAGGGGTTGGTGGCACACTGGCTGGGCTGATGGGTGCCCCCTTCGAGCCTCTGACAGCTGCAGGAATCACAGCAGATGTGGATTTGGTGGATGAGGTGCTTGGTTGAGTTTTGACCACCCTTGCCCGAGGGGAAGGACGGGGGGAGGGGTGGGGAAGAGGTCAATGCTTGCCAGGAAAAGCTTCTTAAGGACACTGGGATAGGAAGATGGAGAAGGTCTGGGAGTGGAGGAAGAGGGAGTGGTTGTAGGAGGTATCTGTCTGCTGAGTTTGGGTGTAGGTACATGGGCTGGATGCTGTTGTGAGGTGGATGGCTGTTGGGTAAGTGGGTGCTTGTGTACTTTGGGAGGAGGGGTCACAGACACAGTGGGAGAGGACACAGGGGATGTGTGCATGTGTGTGGGGGTGATGACTGCCAGTGAGGGGTGTGTAGTGATGGGCGTGCTGGTGATGGAGTTAGTGGAGGAGGATGTAGTGCATGCAGGTGTGAGTGGAGACGCTACTGGGAGGGAGGTGGATAAGGAGGAGGAGGGGGACACATTGGAGGCAGTGGATGCTAGTGTGTCTGCATGGGGATGGTGCTTGTGTGAGTGCCTGTGAGATGAAGTGTGGTGCTTGTGTTTGCCTGAGCCACTTCTGTGTGTTGATTTGGGTGAATGCTGGTTTGAAGGTGTGCTCGGGATAGGTTGGGGTTCAGGGGATTGGGACTGGGTAGAGGAAGTTGGAGGGGGAAGGCTGGACACAGGGACAATGGCTGCCATCAGTGCGGAGGCCAGAGCCTGAAATGCTCTCTGTTGGGCCGCCACACCGTAGTGAATGCCCTCCAGGTATGCATTTGCCCTGGATGGCATTTAGAATGGTTGACTTCCCAACAGTGAGGGATCTCAGGAGGTCAATAGCCTCCTCACTGAGGGCCGCAGGGCTGACTGGGGCAGGGCCTGAGGTGCCTAGGGCGAAGGAGATGCCCACCCTCCTGGGTGAGCGGGCACGGGAAACATGCTAAGGGGCTGCTGGGAGGGCGGTGCTGGTAAGTGGGGTGGCGGCTGTACCTATTGTTGGGGTGGGCACAGAGGTGTCGTCCAC
This sequence comes from Pleurodeles waltl, assembly GCF_031143425.1. Lineage (NCBI taxonomy): Eukaryota > Metazoa > Chordata > Amphibia > Caudata > Salamandridae > Pleurodeles > Pleurodeles waltl. The sequence goes on from NC_090445.1 coordinate 387,154,692, forward strand.
CTCCAGGGAGCTTCCATCGGAGGAGGAGTCGCTATGTGTGGTGTACCCTCCTGTCCCCCTCATGGTGCTCCCCTCGCCCTCCATCCCACTGGTGCACTCACCGTTGGTGGTTTCAGACTCCAGGCCCATGTGGGATGCAGCTCCCTCCATCGGCGGTGCCTCTGCTCCTCCACCAGATGATGCTAATGCACACAAAGACAGGGTGACAAAACAAAAAGGGGGAGGGGGAGACAGAGGATACACTTGGTCAATGCCAGCAACAACACTACCACTATTCCATGCACTACCAGTTACAATGCTAATCACTAGCCCATGGGGTACAATGCCTAACGCCATCAGCTGCACACCTGAAAAAAACAGGGCCCTGACCAGTAGGAGATGCCCACTAACACTATTGGGGTTGGAGTGCTTCAGAGCCTGCCCAACAAGGGACCTACCCTGCCATGTTGTCCTGGCCTAAGGTCACCCTCAGTCCACATCCCCACTCAGGTAAAACCTTAACGTACACAAAGTAATGAATCAGAATTTTTTACTCACCCCCTTGTGGATGCTGTGATGCCCTCAAGTGCCCATCCAACTTCTGATAGGCCACGGCCAGGATGCGGAACATCAGTGGGGTCAGGGTACGATGGGCACCCCTTCCTCGTTGGGAGGCCAGCCCCAGCTGGCCCTCCGTCGTCTTCCTTGCCCAGCCGCGGAGGTCCTCCCACTGTTTGTGGCAGTGGGTGCTTTGCCTGTCAAAGACCCCCAGGGTCCGCACCTCTTTGACGATGGCACGCCAAATACCATTTTTCTGATGGGCGCTGACCTGCAGGAAAAAGACAGCAGAAATGGGAATTAGTTAACTGTCCGGACCGTCACACTCATGGCCCACCATATCCCACACATCCTGTGCGCACATACATTGACCACCATACACGCAGCACTTTGGCCAGGACACCTCAGCCCCCCCACTACATGTGGCTTACACACAGCACTCCATACATTCATGGCCCACGCATCATGCTCACAGTGAACTCACCTGTTTGTCTGGAGGACCGTAGAGTAACGCATACTGGTGTAGGACCCCATCCACCAGTCTCTCCAACTCCTCCGCAGTGAAGGCAAGGGCCCTTTCCCCAGACACATGAGCCATTGTCGCTTCCAGACACAGGTCACAGCAGCACTTGCAGTGTGGGTCATCTCCTGTTGAAGGTCAGGTAGCAAGTGAGTGGATAGTTAGAAAATGGCGGTTACATCCGCGGTGGTGCGTACCGCCACCACCGGCGTACGTCGCCATTGGCTCCTGGAACCCATAGGGCCCAATGATAACCAATGCGAAATTGCGCGGCGGTCATCGACCGCCTACCGCAACGGTGCACAACACCAGCGGAATTACGTCATTTCCACTTGTCCCTCCTCACAGGTCAGGCAGCCACCATTTAAGGGGGGGCACAGGCCATGGCACCTAAGAGCATCACAGCAGACATTGGCACAGCAACTGACTCTCGGATTCACATACTGGTTCTGTAAATGTAGAAATGCATCATTATTGCAATAGATGTCTGATTATGACCCTCTGCTCACCGTTTTCCTCCCTAGGCTTCAACTGCTGAGAATGAATATGAGATGGAGACATCCTCCAGTGTACAGACCCTTGGTGGACCTTCCGACAATGGAGGACAGACACATTATACTAACGTACAGACTTGATCGGGCCACAATCCAAGAACTTAGTGTCCTGTTGGAGTCGGACCTGATGTCAGCTATCAGCCAGCCCACAGGTATCCCCCCTCTAGTGCAGGTCCTGTCAGTGCTCCATTTCCTGGCAAGTGGTTCCTTCCAAACAACAGTGGCCAGAGTGTTTTCAGCCCTGCTTAAACACATGCACAACTACATTGTATTTCCCCAGGTGGAGGATTTGGTCACAGTGAAAGCTGACCTTTATGCCCTGGGACATATCCTCAACATTATTGGTGCCATTTATGGTACACATGTACCATTTGTTCCACCCCCCCCCGGAGAAATGAACAAGTGTTCAGGAATAGAAAAAAATATCACTCTATGAATGTGCAGATGGTGTGTTTGGCGGGCCAGTACATCTCCCATGTGAATGCCAAGAATCCTGGCTCTGTGCATGATGCCTTTATCTTGAGGAATAGCTGCATCCCATATGTGATTGGCCAACTCCAGAGGCACCCGCTGTGGCTAATAGGTGAGCCCAAGGTCCCCACCCAGTATATGTTGGTGTCTGGGTATGGGGTTGTCCCTAAGGGTTAGTGTGTGTCTGACAGTTGTCCCTCAATATTTGCAGGTGACTCTGGTTACCCCAACCTCTCATGGCTTCTGACCCCAGTGAGCAATGCCATGGCAAGGGCAGAGGAATGTTACAATGAGACACATGGGTGAACAAGGAGGATAATTGAGAGAACCTTCGGCCTCCTGAAGGCCAGGTTCGGGTGCCTCCATCTGACAGGGTGATCCCTATACTACTCATCCAAGAAGGTGTGCCAGATCATCATTGCATGTTGCATGTTGCACAACCTGGACTTGAGCCGCCAGGTGCCTTTTCTGCAGGAGGATGAGCCTGGAGATGGTCTTGTGGCAGCGGTGGAGCCTGTGGACAGTGAGGAAGAGGAGGAGGAAGAGGAAGAAGATGTGGACAACAGAAGTAATATCATACTACAGTACTTCCATTGACACACAGGTAAGACACTGTAACTTCACTTTATTTTTCAGTTTTCTGTTGGACATTGTACATGGCAGCCTGATTTCCCTATGTCTATGGCCACTTACTGTACCCTTTGACATCTCTATTTTCAGATCTCTGTGGCCCACTCTGGCTCCTGGTATGTTTACTGTTGCCCACTAGAGGTCATACCAATGTATACATAACTGTACATTTGACTTGCAATGTTTTCAGAATGTTGTACTAATACATATTTCAATCATTTGACAGACACCAGATTTGTATTTGTTTCCTAGGGTGTTTATTTAAGTGCTCATACATAGAGGGGGATGTGCAATGGGCTGGGGTGATGGTGGACGAATGTCCAGTTAGAGTCCAGTGTCTTGGTATCACAGGTGCATTGTCCAATGGGGCATTGTCCAAGCAGTTCAAGGTGGAAAGGGTGACAGAGTGGGACAGAAGGGTGACAATCAGGGGAGTCTTATTTCCTGGTGGGGATCTCAGCAATGTTCTCTGGCTTCTGCCTGGATCGCAGGGACCGTTTGCAGGTTGGTTCTCCTTCTGGAGGGGGTGGGGTGCTGTTGCCCTGTTGTTCCTGTGGCGGGCCTCCTGTCCCCTAGCGTTGGCGGAGTTGGAGGGCTGTGTCAGGGGCCCGTTGGTGTGCTGCAGCCTCCCTCATGGTGTTGGCCATGTCAGCCAGCACCCCTGCAATGGTGACCAGGATGGTGTAGATGTGTTTGCGATCCTTCCTGATCCCCAGGTACTGTCCCTCCTGCAGTCACTGGGTCTCCTGCAACCTGGCCAGAATCTGGCGCATCGTCTCCTGGAAATGGTGGTATGCTCCCAGGATGCTGGTGAGTGCCTCATGGAGAGTGGGTTCCCTGGGCCTGTCCTCCCCCTGTCTCACAGCAGTTCTCCCAGCTTCCCTGTTGTCCTGTGCCTCTGTCCCCTGAACCGTGTGCCCACTGCCTCTGACCCCAGGTCCCTGATCATCCTGTTTGTGGGGTTGCCTGGGGTCCCTGTAGTGGTGGACACACTGCTGGTTGACGTGTCCTGGGGACAGTGACATGGGCCCGATGGTGGGTGCTGTGGTGGTGTTTCCTGAGGGGGAGGCTCTGTGGTGGGTTGGGACTGTGGCAGGGTAACCGACTGTTCAGAGGTCCCTGATGGGCCAGGTTGGTCATCGTGATCCAGGCATGCAGAGCTGCTGTCATCACTGTGGGCCTCCTCTGGGGGAGGGACTGGATGTTGCTGGCAACTCCTCTCCAGTGACGTTGAGTAGGGGTCCTGTGGGGATGAAAAAGCAGTGTTACTGTATCTGCATGTGCCATCTTGTGCATGGGTGTGTTTCCCTGTTGTTTTTGCCCTGTCAGCTTTGCCTTGTGTGCATAGTGAGTTTGTGGGCTAGGTGATTCTCTCTAATAGGCATGCTGTGATGATGGGTGTCCATGCAGATCTGTGATGGGGGTCCATGGATTTTTGTGGCGTGCATGGCTTGGTATTGGGATTGGTGGGTTGTGATAGTGTGGTATATGTGAGGTGGTGAAGTGATGGGGGTGAGGGTAGGGGTAGGAGTTTGTGATGGCATGCTGGTAGGGTGGGGGATATAGTAGTAAAGATTTGACTTACCAGAGTCCAGTCCTCCTGCTACTCCTGCGAGGCCCTCAGGATGCATGATCGCCAAGACTTGCTCCTCCCATGTTGTTAGTTGTGGGGGAGGAGGTGGGGGTCCACTGCCAGTCCTCTGTACAGCTACCTGGTGTCTTGCAACCCCAAGACGCAACTTCCACCGTAGGTCATTCCACCTCTTCCTGATGTCATCCCTTGTTCTGGGGTGCTGTCCCACGGCGTTGACCCTGTCCATGATTCTCTGCCATAGCTCAATCTTCCAAGCAATGGATGTCTGCTGCACCTGTGATCGAATAGCTGTGGCTCTACCCGGATGATTTCCTCCACCAAGACCCTTAGCTCCTTGTGTGAGGATGTGTGGGGTGATGTGTGGGGTGATGTGTTGTGGTGTGAGCTGTGAGGTGCGGGATGGTGTATGGGTGATGGTGTTCTGTGGCTCAGATTGAGTGGGTGCTCCTGGCTTGTATCTCTCTCTTTTGGCAATCTTTTGTTTTCATTGAAAGGGTTGTGGGTAATGTGGGTGTGTGTTTTATATTGGATTGGGTGTGTGGGTGTGGTATGTGTATGTGTGTCAGGTGTGTGTAGTTTGAATTGTCCAATGTGGTGGTGTTATGTAAGTGTGTGTGTATTTTGAGCGCGGCGGTGTGTAACACCAATGGTTTACCGTGGTTGAATGACCGCCGCGGTGATTCGTGGGTCCTGTTACTGTGGGCGTATTACTGTTGGCGTAACAGTATGGGTTTTGGTACCGCCAATTTATCACTGACCTTTGGTCTGGCAGACTTGTGTGGGTGTCTGTATAGTGGCGGATTTCTCTGTGTGGGTCATAATACCCGTAGCGGTATACCGCCGCGGTCACGGTATCTTAGCGGCCGTCAGTACGGCGGTAGTTGGCATTTACCACCAGGGTAATAATGACGGCCTAGGTCCCAATGGGTCTGACACCACTAGGAAGTGGCCACTGCAGGTTGAATCTGATGATGAGAATGTAGATCCAGTCTCTTCTGTGGCACTCCCCTCACCCTCCGGACCACTTAGTCCCTCCGTGTCAGTGGTGTCTTGACTGGAGGTACCATGGCCAGTTGCTTCCCTACTTGGTTGTTCCCTGTCTCCATCGCTTGCCTGGGATGACGCTGCAAATACAAAGATGAAAAAGGTCACCACATGTTCCTGGTCACACTTGAACTACAGCTCTGATTGGGAAACATTACCTTGATGTCAAGTACGTCCCAGCTACAAACTCTACCAAAGTGGCCCCTACATGTACCATACCATATGCATATATGTTAATTGAACTGTCAAAAGTTGCCCACAGGAAAATTTGGATCTCAGAGAACTACAATTGCATGGCTGAAGTTGTGCAATCACAGTAACCATTGAACAAGTAGGGGACCACATCATCTTTAATGCTTTGGATCATGGACTTTACCTCAGTTACCTGTTGTCACATAATAGTAGCCCACTGCTGACTTCATTCTCACAGAACCACACAAGGTCATTCAGACATTTATTTGTCACATACACAAAAACACAACAGTAAGAAATTATGCTCCCAGAATATGCCATGTTGCTGACAACTGTACAGTAGCCTGGAGAAGATGACATTAAATTACTCATAATACACTGGAAACATAACAAAAATGCACACTTCACCAAGTTACAATTGTCCCAGTGGAGTCATGGAGGTAGCACTAATGTTGCTCAGGTATGCCACACATCTGTCATGGAAACAAATGCTGTAGACATAGGCCCTCATTATGACACTGGCGGGCTGTGGAAGCTGCTCACCAATGTAATTCCACCAGCAGGCCACACGGACGGCCTGAACCCCGCTGGTCTGAGTTTCCACCCGCCAGTTCAGCGGGGAACAGGGCTTCAACGTTGCAGCCGGCTCCTAATGGAATCGGCAGTAATGAGGTAGTGCAGCGGGTGCAGCAGTACATGTCACACATTCCAATGCCCATAAATCGGGCAGTGGAATGCATGATGGGGCTGTGCAGGGGGGCTGCTGCACTGCCCATGCCAGGTGCATGGGCAGTGCAGGGGTCCCCAGCAGCACCCTGAGCCCCCCATTCCGCGAGCCATTCCATGGCACTTTACACCGCCAAGGACAGGCTGGCGGATGGTGTAGGAGGCTGGCCTGGCTTATAGTGGGTACCTAGTGGTACATACACCTTGTGCCACGTCCAGTTATCCCTTATTAGTAGATTAGAAGTGTTCTAGCAGCTTAGGCTGATAGAGGTAGCTATAGCAGAGCAGCTTAGGCTGAACTAGGTGACATGCTTCCAGTGCAGGGTGAAGGCAGACAGCCGTCAGAGCATGCACAACCAGGAAACAGTCGAGAAAGCAGTCAGTGGTCGATCCTTGGCAGAAATCGAAGTGGGAAGTGCAGAGGAACTCTGGTGAGCTCTTGCATTTGTTATCTGGTGATATACCCACAGGAGAGACCCTAAATAACCCTCAGAGGAGGATTGGCTACAGAGAAAGGTAAGCATCTATCAGGAGGGGTCTCTGATGTCACCTGCTGGCACTGGCCACTCAGGGGTGTCCATTGTGCCCTCACACCTCTGTATCCAAGATGGCAGAGGTCTGTGACACACTGGAGGAGCTCTGGGCACCTCCCCTGGGAGGTGCTGATCAGGGGAATGGTCACTCCCCTTTTCTTTGACCGGTTTCGCACCAGAGCAGGGCTGGGGGGATCCCTGAACCGGTGTAGACTGGCTTATGCAAGGAGGGCACCATCTGTGCCCTTCAAACCATTTCCAGAGGCCAGGAGAGGCTACTCCTCTCAGGCCCTTAACACCTATTTTCAAAGGGAGAGGGTGTAACACCCTCTCTCAGAGGAATTCCTTTGTTCTGCCTTCCTGGGACTGGGCTGCCCAGGCCCCAAGGGGGCAGAAACCTGTCTGAAGGTTGGCAGCAGCGGTAGCTGCACAGAAACCCCGGAAAGTTAGTTTGGCAGTACCCGGGCTCTATGCTGGAGACCCGAGGATGTATGGAATTGTCCCCTCAATACCAGAATTGTATTGGATTGACAATTCCATGATCCTAGACATGTTACATGGCCATGTTTGGAGATACCATGGTGACGCTACATATAGGTATTGACCTATATGTAGTGCACACGTGTAATGGTGTCCCCGCACTCACAAAGTCCGGGGAAATTGCCCTGAACAATGTGGGAGCACCTTGGCTTGTACCAGGGTGCCCTCACACTAAGTAACTTTGCACCTAACCTTCACTAAGTGAGGGTTAGACATATAGGTGACTTATAAGTTACTTAAGTGCAGTGTAAAATGGCTTTGAAATAACGTGGACATTATTTCACTCAGGCTGCAGTGGCAGTCCTGTGTAAGAATTGTCGGAACTCCATATGGGTGGCAAAAGAAATGCTGCTGCCCATAGGGATCTCCTGGAACCCCAATACCCTGGATACCTAGGTACCATTTACTAGGGAATTATAAGGGTGCTCCAGTGTGCCAATCAGAATTGGTAAAATTAGTCACTAGCCTACAGTACCAATTTCAAAAGCAGAGAGAGCATAAACACTGAGGTTCTGATTAGCAGAGCCTCAGTGATACAGTTAGGCATCACACAGGGAACACCAACAGGGCACAGATGTATGAGCACTGGGGTCCTGGCTAGCAGGATCCCAGTGACACATATCAAACACCCTGACAACATGGGTTTTCCACTATGAGCACTGGGGCCCTGGCTAGCAGGATCCCAGTGAGACAGTAAAAACACCCTGACATATACTCACAAACTGGCCAAAAGTGGGGGTAACAAGGCTAGAAGGAGGCTACCTTCCTACAGATGGAGACTCGTAATCCCCAGGGCAGCACTGCTTGCAAAGCTGCACTGGCAAATCACAACCACCGAGACTGCCAGGCCGCAGGCTGGTGGCAGACTGGCAGTGTCGTTGATTGGACCGTGGCACCTCTGCCACAATGATAATGTGCCGATACGACCGCAATGACCGCTGTGGTCCGAACGTCACCGTGACCCTTGTGGTCTGGTGAATACCAGGGTCAGAATGACTCCCATAATGTGCAAATTGAGACAGACATAGGTCCCTTAAATCCACAACAAAAGAATCAGCAACCCACAGGGGAATCACCAGTAACGTCTGGCACCCCTTTAATATGACATACTCTGATTGCATTAGTTCTTTTTATGTTGGAGAGGTCCAGAGATTTTCAAGTATGAGGTCCTTGACATGCTGCCCAATGGGAAGTTACATCACTGTCTCCATTTTAGTCCTGCAAACCCAGATGTCTGTGGATGAATGGTTGTCCTCAAACACATGTGATTCCAACATAACACCATGATGCATGCCAATAATCAGGTCACAAACCTTCCCCATTACACATGTGCAGTGCACATTGCCACATGATGCCACATCAATGGCCCGGAAATGTACATTGTGGCTAACAAATCTAGTCCTATAATTCTTGTCCTTAATTGTGCCTGCAGTTGTTCATGACAAATGGAATAAAATGAAGGTTGAGGTTCAGCCAACAATCGATGATGACACACTCCTGTCTGTGGCACCACATGAAATATACCCCCATTGCAAGTGTCCTATTCCACACACAGGTTGGCATGAACATATATGTAAGGAATACAGGAATCATCCCATTAACACAGGTAGACCATGCATGAAACAGCAGTGTGCACATTTTGTCAAAAGAGTAAGGGACATATGTTAACAAGTAGGTGCAAGGAATGTTGGCAACAGTGATGGCACACTAATCATGTCAATGGACATTCCCCACTTACCAAGGGAAAGTATTGATCTGTAGCTACACCCAAAGAACAATGTATGCTCTGTCACATGGATGATGGCCATCTTCACATTAAAGACAATAGTGAAGCACACACACCCATCACATGCTGAAGACAAGTAGCTTCCTGGTGGCAGATGCTAATATACTAATTTGGCGAGACACATGTTTGAGGACAGTGATCCATCCCTTTCATTTCTTTGGCCTTTAACACTGAGGACTAGTGGTCTGTGGCATATAATTTACACTCACTACAACAACAAACAATGTACACATCCATGTGTTGTCCCTGGAGAGCAAATTGTTTGTGGATTGTACACAGTTGTGTCCTAGGTTTGGGCCAATAGGCAAGGCTCATCAGTATGCACCACATGACAATCTACACAAATGGTACCTCATCTCCTGTGTCGTACATGGCTCATACCTAATAATCACAGGGGAGATGTCAGAACCTAACACATTAACTTGGCAATGTGACAGGCAGGAAGATGTCCTGTACTCACCCCCTTGAGGCTGCTGTGCTCCCCTAAACGCCCATCAATGTCTGGGTACACCACTTCTAGGATGAGGGACATTAAGGGGTTCATGGTCCAACATGGGCCCCACCCACATTGGGAGGACAGCCCCAGATGGACCTCTACAATCTTAAAGGCCCAGCATCTAAGGTATCTTTTCTTGCAGTGGGTGCTGTGCCGACTGTGGAACCCAGGGTCTGCACCTTTTGGGCGATGGCTCTCCATATCTCCTTCTTCCGATGGGCGTTTACCTGCATGGATGCAAGCGACAAATCAAGAGATTACAATCACAAGTTTTGGCACAAATGGTTGAGTCACACACAAGTCAGAAACACCAAGTTAGAAGTTTTCAATTTGTCAACACAACAAAAGTGTAAAGCACACACGCCAATAAGTACAGGGACATGACTACAGACATTTGTATCCATCTGCAGGCTAACCCACACAGAGCTCAGGGCCTACAATAACTAAGCAAGCCTACTCACATCAGGTACCCCAATACTCCAAAAACGTGTACTGGGATATGAGCCATAATGAAACACTATACACCATTGTGGCTTCTGAAGGGGAAACTCCTTAGTCCTGAATGGACCAACACATTCATACTATGCAAGATTGACTCACTGCGTAGAGTCCAAAGAGACAACTTCCATAGTACAAACTTCACTATTATATTTGAGTGACAATGAAGGGGCTGGCATGGTGGGCACAGAAAGTGTATTTCTTGTAACTTTGTGGGCAAGTAGCCTAAAAAATGCAGATTCATGCCACTTCAGGGGGTTGATTCTGTTTTATTTACTTGTACCACAGAATACTCCTTTGAACCTATATGTCTATCCGAGATAGATGTCATCCAACATACAAAGGTATGCATTGTACAATTTCTACAATGTGACCAAGCTTCTGACTCACATATCATGGCCTCCCAGGAATCAACACACTGCCTGCATTATGGGATTTTCATTACGTCAGGGAAGTTTTAGCCAAGAGCATTATATTGTCCAAATGCCAGAATATGCTGGTGTGCAGGGAGTGGGCACAGTGCCACACTATTGGTAGTTCAAGTCCAGAGTACTCATCTCATTGGAACTGGTAGGTGGTTCAAGATCAATGAACAGAGTGAATGTGTAACACACAAAGGAGGTCCTTTAGGAAGAGGTCACTTGCTGGCAGTGGTAGGTGTCTTACCATCTGCACCACCTGGATTTTTTGCTGGATGTCTCCAATTGCTGGGGTTCGATATGCTGCTACAGAGGCAGGGGTGTCTCGGGCTGGTTCTTCCTGTGGCAGGGCCTCCATTCCAGTGGCGGGCACTGATGTTGATATGCCTGGTGTTGATGAGTCAACGGAAGGGGAAGACTGCTGTTGAAAAGCCCTGCTCACGGTGGTATGTATGTCCCTCAGCATCCCTGTTCGGGAGGCAATGTTGTTATTGTGGGCCTCCATCTGTTCCCTCATGTATCTGTTTATGTTGCTCTGTAGCTGCTTGATTTCCTGGAATTCGGTTAAGACCTGGTCCATCATACTGTTGGATTCCTGGTAGACCCCTAAGATGGGGCTGATAGTGTCCTGCCCAGAAGCAGCTGCAGTGGGCTCATCCCATTGGCCAACAGGAACCTCCCCATGCACCCTATCCCCACGGGCCTGTCCCCTTACCACAGGGTGCCCTCTCCAACTTGTTCCTGGACCCTCATTGTCTGAAGTGTTGCACTGAAACTCAGGGTCCAGGACTGGGGTGCATGAGATGGTAGACACTGTGCTAGGTACACAGGTTAAGGGGCGAATGGTTACCCGTGATGGTGAGGCAACATGGTGGGACATAAATTTATGGGCACAATAAGACTTACTGTTGCCGTCTGACCAGGTTGCTCAGATGTGCCAGAACCATACTCCACGTCTAGACGTCCAGGAGTTTCTTCTTCACTTCAGTTAATCCTATTTTGGCTAGTAACAATGGTACTGGAGGCATTGACATGACATGTGTCAAGCGTGCCAATTCATTTTGACTCAAGCAGCTGCTGAAAATGAGCAGATTATTTGAACTTGGGAGGATAGCCTGAAAATGACATCTTGCACCAGTGCAGGCAAAACAGTGGCTAGGCAAGATAAGGCTTTGACCATTTGGAAGCCTAGTTGAGTGATGCAGGCAAACTCAGAACTTTGAGGTATATGTAACTTGGTCGCTCCTCGCACCGCCGCCCCGCGCCACCTCCACTTGTCCATTCCCTTTTGGTTAAAATCCCTGGCGCTGCGTCCCTGCGGCCCCTCCTACCTCCCCCCACCTTCTCGCCTTCCTTTTTCCATCTTTTTCTCCTTTCCCTTGCTACTGCCTCCCCGCGGCCCCTCCCGCCTCCCCCACCTCCTCACCGTCCGTGTTCCATCTTTTTCTCCTTCCCTTGCCACTGCGTCCCCGTGGCCTCTCCCGCCTCCCCCCACCTCCAGACCGTCCTTTTTCCATCTTTTTCTCCTTTCCCTTGCCGCTGCGTCCCCGCGGCCCCAACCACCTCCCCCACCACCTCACTGTCCTTTTTCTATCTTTTTCTTCTTTCCCTTCCCGCTGCGTCCCTGCGGCCCCTCCCGCCTCCCCCAACCTCCTCACTGTTCGTTTTCCTTTTGTTTTTTTTCCGCTGCTGCTAATCCCTGTGGCCCCACCCCCTAGCCTTCCCATTTGCCCAGACCTCGCTCCTCCCAGTTGCCAATCCCTCCCTCCTCCCCATTTATGGCAGCCGCGGAGCGGTAACAAGGAGCAACCCTTGATCGCTCCTCGCCACCTCCACTTGGCCGTTCCCTTTTGCTTAAAATCCCCGCCGCTGCGTCCCCTCTGCCCCTCCCACCTCCCCCACCTCCTCACCATCCTTTTTCCATCTTTTTATCCTTTCCCTTGCCGGTGCGTCCCTGCGGCCCCTCCCGCCTCTCCCAACCTCCTCACCGTCCGTTTTTTCATCTTTTTCTCCTTTCCCTTACCGCTGCGTCCCTGCGGACTCTCCCGCCTCCCCCCACCTCCTCACCGTCCTTTTTCCATCTTTTTCTCCTTTCCCTTGCCTCTGCGTCCCCACGGAGCCTCCTGCCTCCCCCACCTCCTCACTGTCCCTTTTCCATCTTTTTCTCCTTTCCCTTGCCGCTGTGTCCCCGCAGGCTCTCCCGCTACCCCCACCTCCTGACCGTCTGTTTTCCTTTTGTTGTTTTCCGCCGCTGCTAATCCCTGCGGCCCCAGACCTCCCAGCTGCCACTCCCTCCCTCCTCCCCAATTATGGCAGCCGCGCCAAGACTGCACCCAGGGCCAGCCCCCCTGTCCCCCTCAGACAAATCTACTCCCCCCTCACCCTCCACTCACTCAACCCAGGACCTTGCCCCAACTGCACTCTTTCCAGCCCCACACACACTCATGGCCCCTTCACCTGCCACACCTGTCATTTCTCCTGCTCCTCATCCCTCACACCACACACCAACCATAGCGACCCCCCAACAACAAATACAACACCCCCAATGCAATACACACCTGCTCTGCCCCCACCCCCACCAACCAGCCCCGCAGCACACCACTCCACAACCAGAACACACCCCGGAATCAACACTCTCATGCACCACACCAACACTACCCACCTAAACTGCCTGCTCCTCAACACCCGCTCCCTTCACAAACATGCCATAGAACTCTGGAACCTCATCACATCACACTCACCTGACATTGCCTTCCTCACGGAAACCTGGACCAACCCCACCTCGGAACCCGACATAGCCATCGCCACCCCCAAGGTATACAAACTCCAACGCAAAGACCGCCTCAACAGGCCAGGTGGTGGCATCGCCTTTCTACCCAGGGACACCATCAAAGTCACCACCAGCTCCCTAGATTCTATCGAAAACACTGAACACATGCACTTCCTAATCCACATTAACAACAACTCCACCCTCAGAGGTACACTAACCTACAGACCACCAGAACCACACCCCGCCTTCTGCGACACCATCGCCGACACCATCAGCTTGCACGCCCTCACCTCCACAGACTACATCCTCCTCGGTGATTTCAACTTTCACTTGGAGAACCTTCAAGCCCACAACTCTACCTCCCTCATAGACAACCTTACCAACCTCGGACTCAAACAACTGGTCACCGCACCCACCCACTCAGCAGGACACAAGCTCAATGCAATTTTCAGCACAAGCCAACACATAGCCTACACTCACACCACCAAACTCCTCTGGCCTGACCACCACTGTGTCCACTTCTCTTTCACCAAACCCCCCACACACCACCATCAACACACCACACCCTACCGCATGTGGGACAAGATCCCCACAGAACGCCTGAACTCCCAACTGGCTCACAACCCCCCCCCCATACCAACGACCCCAACGCAGGAGCACACAACCTCTCTAAATGGATCACTACCTGCGCAGACACACTAGCCCCCCTCAGAAAACACATCGCCACCAGCAACATCAAGAACGCCCCATGGTTCACCCCCGTACTCCAAGACTCCAAGTGCAAATGCCGCCAAGCGGAAAAAATATGGCAACAAGAACCCTCTACAACCAACTTCTCCACCCTCAAAGCCACCATTCGCACCCATCACCAACTCATATGCACCGCCAAAAGAGATCACAACAAGACACGCCTTGACAACAACTCTCAAAACAGCAAAGAACTCTTCACCATCATCAAAGAACTAGCCAAACCCAAAGCCAGCAACATAGACCCCCCACACACACAGCCCCTATGTGATGCCCTCTCAACCACTTCCACCACAAAATCCTGGACATCCACAACAGCTTCATACCACACACACCCCTCACTCACCAAACTCAACCCCCACTCATGACCCCCCACAACACTAACCACCTGGGCCCCCACCACACACGAAGAAACCGAAAAAACAATGAACTCCATCCACTCCGGATCCCCCTCCGTCCCCTGCCCACATCGCATCTACAAAAAAGCCAGCCCAACCATCGCCCCCATACTCCGTGCCATAATTAACTCCTCTTTTGACTCCGCCACCTACCCAGACCCCTGGAAGCACGCGGAAATCACCGCTCTCCTAAAAAAAAACAAAGCCGACCCGGAGATCCTCTCCAACTATCGCCCCATCTCCCTCCTCCCTTTCCCCGCCAAAGTTGCAGAGAAACTATTCAACACCCACCTATCCCACTTCCTTGAAGAAAACAACACTCTTGACCCCTCACAATCTGGGTTCCGCAAGAACCACAGCACGGAAACCGCCCTCATTGCATGCACTGATGACATCAGGACCAAAGTCGACAAAGGCTAGACCGACGCACTCATCCTCCTAGACCTCTCCGCAGCCTTTGACACTGTCTGCCACCACACACTCCGCACACACCTCCACAACATAGGAATTCGCCACAAAGAAATAGACTGGCTCACCTCCTTCCTCACCAACCGGACCCAGAGAGTCCGCCTTCCACCTTTCCACTCCACCGCTACCAAGATCATCTGCGGAGTCTCCCAAGGGTCCTCCCTCAACCCCACACTCTTCAACATTTACGTGATCCCCCTGGCCAACATCCTCTGACCACACGGAATCACTATCCTCTCCTACGCAGATGACACCCAACTCATCCTCACCCGCAACCCCACCACCGACAAAATCAACCTACACGCTGCTCTCCTCGACACTGGCAACTGGATGACAACTAACTACCTCAAGCTTAACTCCAACAAAACCGAGATCATCATCTTCGGCCCCTACAAAACCATATGGGACGACTCCTGGTGGCCCACCGCCCTAGGCCCCACCCCCGCAAACCACGCACACAACCTCAGCATCATCCTGGACCCCTCCCTCTCCATGACACAACAAATCAATGCACTAACCTCCTCCTGCTTCCACACACTCCACAATCTCTTCACTTGCTCCCCATAGACAAGAGAATCACTTTCAAGATCCTCATCCACGCACACAAATCCCTCCACAACACCGGCCCGACCTACCTCAACGAAAGAGTGAACTTCCACACTCCCACCAGCAACCTCTGATCAGCTGACCTCACACTAGCTACAGTCCCCCGCATCCACCGAACCACCACAGGAGGCAGGACCTTCTCCTACCTCGCGCCCACAACCTGGAACTCCCTCCCCACTAACCTCCGCAAAACCAAAGACCTCTTACTCTTCAGAAAAAACCTCAAGACATGGCTGTTCGAACAGTAACCCCCCCTTACCCCTCCCACTATCGCCTTGAGACACTCACCGGTGAGTAGCCCGCTCTATACATTTTTTTGATTGATTAATTGATTGAGTGAGCACAGTGCACTGTGTCTGCAGCCAATACCAATCTGGTGATGCATCCTGAGGCCTTAAGAATATTTGTTATACACACTGGATAAGGTGTCATTTCTGACCTTCCATGTTTCATCTTGGGTTAGCGTGTCAATATGGAGCTACGTTGACAGCTAGGTCTCTGATTTGGGCATGATCTGTGCTTGACCACTCACAGTTGAGTATACTTCATTGACAAAAAAGGGTGTGTGGACAATTGACCACTGTGCTGGTGGTTGGAGTTAGGGTAACATGACCTATTGGGCATTGCAGACAGGTCACTTCCTCCTCTTCTCAACACTTAACAAATGCTATCCTCCCAGGTGAGTACACTTCAATTGAGAGTTAATGAATAAGGGTCTTTGGCCAAGTGAACACTAGTCTGTTGTTTGAAGTTACAGAGACAAAGGCTCCTGGAAGTTGCAGTGATGCCACTTCCTGTACTACACACACCATAGAAATATTATTCCCCAGGTGAGTACACTTCATTTGGGAGTTACCAAACAAAGGAATTTGGACAAGAGAAGACTGGACTGGTGGTTGGAGTAAAAGTAAAAGAGCCTCCTGACCTTAGCAGTCATGTCACTCACTCTACTAGACACTATACAAATGTTATCCCCGCCCCCAGGTGAGCACACTTTATTTGGGAGTTACCAAACATGGGAATTTGGTCAGGAGAACACTGGGCTGGTGGATGGAGTAACAGTAACAGAGCCTCCTCTCATTAGCAGTTATGTCAATCCCTCTACTATACACACTATAGAAATATACCACTAGGTGAGTCCACTCCATTTGAGACTTACAACACAGGGGTATTTGGACATGTGACCACTACACTGGACTGGTGTTTGGATTTAGTGAAACAGTGCCTCTTGAGAGTTGAAGTCATGTAAATCCTGTACTACAAACACTATGCAAGTGCTATCCTCACAGGTTAGAACACTTCAATTGAGAGACTACAAAAAGTGTATTTGGGCAAGAAAATACTGTGCTGGTGTTTAAGGTTACAGGAACAGTATCTCCTGGGGGTTGTAGTCAGGTCACCCCCTGTACTACACACACTATACAAATGTTATCCTCCCAGGTAAGTACACTTCAATTGAGCAAGTGAACACTGGTGTGGTGTTTGAAGTTAGAGAAACAGTGCCTCCTGGGAGTTGCAGTCAGGTAACTCCCTATATTACACACACCATACAAATGTTGTATATTACATATCTGTAGGCAGACTGCATTTAGATTTGGACATACACTTACCTGTTGGGACATACCATGAATATAGGGATTATTATTGTATATTGAAAGACTTACAGGCCCTATTTGGACATTTCAAAAGTGATGGACCTTCGTAGCTGTGCTGTTGGGTCAAACAATACAGATTGACAGTGTCAACACCCAGATACTCTTGGTATTGAAAGTTGGTGGGGTACATTAATAAGACAGTGGCAAAAGGTGAGCTATGAGCATGCATGACATAGCATTTTTGTGACATTTTTTGTGTTGTGACTTACCAGACTCCACTCCTCCAGTTATTCATGTCAAGCCCTGAGGATGGAGGATGGACATGTCTTTGTCCTACCAGCGAAAGAGATGTAATGGGGCACTCGAGTGCCACTGCAAGTCTTTTTAGCCTGCAACTGGTGAATGGAGACCAGGGAGCTGACCTTGCCCCCAAGGTCATTCTATCTCTTCCTGGTGTCCTCCATTGTGCACAGAGTAGTGCCTACGGCATTCACTTTGTCAACAATCCTTTCCCACATTTCAATTTTACTTCTGAAAGAAGTATGCTAGGCTTGTGCTTGAAAAAATTATGGCTCTGCTCATGATTTAATCCACCATGATGCTTAACTCATCTTCTGAAAATCGGGGATTTTTAGAACGTGATATGGTGGAAAAAAATAAATGGGTGACAGTGATTTACTCAACAGGGGAAGTACAAAAGGGTGTGAATTGACAAACGTGTGTGCAGGGTGATATATGGGATGGTGAAAAAGGGGTGCCTGATCTATGAAATCTACAGAGAATAAGGTGCCCGGGCCTCTGTATTTTGCGTTAGAAATGCAAAGGATTGTGGTCTGTGAAGGAGTGTGTTTTATAGTGTCCTTTGCAGGTGTGCCCACCTGGCTAATGAGTGTCAGCTGTGTTGTTTTCAAAATCCTCCAGAGTGCACTAGTCTGTTACTTTGCTGACCTCGAACCACAATGGTTGGGTCCGTCATTGGCTGACCACCATGAAGGGATAGCCACGGGGACTGTGTGATTGGCATAGGCTTGGTGGCTGGTTCCGCTGCTGACGGCACTGGAGGTTGGACCTCCTATTTCTATTACACTCCTGTTGGTGGTCTGCCACTTTTGCTTGGCTGTCGGCAGTCCCATCATAATGGGGTGGTCTGCAGTCTAACCCCCAAACCCATAATGAGGCCCTTAGTCAAATTATGCGCCATAATGCATACCATGGGCATGTGCATGGGCCTGGGCAGTCAGAATCCACCCTGTGGCCCCCTGCACTTGTTCTCTGCCAGCCTTTTGATGATGATGGAATCGCCATGAAAATGCTGGTGGAGAACAAGGTTATAATCAGCAGGGCGATGCTGTGTTAAGTACCGCCCTGGCTGATTACAACTAGCACCTCCGTCAGCCTGTCAGGATCTGTTGCTCGGGTGGGGATGGCGGTAGATTGGCTGGTCTGCCCACCAACCTCTTAATGTGGCAGTCAGACCACCACAGCTGTAGCGGTCTGATGCTGGTAGGTTGACTGGTCGGACAGCCAACCTCGTAATCAGGCCATTAATTTGTGTCCATCAATTAAGGAGGAAACCACTAAAACTAAACACAAAGTAGTGAATACAATTATATAAGTACCCATGATGAGAAAAGGCCTTATTTGTCCTGGTTAGCCTGGTATTAGAGGTGGTCTCAAAGTTGTTAGTGCATAGGGCCCCAGCTAACCAGGTTCCCTGGGCTAGATCTATTTCCCAAAACTGTTTTGATGCATTGGCATAATTGACAACACCTTTAGCTGCCACTATAAGTCCCTAGTAAATGGTGCTTAGGTACCCAAAGCATTGGGTACTATGGGTAAACCCCTGAGGTCAGAAGCACAGAGTGTGCCACCCACAAGGGCTATGCATCCAGATGCACCCAGCACTGCCATTGTAGGCTGAGTGTCCTGGTGCAATCCTAAAATGCAGACTCTACATGGCACACAGCCTGTGTTCCCTATTCACTTCACACTGCATGCAAAATCTGTAAGTTACCCCCTGGCAGGCCTTCCAGCCCTAAGGCAGGGTGCACTATATTGCATGCGTGGACATAGATGCATGGTGTCCTTGCCAAACCTGGGACACAGTAAGTGAACAGAGCAGCCATTTTAAATGAATGTGCTGGACACTGGTCAGTATGAGTTTCACAGCTACATGATGGCTACTGTGAACCCTGGTTTGTTTGGTATCAAACAACTCAGAATGATAAATCCAAACTGGTACCAGTATTGGATTTTTTGAAAAATGTCCCCAGGAGCCACCTGCAAAGCTAAATAACACTGGCATGGGTGCTGGCTGGTCATAACCAGCCTGCCACCACCAGACAAGATTCTGGAACTCTGAGGGACCACGGTCTGGCCACAATAGAGTTGGCTGCCTACTAAGAGAGCTCCGTGCACTGGCAGGCAAAAGGGGGAGGGCTGCGGAGCTCTCAAAGCAGAGGGGACACACGGATCACCTTTGGCAGCACTACCTGCACCAGCAGTGCCATCCCGGCTGTACAGCTATGCTGGGAAGGGAGGAAGGTAGCCCCTCAGCGCCTGAGCAACCATGGTATCCGGACTGGGCCTGTAAAGCCACGGGCAAGATTTCGGGGCCGCCCATCAGGCTTGTTTGAGTGGAAGACTCTGCTCGCTGTCTGGTGGCCGCCAAGCCTTGGCTGACTGGCAGTGCATCTTCGGTGGCCCTGGGGGGTAACTGAGAGATGCGGTACTCACCCCCCTCACCTTCATACATCTTGAAATACATTGGTCCTGTGGTGCAGTTCCTGCCAACGTTATGCAGACTGGATGACGCTACCTGCCGCCTGCCACCTGATACAGTGAACGGTGAGTGAGCTGCCCTGGGAACTGAGCATCCACTTAGGGGCTATCAGGCACTGGATCCTATCGCTAACCTACCTAGACTTCTTCAGTACACTGCAAGCACAGCACTGACCCCTGACATGTGGCAACACCCTATGGGGAACTGGGTGTCCCAGCTTGCATTCTGGCAATGTATCACTTATTTCACTGAGGCTCACCACCGCCCCTGGACTATCAGGATACGTCTCTGCAGTGCCACTTCATTGTACTTCCCATGTGCTGTCAGCTACTGGCCTAAGGATGACAGGCCACAAGCTGCAAGAGCCCACACAGACTTAGACTTACTCCTATTGGGAGTGGTAACCCAGATGTGCAATTCCCACAGACAAATCTAATGGCAAAACTGCGTGTCAGCTGCTATTCTCCAAGGCCTTTGACCATCAATGCCTTCGGCCTCATCAGCTAATGCCTCCTGTCACTGAGACACTGGATGACCATGATGGATTGCATCCTGCAGGAAATGACAGTGATGGGCTTGCGTCTGGAAGGCATGGATACCAAGATCTCAAAACTGACTGTAGGATCCTGGCTTTCAGGGTAGGGTAGCGGGACTTGATCACTGCCTCTACCGTCGGATAAAGACCAGGAACTGCAATACTTGAGAGACAAGCTGAGGGACCTCGAAGATAGAGGCAGCAGGGATAATGTTCACTTCTTCGTGTTCCCGGAACAGGCAAAAGGCACGGATGTCAGAACCTTTCTCATGGATGCTATCCCTACCCTTAATGGCCTCACCTTTTGTGCCCGCTAGAGATCCAACAGGCTCATAGGATGTGCACCCTGCAAAGATCCTATAGGGAGACCACGTCCAATAATATCCTCCTTGCTCTGGCACGAACAACCACGGTAGCTGTTAACTGCCACCCGCTTCCATTGCCCTTACAACTAGGAGGGTCATGAACTGCGTATTCAACACAAATGTGAAGCAGAAAGCCTTTTTGGCTCTATGACCCCAGCTCTGACAACTCAACATAAAATTCGGCCTCTTTGAGCCTGCCCGAATGTGCATCACCAAAGGTGGTCGCTCCAGAGACTTTTTTGAGACCTTGGAACTACGCAACTTCCTGGACTACCTCCTCTCCCTATCAATGGATCACTCCACATCAAATATCCAAGGAGACTCACACTCACTGGAGGCAGCTCCAGTCATTCTTGCCTCTGAGGAGCAATGGCACACTGGTGGCCATCAGAAACAGGGAAGAAATGCAAACAGACTTCACAGATTCCAGGAAGACAGAGTGACAGCTATTCAGACAGTAGCGACGCTCACACAGGACCAGAGCAGGGACAAGTCCAGATCTCTGGTGAAACCCTCTACTGCTGGGACCTGACCACCACCCTTTCCCAGCCGGTACAAATCTACTCCGCTATATTCACTGTCAGAGGGTCATCCTGACACTGCTGCATGACAGCCGGCTGAGAATACTGTTGCTGCAAGTTCAGTGCTACTGTTTCTTTGCTTGCACTTCATGGGTCCACTCATGTATACCCTCCCTCAGAGATGTCGGGAGGAATGTGCACACCTCCTCCTTCTGTGCCCCACTGGGGCCTTCGCATAGCAGAGCATGCTGAGATGTCAGTCATCCCTACTGTCTCCCATTCCTTTGCTTGTTGTTGCCACACTACACTTTGTGGCCTTTACTCTCTTCGGCGCATGTTATGGCTTGGTTTGTCCACTTATTTTTCAGAACTGCTTATGTTTCCATGTTAGTTTGCTGGTTTTAATAGCTATGAGGCACAACATGACGTGTAAGTCTGCAAGGTTGCACCCTGCTATCCTGAGGGGTTTGTGTGCCCACCATCCCCTTACGTTGGATCTGATAGATACCCCCTCGCTCACATCTTGGGGTCCACATCCCTAACACCTAACCCAAACCTGCCACATTCGACTCCCTCACAAATCATATCACATCTCCTACGTCAGTCACATAATTGATTGCTCCCGCCATCCTGTCTTATCACCTGTTTTTAAATGCAGAGACCCCCATCCATGGTCTGCCCCTGAACATGGTGCCCCTTCATATTTCGGGCATCCTGGGCCACCACCCTTGCATGCACCTTCTAACTTCCTATCACCTTTCTGTTACCGGGCTGCCTGGCCAGTTTGAGGCTTTCTGCTCTCATTCCCCGCTACTCCCCCACCCCTCACACGCTGGAGCTCTGTCCTTGTATGCCTTGTGACTGAGGAGACTTTGCTGACTTGGTTCATCGAGAGTGCTGAGTCCAGGAGGAAACCCAGGTTGTGGGTGTGGTTGATGGGGGCTGGAACACTTCTGAGGGCAGTGGGCCACAAAGAGATGTCCCAGGCTGAGGGGTTGTTGCCGATGATGAGGACTTCTGTTTTTTCAGTATTTAGCTTGAGGCAACTCTCCTTCATCCAGATTGTGACTGCTCTCATTCCGTTGTGGAAGTTGGCTTTGGCTGTGAGGGAGGGAGATGATTAGCTGAGTGTCATCGCCGTATGAGACAATGCTGAGTGCGTGGGTCTGGGGATGGTGGCTAGGGGGGCCATGTAGAGGTTGAAGAGGGTGGGGCTTAGAGTGGAGCCTTGAGGGATGCTGCAGATGATCTTGGTGGCCTCTCAGTAGAAGGGGGGGAGACTGACCTTTTGGCTCCTGTCGGAGAGGAAAGAGGTGATCCATTCTAGTCCCTTTTCTTGGATGCTGGCGTCGTGGAGACGAGTCTGTAGAGTGCGGTGGGAGATGGTGTCAAAGGTGGCAGACAGATCGAGGAGGATGAGAGCTGTGTCTCACCCCTATCTAGGAGGATGCAAATGTCATCTGTGGTGGCGAGGAGGGCAGTCTCGCTGCAGTGGGTGCTCCAGAAGCCTGACTGAGAGGGGTCAAGGATGTTGTAGAGTTCGATGTGTTTGGTGAGTTGTCTGTTGACAGCCTTTTTGATCACCTTGGCAGGTGTGTTTAAGTTTTTTTTTTAAGGCTTCGTGTTTGGTTGGGGCCTTGTTGATGTGCCATTTCCTTTCGAGGCATCTGCAGTTTTGTTTGGACTCCTTGAGGGCTGAAGTGAACCAGTTAGCTTTCCTTGCTGAGCGTCTGTTGGAGGGTTTGTATTGGGGGCTAAGGTGTTGGTACAGTCTGAGATCCAGTTAATGAGGTCCTGGGCAGCTGTGTTAGTTTTGAGGCCATCTTGGGGGGGTGAATTGTTGAGGCTGGTGAGTAGCTGGTCGTTGGTTATCTTGTTCCAGCTCCTGTGGGGGTAGTAGGTGAGCGAGGTGTCGGTGAAGGGATTTGTTGAAGGTGAAGTGGATACAGTGGTGGTCATCCATTGGAGTTCGGTGATGTGGCTGATGGAGATGTGGTTGCTGGCATATTTGCTCTGCACTGACCTTCCTGACTCCTTCACCAAAGATCAGCTGTGTTCTAAGGATCCCTCACCCCTTGAAACCTCAACAGTCCAAGGGGACCCACCAGACTCACCCTGAAGTCCATCTGTGTAGTTCTTTTCCAAGAGGTCCCCCGCAATGTTCCTGTGCCAGCTCCAAAGACTTTTCTGCAGCTGTTCCAACAGAAACCATGAACTACCCAAACTTTTTTAGCTAGTCCATGAGGCCCACCAACACCCTAAGCCGACAACCGAGAGGAGACATTGGTAGACGCATTGCCTCTTTTCATATGAATTTTTAAAGTTCTTCCATTGATTCTTATGATGCGTAATAACACACAGAAACAATACATTTTCGAAACTTCATAACTTAAAAAGTAATTTCCCGATTTTGATGATCTCAGTCTTAAAAGTTGTATAAAAATCTGAAGTAGTTTTTAAATTGGTCTTGGGTTATTCTTCTGAGTGTGTGTCTGCTCGACCAAGCTACCATAAAAATTTTAGCATTAGGTGGTCTAGTTTTTACCTCTGTGAACCAAGGAGGGGTTGCCCGAAATCTTCACACAGTGCACATAATTTGTGGTCACTATTTGTAAATCCAGTCTCCTATACCCAGTAGCACTGTTGAACTAATTGAGAAAAAAAATATATCACCCTTGCAGAAAAATTAAAGGAAACCAACACACTGCCAGATTCTAAATAGAAATTCCAGGAGCTACCTTGCATAAAACTGGCCACCTACCTCAAAAGGTAAGTAATATAAACCAAATAACTAAAAATGGAATCAAGCTATTTACCTAAAGCCTAAATTAATATGAACCACCAAATGAATATTTTCTTTTGATTTCCAAACTTCAGTTGCCAGTAGAAAATTGAAAATAAGAACACCATCCTGCTCACCAAAACCACCATCTTCCAACACAACAAAAGTGACAAACTGATTCAATATGTTAATGTAATTAAATGTTTATTAACCCAAGACTCCAAAACATGAAAAATAAACTAATAACCAAACCCCCCCCAAAAAAAAATCTAACTATCGCTTTGAAAGAAGTACTAAAGCAGACCTCTGCTTAACGGACACATACCCACATTTCAACTGAACATAGCAAAGGAGTTAAAAAGTAGAAAGGTGAGTATGAAATGTAAAAAGTGAAAATGCAATAAAAACTAAACTGTTAATTGTAAATTGCAAATACTTTAAAGTAAAAGTAACCAATATAAACTTCCAACCTTTACAGACAATGGGGGACATTACGAGATTGAAGGTACCAGGACCGCCAATGCGCCAGCAGAGAAGACTGACAAATTATGACCATGGCGGTCTTCCCAACAGAAGACAGCCAAAACACCGCCAGTGCTGTCATGCCACCACAGATGGAGGTACCCACCTTCAGGCCGGCAGGAACCATGTTTCCGCCAGACATATTACGAGGCTGCACACCGCCAAGGTTTCAACCGCATTCGCACCACCACAAAAACCCTACCGGAAAACCAAGTCTATAAAAGGAGACATCTTTTGGAACACATACAAGGCTGGAGCTGCCATGGAACCTGAACTGCACATCCTCCCACTGCTCCTGCTTGCACAATGACTCGGGAACCAGAGATGGAGATGACAACAACTGCGAGTACACACACCTACCTGACACTGTAGGGAAAATCCAGAGTACACATGCTGACACAAAATACACATCCAGGACGGCAGGCGACACACACATGTAACCACACATCCGCACGCACATACACACACATACACACATGCACACAACATACTACACACACGATGGATAACACACATGCACAATATACACACCACTTTACAGACACACATCACCAGCACAGTCCAACACCACAGATTCACACAACCTCACCACAATCGCAACAACACATTCACATTACACACCTCCACATGACACTACTATATATATACAAAAAAATATCACAACACCTGACAACCAATATACACAATCACACAGCCATAAAACAAGGCATAGGTCATACCATGCTAAAACAACACAGAACGCTTCTGACATATCCATCACCACACACATGCTCGCACACACAATAACCACACAAGGACACACAACACCACCATTACATGTCAACACAAACGATACATAAATTATCAACATACATGCATGTTCCAATCACAAACATATCCTACACACAGCCATCACAGTGTGACACATGGCAGGCCCACACCCACACATGTTGCCCAGACACAAAAACTAGCACAACCAACACACACATATCACTCACACACAAACCAAAGCAGGCACAGTCAAAACAGCCATGTGGAAGAGAAGACAGGACAAATATGTTACCATAAAACCAACAACTGGTTGGCCCAGAAATAATAAATAGAAACATAAATATATGGCTATAAATAAGAACTATGTACAAACATAATGCCATTGGCCAGTCCTGACTGCTGGATGACCTCCACAGGGTAGGGGCATCAAGGAGGCAGGCAGGCACTTTAGGGATTAGGGAGGGGGCATGTGAGAAAGTAGCCTCTTTTCTAGCATGGTTACCCCCTCCCCCCATTTTTGGCCTGTTTGTCAGTGTGTTTTGACTGTCTCACTGGGATCCTGCTAGTCAGGACCCCAGTGTTCACAGTTTGTGGCCTACATGTCAGTATATTTTACTGTTTTGTCAGCATACTTGACTGTGTCACTTGAGTACTGCTAACCAGAACTCCAGTCCTCATGCTCTCTCTGATTCCAAATTGTAACTTTCATACTGGTAACCCAGTAGTCCATTCCAAATTGGCATCCTGGCCCCCCTTATAAGTCCCTAGTATATGGTACCTAGGTACCCAGGGCATAGGGGTTCCAGGAGATCCTTATGGGCTGCAGCATTTCTTTTGCCACCCATAAGGAGCTCGTACAAACACTTCTTCAGGACTGCAATTTGCACTGCAACAGGTCACTTATAAGTCAACTATATAGCTAACCTTCAGACCCTGAAGGCTAGGTGCATAGTTCCTGTGTGTGAGGGCACCCCTGCACTAGCAGAGATGCCCCCACGTCATCCAGGCCCATTTTCCCGGACTTCGTGAGTGCGGGAATGCCATTATAAGTGTGCACTACATGTAGGTCAATACATATATGTAGCTTCACAATGGTAGCTCCAAATATGGCCAAAATAGGTGTGTTGGAACTTTAAATGGTACCCCCAATCTGTTTCTGGTATTGGGGGGGCAATTCTATGCACCCTGGGGGCACCACCATGGACCCCGAGTACTGTCATTCCAATCTTCTGAGGTTTTCACTGCAGCCCCAGCTGCTGCCACCTTACAGACAGGCTTCTGCCCTCCTAGGGCTTGAGCAGCGCAATCCCAGGAAGGCCGAACAATGCATTTCCTTTAGAAGAGGGATATTACACCCTCTCTCTTTCAAAATAGGTTTTACAGGCATAGGAGGGTTTTCCTTCCAGAGCCTTTGGAAGTTCTTTGAAGGGCACAGATGGTGCCCTCTTTGCATAATCCAGTCTACACCAGCTCACGGACCCCCAGTCCCTGCTCTGGCATGAAACTGGACAAAGGAAAGGGAAGTGACCACTCCCCTGTACATCACCACCACAGGGGTGGTGCTCAGAGCTCCTCCTGAGTGTCCCTGGATTCAGCCATCTTGTTTTCAGGATTTTCACTGACCTCTGGGAGCATCTGAGTGGCCAGTGCGAGCAGGTGACATCAGAGACCCCGTCTGATAGGTCCATACCTGGTTAGTTGACCAATACCCCTCTGTTGGCTATTTAGGGTCTCTCCTGTGGGTGTTTCCTCAGATTTGGATTGCAAGACTCCAGCAGGGATCCTCTGCATTCTTTGCTTCATGTTCGACCATCAGATCAACAGCAGAACTGCTCCAGAATTTCTACAACTGCAACAAAGTATCCAAGAAGGCTACTGCAACTCTGTAACTTCAGCTCCTGCCAGCAACTGCAACAGTTTCCAGGTTGTGCATGCTCCAAGGACTGCCTGTCTTCATCCTGCACCAGAAGAACTGAAGGATTTCCAGTGGAGTGACGGAGTAACTTCCCTGCTTCAGCAGGAACCTCTCTGCAGCGACGACTGGTACTCTGGATCCCCTCTCCCTATGACAAGTGTGACTCCTGGAACACAGGTGGTGGACTAAAGTGACCCTAAATACTAAAGGTCCAGCTGTCCAAATTTGGTGGAGCTTGTCTCCCCGTGCCAGACAGTACCCCTTGGCACAAAGTGTTTTGCAGCTCATAGGGCTTCTGTGTGCTTCCCCAATAAATCCTTTATGTACAGCATAGCCCAGGTCCCCAGCACTGTATCCTACGAGGGTCAGCTCTGTGAGTTGTTCCCCGGCAGCGTGGGGTCTCATTGTAGAGTGCTGCGACGACTGCCATGTGCAACTCCTTTGTCCCAATGCTGTGGGACTCCTGTGCATGCTGCCTGGTCTTCTGAGGGCTCTTTGAGTTACTAAGAGCCCCCGCTGTCTCCCATTCCTGGGAAGAGTCTACCTGGTCCTTCCTGGACCCAGGTAGCGCCATTTTTTAGGAAACATGAGCTTTGCCCTTACCAAGGCTTGTTGGCAGAATCCAGTGACGCAAACCAGACTGCATTCATCCACCCTTTGTGGAACATCTCCCGCTCCAACCAGGAACCCACATCTATCTTCTCAGGTGCAATACTGACTTTGTCTTCTCACCAGTGGTTCTCCTTTTGCAACTTCATCCGGGTTAGCAGGGGCTCCTGTTCTCCCTGGACTCTTCAGTGCTTCTTGGACTTGGTCCCCTTCTTACACAGGTGTTCTTGTTCAGTAATATGTTGGTATCTTGCAGTCTCTTCTGGTTCTTGCATAATTCTTCTCATTTCTGTGTGTGTTCTGGGAAAGTTACAGTGATTTACTCCTGCTTTCCTGGTCACTAGGGTGGGTTCTAGTACTTACCTTTGGGGTTTTCTAGTACTCCCAGTTCTCCTCTACACACTACACTTGCCTAGGTGGGGGACTGACTTTCACATTCCACTTTCTTAGTAAATGGTTTGTGCTCCTTAGTATTACTTACCTCCTAAGGGAGTATAGTCCCTATGGTATTTTTAGTATTTGTGTCACCAAAACAAAGGACCTTATATTTTGTAACACTGTCCCCTTCTTTCACAGGTCTTCAGGTCCAGGAATCCATTGTTGGTGTCTTGGAGTCTCTTCTGGTTCTTGTGCTGTCTTCTACCATGACTTCTAGTGTGTTTTAGGAAACTTGCTGTGTTTTACTCCTGCTTTCCTTGGCTCTGGGGTAGGGTATTTTACTTACCTTTGGTGTTTTCTTAAACTCCCAGCGCCCCTCTACACACTACACTTGCCTAGGTGGGAAACCAATGTTCTCATTCCACTATTTTAGTATATGGTTTGTGTTCCCCACAGGCCCATTGAAACCTATTGAGATTTTCACTATTTGCACTATTTTATGACTGTACTTGCCTGATTTTGGTTACTAGTGTATATTTTGTATATAGTACTTACCTCCTAAGGGGGTAGAGCCTCTAAGATATTTTTGGCTTTGTGTCACTAAAATAAAGTACATTTATTTTTGGTAACACTGAGTATTGTCTTTCTTGTGTAAGTACTGTGTGACTACAGTGGTATTGCAAGAGCTTTGCATGTCTCCTAGTTCAGCCTTGGCTGCTCTGTGTACAGCTACCTCTAGACAGCCTGGCTTCTAGACACTGACTACATTACACTAATAAGGGATAACCGGATGTGGTATAAGGTGTAAGTACCTGTGGTGCGCACTACAAACCAGGCCAGCCTCCTAGAGGGCAGAGGGGGGTTTGGGCTTGGGTTTGGATAATGGGTCTCTGGGCTTGGGTTTGGGCTGGGGTCTTTGGGCTTGGGCTTGGGAGGTGTCGACTTCTTGGCAGGGGGAGGAGCATGGGAAGTAGCAGGGGGCAGGGGAGGACTTGGAGGTGAAAGGGCTGGGCTTAGGGAGGTACACAGACCATTTGGGGGTATCCTGGGATGAGAGAGGAGTAGGGAACAGGGAACATTCCGAGAGGAACAACTTCTTAGTCACACTGGGGAGGACATGGCAAAAAGGTTTGGGAGTGAAGGTAGAGGGAGTGGTTGTAGGAGGTGTCTTGGTGGATGTCTTGGGTGCAAAAGCGTGCGAGGAATGCTTGTGAGTGCTGGGTGTCTGTTGGGTGGGTGACTGCATGTGTTTATGTGTCTTGGGAAGAGGGGAGAAGGTGCTGGGAGATGCCATGCTGGATGGGTGACTGTCTGTCGGGGTGGTGTCTGTAGGTATGGAAGATGTGCTGCATGTGGGTGTGTCGGTGGTTGTGGTGTCAGTAGATGTTGTGACTGGGGTAGATGTCTGTGGGTCTGATATTATGCTGCCTGTAGGTAAGTGGAGTAGTGGTTGGATCAGTGAATGTTGGTGTGGTGGCTGCCGGTGTGTCTGGTGCAGTGTCTGTGAAGCTGGGGATACTGGGCGAATCTGTGCAGGTAGTGAGTGTTGGTGTGTCTGCAGGTGGGTGTGTGCATGCCAGTGGTGGGTCTTGTAGTACTTGTGTTTGTCTGCACTACCCTTGGATGTTAAGGTAGATGATTGGGGAGAGGGGCTTGGGATTGGAAAGAGGTAGGTGGAGGGGGGACAGTAGACAAAAGGTGACTGGCCGCCATCAGTGAGGAATCCACAGCCTAGGTGGATGGGGGATGGTAGACAAAGGCTGACTGGCTGCCATCTGTGAGGAGGCCAGAGAATGAAAGGATCTCTGTATGCCAGCCAATGCACGCCGTGAATGCACTCCAGGAATGCATTGCACTGCTTGGTTAGAGCTGCCAGTCCCTGGATGGCATTCACGATGGTCAACTGACCCACAGTGATGGACATCAGGAGGTCAGTAGCCTCCTCACTGAGGGCAGCAGGGCTGACTGGGAGAGGAGCAGAGGTGCCTGTGGCAAAGGAGATGCCCACCCTTTTGGGTGAGCGGGCACTGCCATCTGGGTATGGAACTACAGGGAGGGTGGTGGTAGTAAGCGGGGTGGCGGACAAAGATGGTGCCTGGGTGGTCACAGATGGGTCTACAACTGCCAGGGAGTGTCCACTGGAGGAGGATTCCGAAGATGACGTGGAAGATCCGGTCTCCCCTGTAGTGTTCCCCTCACCCTCTGTGACACTGGGTCCCGTGCTGTCGCTGGTATCAGCACCCTGGGTCCCGTGGCATGCAGCATCCCCACTCGCCTGTGCCCCTTCTCCTTTGCCTGCTGATGCTGATGCTGATGCACACAACTAGACAGAGAGAAAGGGAGGGAGAAAGAGAGATAGGGTGAGAAAGGGTTAACATATACCTTGCATACACACATGTAAACATGCACATCCATGAGAATGCATATCCTGGTTAGGCTACCTCAGGTGCCAATACACATTTCCTATATCATGTCTCAACATGTCACTACCACCCACCCCTGGATGCCAACCCTCACACCTACATCCATATTAAAGTTGGTCAACATGACGCGTGTCATCCACATGATAACCACCAAAGCCATGTTTGCATGTACATCATGCCCTGGATGAAGTACAAATGACTCCCTGATTTCACATTATACCTCTCCATGCCCCTATCACCCATTGGAAGTGCAGCTGACTGAACATTACACATCAAACCTCTACAGTTACAACAGCTGATCAGTCCATGTCCTTTGTAAAATATCCATTACAGTGAAGACTACTCCACTCACACACCACACAGCATCTGCCTGTTACATTACATGGCTGACCTAGCACTCTGTACAGCAATTCCAATATAGGTATCATAACTGTTTTAGCCACTACAAGTTAGACACCCATACAGGTGACATCTGATGTGTACAATATATATATGTGGTATAGCCATGTGATTAGTCTAACCCAATCAAAGAGGAAGATCTACAGACACCAAACACATATATCACAAATAATCATACAGCTAAGTGCATCTACAATGGCCCATATTGCACATATTACACATCCATACTCAATCACTGAGTGCAGTGTCACAACTGATGTACTTCAGGAACACTCATATTAATCATGGTCTGCATACAATACCACCACAATGCAGATGCCACTGCTAGCTGATAAGGGTGAGGCAGCTGGACCAGTGGCTGGTAATGCTGACTTGCCAAGTGATGAGGAGGCAAAGGAAGAAGGTGCAGCTGACTCTAGGACAGAGCTCATCAATCAGTACTTCCAATGACATAAAAGTATGGTGAATGTGAGTTTTCAAGTCTTGTATATCCGCATGAATTGCTGACAATAGTCCTCCTGAGTTGACTCATCAGCGGGTGTGTAATCTGGTCCTATCTCCATTTGTGTTTTGGGGGAGCTGACTAATATAATGCAAGGCGCACAATAAAAGTGTCTTAACTCTTACAAGTGAACTCACTCCAGTTCCAGATATTCATATCTCCACCGTACAGACCACTATTGAGTTTTGTTTGCTGAAATCTCCTGATCTAATTTTATTTCACACACTGACTGTGTATTGAAATATGTGCCTCTGCTACCTATGACTTGAGGCATTCATAATGATTAGCCATTGCTAAAGGATTTGAGGATTGAGGGTTGTAATGACAGATGGCAGCTAAAGTGATGTTTGATGAATATCCTGTGACTGGGGATGTACAGGTAATCTTTGGGGGGCCCTGCTTAGGAGGTATGACATCTATGAGCTGCAGATGTGCTTTATGTGGCTCCATGCCTTCCATTCTGATGGTACTATCTGTCATTGTATTTTTTGCAGGTTGGAATACTGACTTTATTCTTGTGTGGCCCTGGATTATTGACTCTCTGACATCTGTCCTGGAACATATCGTCTCCTGCTGAGAATGCCTCCCTCCGCTGTCCTTTACACTGCCTGCTTGAAGTAGGGGGGCATGACCAGATCACATTTTACAATCATTACATTTGTTGATATTTTAAGGAAGAAACTTACACAGTTGCTGTGTTCCAGTAGTGTTTGTTGTGTATATTATGAATGGGTGACTACAAAATTATGGTACATACATTGTCCAACAGGTGATGAGTGAGGTCATGGTAAATGGAATCATCAGAGTAGGTGGTACAGCAGTTGGTTGCACAGGTCCAGTGTCCATGTGCCATTGGGAAGATGGAGGTATATCATTGAACAGTCAACAGGGTGTTTTAGTGGCACAAAGGGGACAGAAATTAGGTGAGGTTCACTTTCTGGCAGTGGCTTGGGTCTTTGCATCTGCTCCAGCCAGATGTCTGGACTGGCGACCACGTTTGGGGGGGTACTTCTGCTACAGAGGGAGGAGAGTCTCAGGGCTGTGTCTCCCATGGCAGGGCCTCTATTCCACTAACTGCCCCTGATGTCGGTGGCTCAGATGTAATGTGGGTAGTGGAAGGGGTCTGCTGGTGAGTGGTGGAAGGATGCAGGGTGGTGTTGAAATCCCTCAGCACCCCTGCAATGGAGGCCATGATGGCATTGTGTGCCTGCCACTACTGCATGACCTCCTGGTGGTACTCCCTCTGCCACCTTTGGTTTTACCCCAACATGCTGACGATCTGGCCCATCCTGTCCTGGGATTGTTGGTATGCTCCCAGTACTTGAGAGTTGTTTTCCTGGACAATATGGGCCCCTTGGGGGCCCCATCCTCTGACCCACAGCTTCCTTCCCATGCCCCCTGCCCCCATGTGCCTGTGCCCCTGACACTG
This sequence comes from Pleurodeles waltl, assembly GCF_031143425.1. Lineage (NCBI taxonomy): Eukaryota > Metazoa > Chordata > Amphibia > Caudata > Salamandridae > Pleurodeles > Pleurodeles waltl. The sequence goes on from NC_090445.1 coordinate 387,187,728, forward strand.
TGTACCCACTCCCAGGGTTTGTAGGACCTTCATTGTCTGGGGTGTGAGGGGTCGACTTAGGTTCCTGTACTGTGGGGCACACAATAGTTTGAACAGTGCCTTTTACACAAGTTTGGGGAAGAGGGGTTGGCTGTCATGTAGAAGCCGCAGGGTTGGGGGGATTGATGTGGGCAAGGTGAGGCAGGGCGTCATAGCCTGGCCGAGGGTCCCAGATAGGTCATCGTTGTCCTGACATCCAGGCATGTTGTCCTCACTGGGACCTTCATCATGAGTAGGGCTGGCAGTCTCTGGTATCCTCTCCATTGTGGCACTGGCTGGGGTGTCTGTGGACAGAGTGAGGGTGATGACTGTTGAACGTGTGTTTGGGTATTTCTTTATCATATGCATACAGTGGCTTGACATAATTCTCAGCAATGACAATGACAGATGCTGCACAGGAAACTATTGGTGGTAGTTAGTGGTCTGTGACATCTGTACCATACTCCATTTCAGTTGGTGTAATTCAGGTTTAGTAACTTTGACTCTGTGTATGGGTGCTGGTACTGTCTGATAGTTCACATGGCTGATCTGCACTGTTATCTAGTGACTATTCAGGCATGCTAGATATGAGAGGTAATGGCTGGACATTGAAGCATGGTGTCCCAGTGGGAGGAGGGTATGTGTGAATGCAAGGTCAATTGTTCTGTCTGTGCATGTTGTGCATGGAGTCTGCCATCCTATATTCGATACCATGGTGGCTCAATTTCTGGGTTGTGAATCCTGATTAGTGGCCAGTTGGATTTGTAACAGTGCTGTAGCTATGTTTTACCTTGTTTGACATTGTGTTGTGCCATTTCATTGCTGTCATTGCCATGTAGTGGTCCACAGTCATGCAATTTAGTTGGTATGGCTAGTACAATAGTCATACATGCAGAGGATGTGATGTAATGTGCACATTCCAGGTATTCATGTAGATGGGCTAGTGCACTGTGGGAGTCATAGTAATAGTATTAGCCAATGCCATTCATGCCTATGCTAAGCGCTGTTTAGGCATTTGGCCTGGGTGGAGGTGTGGCATGCAGGTGAGGGCCATTGGGTGGATAGGTGGTAGGTGTAGTGGGACATTCAGTTAATTAGGGAGTTTTTGGGTGGTGAGGAAGCATGGAGGACACAAAAATAGTGTGACATGGAAGTTGTGGGTACGTACCAGAGTCCAGTCCCTCAGGTATTCCAGAGAGGCCCTCAGGAAGCAGAATGTCCAAGACCTTCTCCTTCCATGATGTGAGGTTTCGGGGAGGAGATGAGGGCCCACCGCCAGTCTTGAGCATGTTGATCTGGTGTTGTGATGCCATGGAACACACCTTTCCCCTAAGGTCGTTCCACCTCTTCTTGATGTCCTCCCTTGTGTGTGCATGGTTGCCTACTGAGTTGACCCTGTTGACTATTCCCTGCCACAACTCAATTTTTCTGGCTAGCTGGGTTTGCTGAACCTGTGCTCCAAACAGTTGTGGCTCTACCCTGATGATTTAATCCATCATGACCCTCAACTCATCATCTGTGGACCGTGGGTTCTTTTGTGGAGCAATGGTAGTGGTTGCATTGAGGGTGGTGTTGTGTAGGCAAGGGTGCAGCGTAGGGTGATTTATGGGGTGTGAGTGGTGCATGGTGAGTGATGGATACTTGTGGTGTATGTATGTGCTCATTATGTGTGTTTTGTGTTGGTAGTGCAGTTGTGTGGTGTATGCTGAGGGAGATGTGTATATGTGTCAATGGTCTAATTGTGCTACATTAGTGTATTTGCCTGCGTCTCAGTGTATGTGAACATCAAATTTGTAGCAAAGGATTGTGGGTTGTGTGTTATATAGTTCAGTGAGTAGGTGTGTCTGGTGTGGGTATTTGTGTCAGGTGTGGGTTGTTCAAACTGTCTAATGTGGTGTTGTGTTTTGACAGTAGTGGATTCTGAGTGCGGCGGTTCACATTGTCAAATGTTTTTCTGCTGTGAAAGAACTGCTGTGATGATTTGTGGCTTGTAATATGGTGGGTGGAATGCTGTCGGACTGGCAGTGCAGGTGGTGAAACTGCCTCTTTCCTTCCCTCCTGTCTCCTGGCAGTGTTGGATTTGTGGCTGTTTTTTGTCTGTCTTCACAGCAGTCAGATTACTTCCAACATGGCAGTCTTCTGGCGGGTGCCGCCATGGCGGTCTTTAGAAAAGACCTTCAAACTTGTAATGAGGCCAGTGTCAGAAATAGCCACATGCATCACCTTCCAGAAAGACAAAAAGTTAATTATTTCATTTTAGATATACATACAGAAAGGAGAGTAGAAGCACTTACAATATACATTGGAAATGTACTTAATACAATGATATTAGGACCACAACTGGTAATGATGTCATAATTAATGTTAGGGAGTGCAACCATCCCTCAAAAACTAGAGCTATGAATAAAATTTGTTGCAAGTTCTGAGAAAAACAAAACGCAGGCTCCTAGGAACCCATACAAAACTTAAAAACATACACTTCAAAATTCCTGAGTACACCACTGGGCAAATAATAGTAATAGCAGGATCCAAATAATACACAAGATAAACTGCTGCTGCTCCCATAAGATACCAAAGCATTCCTGAAAATCTAACCACAACACATACTGAAGAGCCCTTACTCCTTTTTAACAATAAAATACTGACAGGAGAATAATAATATATGCAACAGAAAGTACCTCCTTAAACTAAGCCAAACCCAAACTTGGATGATATATGGCACTTTGAAATCATGCCCTCTACCATACACACACAGGTAATCGAACCCTAAGTTAAGCAAATTCCTTCCATCTACTATAACGACCTACAAAGCTAAAATTAAAATAAGGTCTAAAAACTACTATTACAATAGACTTTGAGCAAACAACCATACAAATAATTTTAAAAATCTACCTACACACAGTGATACAAAGCTGCTATTACCATTTCAATTAAAAAATGTGGAGACTCATCCAAAAATCACCAAAAAGTGTATATGTATATATATATATGCAACAAACAGCCCACTTGCAGTTGGACTGTCAGGGGACCCCCTCCCCACTAGGAACATGGTTCCTGACAGGCTGACGGCATTCGGAGTTGTGGTCAGCCACAGCGCTGATCACAAGTCCCTTTCCACCAGCCTTTTCATGGGGGTTTAACTGACCTGAAAAAGCTGGTGGAATGGAAGTGCAGCGGGCCCCTCCTGCAGACAGTGTGCATTCCAAGGGTGTTGTTGTGCTATGGTAAGGTAGGCAAGCCCAATACCGTAGCACTGTTCCCGCCAGGCCATGGTAAATATGATGTTCCCGCTGGTCATCCAGGTAGGAACATTGCAATATGGTGCGGGCTGATGCTGCCGGGTAGACAGGGGTTTTCATCCCTGTGAATTTGGCTTGTCATGATGGGGCCCAAAGTCAAAGCTATAGCACAACAATCTTTAACACACATTAAACCTAAAATATCCAAACAGATAAAAGACATTTATAACATTCTATACTAAAATTCTTCATAAATAGGCCTATTCAACTTTGAAAGGATAGCCAGAACACTAGCATAAAACACATACTGTCCAAATTAAATTCACATCAAACAAAAGACTACAAAAGCAGTACCACACATTTATTTATAAATATTGAGATTATGGCCCTCATTACTACCCTAGCGGTAAATCCCGCTTTCCGCGTGCAGAAGACCGCCAACATACCACTGTGGCCACGGAATTCCGCTACAGGTATTACGACCCACAGCTCGGAATCCGCCACAATACAGACATCCACACAAGTCCGCCACACCAAAGGTCAGTGATAAGCTGGCGATACCAAAACCGACACCATCACGCCAACAAGAACACTGCCACATTATGACAACCCACAAATCAATGCGGTGGTCTTTCAACCGCGGTATTTCATTGGCAGTACACACCACCGCGCTCAAAATACACACACATTTACAAAACACAACCACATTGGACAATTCGAAATACCCTTACTACCAACATTTTGAAAGAAGGCCAGAGATAGAGACTACCTAAAACAACACCAGCATCCACAGACACACAACACCATCACTTACACAACATCCATGCACCTCAAACAACACACACCAACACATCCCCTCACACTTCACAACAGACACCACCTCACACATCACCCACACCACATCATGGCACCTCAAACACACCCCAGGTTTTCTGAGAAGGAGCTCAGGGTCATGGTGGAGGAAATCGTCCGGGTAGAGCCACTGCTATTCGGACCACAGGTGCAGCAGACATCCATTGCTAGGAAGATGAAGCTATGGCGCAGAATTGTCGACAGGGTCAACACAGTGGGATAGCATCCAAGAACACGGGATGACATCAGGAAGAGGTGGAACGAGCTACGGGAGACGGTACGTTCCGTGGTATCCAGACACCAGATTGCTGTACAGAGGACTGGCTGTGGACCTCCACCTCCTCCCCCGCAACTAACAGCGTGGGAGGAGCAATTCTTGGCAATTATGCATCCTGAGGGCCTCACAGGAGTAGCAGGAAGACTGGACTCTGGTAAGACATATCTTTTCTACTTTATCCCCGCACCCCACCTGCATGCCATCACATACCCCCACCCTTACACTCACACCCATCACCCCAACATCCCACAGATTCCCCACTAACACAACCCACACATCCCAAAATCAAGCCCTGCATGTAACACCAATGCATGGACACCCATCACCAAAGCATGTCCAGTACAGAGACACACTCATGCCCCAAAATCACCAATCACACAAGGACCAAGCTAATAATGCAAGAACAGGAGTAGAGGGTCACTCATCCATTGCACAAGATGGCACACACAGATACAATAACTATGCATTTACACCCCAACAGAACCCCTACCCAACGTCACCGGACAGGAGGTGCCAGACATATCCAGTCCCCCCACAGAAGAGACCCACAGTGATGACAGCAGCTCTGCACATCTGGATCAAGATGACCAGCGCAGCCCATCAGGGACCCCTGACACAGTCACAAGCCACCACAGAGCCTCCCCACTGAGGAAACACCAGCACAGCACCCACCCAGCGGACCAATCCCTCTGTCCCCAGGACACGTCAATCAGTAGTGTATCCACTACTACAGGGAACCCAGGCAACCCCACTAACACAGGACGATGAGGGACCTGGGGGCAGTGGACACATGGTTCAGGGGACAGAGTCACAGGATAACAGGGAAGCTGGGAGGACTGCTGTGCGACAGGGGGAGGACAGGCCCAGGGAACCCACTCTCCATGAGGCACTCTCGAACATCATGGAAGCATACCACCATTCCCAGGAGACCATGGGCACAGTACTGGCCAAGCTTCAGGAGAACCAGCAGCTGCAGGAGGAACACTACCTGGGGATCAGGGAGGACTTGAAGTCCATCAACACCTCCCTGGTCACCATTGCAGAGGTGCTGGCAGACCTTCTCAACACCAGGAGGGACACAGTGGCACACCAACTGGCCCCTGACACTAGCTTGGATGATGAACAACCCTCCATCGTCGCTGGCGCTAGTGGACAGGAGCCACCGCCACAGGAACAACAGGACACCAGCACCCCACCTCCCGCAAACGGTCCCTGAGATCCAGGAACAGGAAAGAGAACATTGCCAAGACCCCCGCCAGGAAATAAGAACCCCCTGAATGTCACCCTTCTGTCCCACTATGTCACTCTGTCCATCCTTAAACTGCCGTTGCTCCACTTCCTGTGCCCCTTTGGACAATGCACCTGTGAAACAAATAGACTGGACTCTGCCATGGACATACCTCCACCATCACCCCAGCCCATTTTACAATCCCCTCCACTTATTTGCACAGGAATAAACACACTTCAATCACAAAACAATCTGAAGTCAGTCTGTGTTTTCACAAATATGTAATTGCAATATCTATGGAATATAGCAATGTCAATTTACTTGTTCACATACCAATGTTACAGAGCTGTGGGCCAGGAGTAAACATAGCAGAGGGTACAAAGTGGGACCCAGATCTGTGAAATGGAAAGTCAAAGTGACAAGTCAGTGTCCATACACTGAGTGAAAATGACAGACTTATGCTAGCTCCAACAATAGCATGAGATGTGGGAAGCAGTTACATCTTCTTACCTGTGTCTCACTGGAAGTATTGCATGATTATGTTGTTTCGGTTTTCGATATCCTCTTCTTCTGCCTCCTCTTCTTCACTGTCCACAGGCTCTACAGCTGCCACAAGACCACCATCTGGCCCATCCTCCTGCAGAAAAGGCACCTGGCATCGCAAAGCCAGGTTGTGCAGCAGACAGCAGGCCACGATTATCTGGCACACCTTCTTCGATGAGTAGTATAGGGAACCACCTGTCAGATGGAGGCACCCAAATCGGGCCTTCAGGAGGCCGAAGGTGCGTTCGGTTATCCTCCTAGTTCGCCCATGTGCCTCACTGTAGTGTTCCTCTGCCCTTGTCCTGGGATTCCTCACTGGGGTCAGTAGCCATGACAGGTTGGGGTAACCAGAGTCACCTGCAAATGTTGAGGGACAACTGTTAGGCACACTCTAACCCTTAGGGACAACCCCATACTCAGACACCTATGTCAACTGTATTGGGACCTTGGCCTCACCTACTAGCCACACACGGTGCCTCAGGAGTTGCCCCATCACATAAGGGATGCTGCTATTTCTCAAAATGTAAGCATCATGCACAAAGCCAGGATACTCAGCATTGACATGGGAGATGTACTGGTCTGCCAAACACACCATCTGCCCATTCATCGAATGGTAGCTCTTCTGGTTTCTGTACACCTGTTCATTCCTGCCGGAGGTGGGGGGTACAAATGCCACATGTGTACCATCAGTGGCACCAATGATGTTGGGGATATGTCCCAGGGCATAGAAGTCACCTTTCACTGTGGGCAAATCCTCCACCTGAGAGAAAACGATGTAGCTGAGCATGTGTTTCAGCAGGGCAGGGCAGACAACACTCTGAACAACATGTTAGAGAACATTGGCTGGGACATCCCTGATGCCATGGCCACTGTTGTTTGAAAAGACCCACTTGCCAGGAAATGGAGTACAGACAGGACCTGCACTAGAGGGGGTATCCCTGTGGGATGGCAGATAGCTGACATCAGGTCTGGCTCCAACTGCGCACACAGTTCCAGGATTGTTGCACGATCAAGTCTGTATGTGATTATGATGTGTATCTCTTCCATTGTTGACGGGTCCACCAGGGGTCTGTACACCGGAAGATGCTGCCATCTCATCACCTGCCCCAGCAGACATGCCCTATGGAGGAGAACAACGAGCAGAGAGTCATCCAACACTGAGGTATAACAATGTATTATTTGCAGAAATGTTAGTAATCTGCTATGTGCCGGTATCTGTTTGTATTCCCGGCCTAGATAGGTGTGACGCAGTTTTTTTCCATGCCATGTGGACCCCTGAAATGGTGGCTGCCTGACTTGTAAGGTGGGACAAGGGGATATGAGGTAACTGCGCTGGCGTTGTACACCGTCGCGGTGGGCTGTCGAAGACCGCAGCGCAATTCTGCACTGGTTAACACTGGGCCCTATGGGTCCCAGGAGCCAATGACGATGTACGCCGGCGGTGACGGTACGCACCGCCGTGGACTTGATTGCCATTTTCTGTCTCTTCACTCACTTGATACCTGACCTTCAACAGGAGAGGACCTACACTGCAAGTGCTGCTGTGACCTGTGTCTGGAAGTGACGATGGCTACAGTGTCTAAGGGAAAGAGCCCCTGCCTTCACTTCAGGGGAGTTGGAGAAACTAGTGGATGGGGTCCTCCCCCAGGACACGCAACTGTACGGTCCTCCAGACAAACAGGTGAGTACACTGTGAGCATGCTGCATGGGCAATGTCTGCTTTGAGTGGTGTGGATGGAAGATACATGGGGGGGGTTGAGGCCTGCATGTGTGGATGGGGAGTGTATGTGCATCAGGGCATGAGTGGGAACTGGTGGGCAATGATTATGACAGTCTGGACGGGTGAGTAATTTCCTTTCCCCCTGTACCATTCCTCTAGGTCAGCGCCCACCAGAAAAAGGGTATTTGACGTGCCATCGCCAAGGACGTCCAGACCCTCGGGGTCTACCACAGACGGAGCACCCACTGCCATAAAAGATGGGAGGACCTGCTCCACTGGTGCAAGAAGACAGCGGAGGCCCAGCTGGGGATGGCCTCCCAACGTCGAAGGGGTGCCCGTCGCACCATGACCCCCGTGATGTCCCGGATCCTGGCGGTGGCGTATCCGGAGTTGGATGGGCACTTGAGGGCATCACAGCAGCCACAAGGGGGTGAATACACTCTCCTTTAGCTGACTTGGCGCGCATAACGAGGTGTCTGGGTGGGGGAGGTGGGCAGTGGGTTCCCCTAGGCCAGGGTGAACTTGGTAGGAAAGGTCTCTTGTGAGGCAGGCTATGTGGCATCCCAACCCCACTAGTGGTAAGAGCCATCTACACCTAGTCAGGCTCCTGTGACTTCCAGGTTTGCAGCAATTGGGCTTAGGCCTCGTACCCCATGGTCAGGTGAAATTTCTAGGAACTGTTAGTGCATGGCGTAGTGCAGAGGGCTGCTCCCTGTGTGTTGTGTCTGCCAACAGGAGTGGTGTTCCATGCACTGAACATGTTTTTCTTCTGTCTTTTCCCCCCTTTTTGTAGTCTCCCTGTTCTTGTGTGCAATAGCATCATCAGGCAGAGGAGCATTGGCACCGGAGCAGGAGGGAGCTGCAACCCACTTGGCCCTGGAGGGTGAAGCAACGGAGTCTGAAGCCACCAGTGGGACGGAGGGCAAAGGGAGCTCCACGGCAGGGACAGGAACAGACACCAGTGACAGCAACTCCTCCTCTTATGGGAGCTCCATTGCTGTGGCGGACACCTCTGTACCCACTGCATCAGCAGGTAAAGCCACCACCCCCTACACCACCCTCCCAGCAGCCCCTCAGCGTATGTCTCGTGTCCGCTCACCCAGGAGGGTGGGCATCTTCTTCGCCCCAGGCACCTCAGGCCCTGGCCCAGTCAGCCCTGCTGCCCTCAGTGAGGAGGCTATTGACCTCTTGAGATCCCTCACTGTTGGGCAATCTACCATTTTGAATGCCATCCAGGGTGTTGAGAGGCATTTGTAACAAACAAATGCATACCTGGAGGGCACTCATTCTGGGCAGGTGGCCCAACAGAGAGCATTTCAGGCTCTGGCCTCAGCACTGATGGCAGCCATTGTCCCTGTGTCCAGCCTCCCCCCTCCAACTTCCTCCACCCAGACCCAATCCCCTGTACCTCAGCCTATCCCAAGCACACCATCAGACCAGCATGCACACACATAAACACACAAGAGTGGCTCAGGCAAACATAAGCACCACACATCCCACACACACTCTCACAAGCACCATCCCCATGGAGACACAGCAACATCCACTGTCTCCACTGTGTCCCCCCCATGTCCTCCTCCTCCCTCCCTGTCTCGTCTCCACTCACACCTTCATGCACTACATCCTCAGCCATTACCTCCATCACCAGCATGCCCATCACCACACACCACTAACGTGCAATCACCACCCCCACTACCATTCACACATCCCCTGTGTCCTCCCCCAGTGTGTCTGTGAGCCCTCCTCCCAAACTACACAAACGCAGGCACACACCCACCCAACAGCCATCCACCTCACAACAGCCTCTGGCCCATGCACCTTCACCCAAATTCAGCAGAAGTACACCTCCTACAACTACTACCTCTTCCTCCACTCCCAAACCCCATCCATCTTCCTGTCCCAGTGTGCCTAAAAAACTTTTCTTTGGCAAACTTTGACCTCTTCCCTTCACCTCCCCCCGTCCTTCCCCTACGGCCAGGCTTGCCAGGTCCAAGCCCAGCACCTCAGCCACCAAATCCCCAGGCACAGTGGTGCCAGCAACTGTGGGGTCATCGAGGGCTGCCAGTGTGCCATGTAGTGAGGGCAAGGACATTGTGCCACCTGCCAAGGTGAAAAAGGTGCCCAGATCCCAGAGGGAGAAGCCGAAATTACCAGCCACCAAGGGCTCAGCAAAAATAAAAGGGGATAGTGGCAAGACAACTGCGGCACCAGCAAAGGTGGGGAAGGGCCAAAAGCAGAAGAGAAGGTCAGGAGAGGGCATGGTGCCACCGACTAAGGGACCAGTGTCACAACTTCTGTCCATGACCACACCAACCTGTATGGCGGCGAACACCGCTAGCTGCCCCGCCACCACAACCACCACCTGCACCGCCACCTGCTGGTGGAAGGCGAAGCCGCAGCAGCGTGGAGTATGTCTCTGCCTCCATGGCATATCATGCTACCTGTACCTTGCCAACCTCGTGGCGCACACACCCAGGTGAGGGAATTGTACCGACCACACTACACGTGGAGCACTCTGGGCACCAGGCCCCCTCCAGAACCAGTGGAGAGATACATCCACTACCTCAGTCCTTGGCAGGATGAAGCACTCTGGGCACCAGGCCCCCCTCAAGAACCAGTGGAGAGATACATCCACTACCTCAGTCCTTGGCATGATGAAGCGCTCTGGGCACCAGTCCCCCTTCAGAACCAGTGGAGAGATACATCCACTACCTCAGTCCTTGGCAGGATGGAGCACTCTGGGCACCAGGCCCCCTCCAGAACCAGGGGAGAGATACATACACTACCTCAGTCCTTGGCAGGATGAAGCACTCTGGGCACAATGCCCCCTCTAGAACCAGTGGAGACTGTTACCCACTTTAAAGACTGTGGCTTTGCACTCCCCAGGATAAAGCAGTGGGCAAACCACCCACTTGAGAGACTTGCGAGACTGTGGCTTTGCACTCCCCAGGATAAAGCAGTGGGCAAACCACCCACTGGAGAAACTTTTGAGAGTGTGGCTTTGCACTCCCCAGGATAAAGCAGTGGGCAAACCACCCACTGGAGAGACTTGTGAGACTGTGGCTTTGCACTCCCCAGGATACAGCAATGGGCATGGAGCCCCGTCGTGCAGCAGTGGCGTCTTGATTTCATCTGGCTGAGGTGCCCCCCTCCCCCGCCCCCTGAGGTGCCCGTATATTTTCAGTCTGATGCCCCAGCAGTGTTCTCTCCATTTCCAGTCAGGTATCTAGTGTGAGCTTCGCCCATGCATTTTGGGCCCAGTGGTCCACGGACAATGATTGGTGCACTATCCAGACTTGTGTAGTTGGTGTATATATATGTATATACAGAATTTTGAATTTTGGCTATATGATTTTTCATGAATACACTAATTACAATAATTTCCTTTTGTACTTGCGTTTTTCCAGGGGGCGGGGGGTGTATATGTAATGTTGCTGCATGTATTTGTGTCTATGTTGTTGTGGGTGAGGGTGGGGTTGGGGGTGTTGCTTGTTGTGTGTGTGTCACTCTCTCCCCCTTCCCTGGTTTGTAGGTGCAGTATTCACCGTGGTCGTCGCCGCCGTCGTTCGTACTCCTGGTAGATGAGAAGATACACCAACATTGGTAACACCTGTAGTTCGGGCTCCATGGGTCCTGGTTCCTCGTTGGGTGTCGAGAGGTGAGTGTTTTCCCTTCCGTGTAATGTTTCTGCGATGCTTTTGATAGCGTTGGTTCCGCCCCGGAAAAGGTGGCGGATAGCCGTCTTAAAATACAATGGGCGGTACTTTGTCTTCTGTCTGTCTGTTGGCGGGGACCGCCTCAGTGTTTGTTTCTACCGCTGTGGCGGTCGGAGTGTTAAAGTGGCTGTCTATGTTGGCGGTTTCCGCCATGGTTGTGATTACATTTTTTTCTGCCAGCCTGTTGGCGCTATTACTGCCGCTTTAACACCGACCGCCAGGGTTGTAATGAGGCCCTATATTTTATTACACAGTATAACATACTTTCTAAGTAAACAATATCAAATAACACTGATAGTGTTATTTACAATAAACTATTATTATATTATGATTACTCATTATATAATAGAGAAATAAAATAAATACATGCAATAAAATACAATACCATATTTTCATAAATACAAAGCAGCAATCATGTTAAAAAACATACATAAAATACATATCTTTTGTTTTAAAATAAAAGAACAATTAAAAAAAACAACCATACCAAACATTTCCAGCAAAAACAAAAAAAGTAAAATTAACTTACAATTATGTTGTTGATGTACATGATACCTTCCTCATCCACCAAAAATAAATCTATAAAAATAGAGAAAAAGTAACCCAAAAATGCAAAACTTAAATATCCAAAAAGTAAATCCACAAAAGTCTTCCTGTGTCCTAGGAACTTTGAAATAAAACTAAAAAATAAAATGAAGATTGCTCCTGGAAAACCAACAAAGAAAGGGACACTAAAATGTAATCTTGGTTAAAAAATAAGCTCAGATCAGAAAAAATTTAGAAACTTGACATACTCACCCTTACATATTATCCATAAAATAACACATAGCAAACAATATACAATATTACAAACCACTCAAATCCTAAAAATAAGTAACTAAAGTAACAACGTGGCAAATACTACAGTAGCACCTCCCTTGACTACATAATTTAAAAACACAACATAGCACAACTATACTACTACAACAAACCAATACACTATTCCACATCAACTTCACCAACTATATCCTCCCTACCCCAAACCTCCAAATAAGAATGTAAAAGTAGTCTCACCCTATATATTGAACAGCAGCAGAGAACAAAGGCTGATAGGGACAAAGATCACCTAATAATGATGTTAATAAACTAAAAAATATAGATAGTGGAAAAGATTACCACTAAGTTAAAATAAAACACAATAGGCCAGATTTATATATTGGCAATAAGGATCAAATAGAGACAAAGGGGGTTATTACAACTTTGGAGGAGGTGTTAATCCGTCCCAAAAGTGACGTTAAAGTGGCGGATATACCACCAGCCGTATTACAAGTCCATTATATCCTATGGAACTCGTAATACGGCTGGTGCTATATCCGTCACTTTACCGTCACTTTTGGGACGGATTAACACCTCCTCCAAAGTTGTAATAACCCCCAAAGTATCCTTATCACCAATATAATGGTCCACCTGCCAAATTTAAATGCAGATAGACAATAGTTTATCGAATTGCAGAGATTACTCTATATACGCCGCCAAACTTCTTGGATCCTCCAATAGAGTAAGTCCATCAGAGAAATGGCTATGTATTTGCCCGTCCAAGTTAGATGGGCACACACGCATCTGTTTTTACTGATCATCACAGCCAGGAAAACTCTAGTGCTAAGAGGCAATAAAAACCTGCAATTGCCCCCTTCACCATGGCAGATGGCCCCTATAGTGATTGGGACAGTATTTTTTTTTTAATTTTAAAAAACTAAATCCTGCATCATGATAACAGGACTATCCACCAAACCAAGCAGTTCCAGCCAATGATTTAGAAATGATGGCCATCTTGGCAGTCATTTCAAAATTTGGCTGGCGGGAACTCCATCAAAGCAACAGAGTAATATAATTCAATTGCCCTGAGGGAGTTAAATCTTTCCACCCAAAACAAATGAGGGCCTATATTACAGTGGGAATGAATGGAACATTTTATAAACTTTAATACAAAAAATAAAATATATATGTTGAAAATATTGCAAACATAATGAAAAAGTTAACAGACATATAGGAAAACTATTGATAAAATATACATTAATTAATACTATAAAATTCTCATAATAAATTAATAGTGTTATTTAATGTATTAAAATAAATTGTAAATTATTTCACATTTTTTAATCACTGTTTTTTTTTCCAAATAAAACATACATGTAAAAAATATAAATATAAATCATATGAAAAATCAGATAACAATGTGAATTAGGGGTAGGCATTACTTTCATAATTCTGTTGAGTGTAATTACATAAAATTATGCAGAATTGCACAAAATGCATGTCACACTAAAAAAGTTCACAAACTGTTTGTTTGGGTAGAAATTCAAATCAAAAGTGTAATTTCAAGTTCATTTCTGGTTGCTCACATTAAAAACGCTGCCACTCACGTTTATATGTGCAATTTTGTGCTCAAAAGTTACTGGAACAGTCCATGTGGGTGAAGAAAGACTTTTGACACCCACATTGAAGGATATGCTGTTCATGTTCAAAACACCATTGTTAGTGTTCAGGTTTGTATTTTGTATTCAAGTGTTACCTAAAAGGTCCATTTGGTTAAAAATCTACGTGAAGCTGTACATGCTGTGTTAAACATTTTCCTATTGTTTGATAGTAGAAATACATTTATATGTAAAAAACACTCAAAAATTATTTATATGTGTACATTCCAATCATTTAAAATGTATAAGTAAAATATTTGTTAAGCTATACAAGTATATTATTAAAATGTTAAAACACACAAACAGTACAAACCCACCAACAATACAAGACATAACAACTAAAGAAAATCTTTTTATCGTATCCCTCTCCACATTAGGCTTAATATAGCACTAACTAAAATCTTTTTAGGAACACATGTACGTGGCTATTTGGGGCAGTTCATGCTTAGGCCCTAGTAACTTTTTGTCCACATAAGCTACCCACGCCAAATTTGCTTCACTTTTTACCAACATCCTCGGAATTCTAGAGGTACCCAGACTTTGTGGATGACCCTGAAGGAGACCAATAAATTAGCCAAAAGGCAGCAATTTTTGTTTTTTTTAGGTAGGAAAACAGGGCTGCAGAAGAAGGCTTGTGGTTTTTCCTCTGAAAATGGCATCAACAAAGGGTTTGCAGTGCTAAAATCACCATCTTCCCAGCTTTCTGGAACAGGCAGGCTTGAACCAGAAACACCCATCTTTCAACACAATTTTGGCATTGTACAGGGACATACCCCATTTTTACTATTTTCTGTGCTTTAAACCTCCTTCCAGTTAGTGACAGAAATGGGTGTGGAACCAAGTCTGGATCCCAGAAAGCTAAACATTTCTGAAAAGTAGACACAATTCTGAATTTAGCAAGGAGTAATTTGCGCAGGTCCTACAAATGTTTCCTACAGAAAATAACAGCTGAAATAAAAAAATATTGAAAATGAGGTGAAAAAAAAACAGGCATTTTCTCCACATTTTACTCTGTAACTTTTTCCTGCCATGTGAGCAATATACTGTTACGTCTGCTGGACTCTTCTGGTTGCAGGGATATATAGGGCTTGTAGGTTCATCAAGAACCCTAGGTACCCAGAACCAATAAATGAGCTGCACCTTGCAATGGGTTTTCATTCTATACTGGGTATACAGCAATTAATTTACTGAAATATAAAAAGTGAAAAATAGGTATCAAGAAAACCTTTGTATTTCCAAAATGGGCACAAGATAAGGTGTTGAGAAGCAGTGGTTATTTGCACACCTCTGAATTCTGGGGTGTCCATACTAGCATGTGAATTACAGGGCATTTCTCAAATATATTCTTTTTTACGCACTGTCTTACAATTGGAAGGAAAAAATGTAGATAAAGACAAGAAGCAATAACAGTTGTTTTGCTATTCTGTGTTCCCCCAAGTCTCCAGATAAAAATGGTACCTCACTTGCATGGGTAGGCCTAATGCTGCCGACAGGAAACGCAACATGGATACATCACATGGGCACATCACATTTTTACATTGAAATCTGACTTTTATCTTGCAAAGTGCCTAGCTGTAGACTTTGGCTTCTAGCTCAGCCGACACATAGAGAAACCCACCAAACCTGCGCATTTTTGAAAACTAGACACCTAGGGGAATTAAAGATGGGGTGACTTCTGGGGCTCTCACCAGGTTCTGTTACCCAGGATCCTTTGCAAACCTCAAAATCTGGGCAAAAAAACACTTTTACCTCACATTTCAGTGACAGAAAGGTCTGGAATCAGAGAGGAGTCACAAATTTCCCTCCACCCAGCATTCCCTCATGTCTCCCGAGAACAATGGTACCTCACTTGTGTAGGTAGGTCTAGCGCCCGCAACAGGAAATGCCCCAAAACACATGGTGGACACATCACATTTTCCCAAAGAAAACAGACCTGTATTTTGCAAAGTGCCTAGCTGTGGATTTTGGCCTCTACCTCAGCCGGCACCAGGGAAACCTACCAAACATGAGCATTTTTGAAAACTAAACACCTAGGGCAATCCAAGATGGGGTCACTTTTAGGGCTCTCACCAGGTCCTGTTACCCAGAATCCTTTGCAAACCTCAAAATGTGGCTAAAAAACACATTTTCCTCACATTTCGGTGACAGAAAGTCCTGGAATCTGAGTGGAGCCACACATTTCCTCCCACCCAGTGTTCCCACAAGTCTCCCGATAAAAATGGTACCTCACTTGTGTGGGTAGGCATAGCGCCTGTGACAGGAAATGCTCCAAAACCCAACATGGACATATCACATTTGCCCAAAGAAAACAGACCTGTTTTTGCAAAGAGTCTAGCTGTGGGTTTTGGCCTCTAGCTCAGCTGGCATATAGGGAAACCTACCAAACCTGCGCATTTATGAAAAGTAGACACCTATGGGAATCCAAAATGGGGTGACTTGTGGGGCTCTCACCAGGTTCTGTTATCCAGAATCCTTTGCAAACCTCAACATTCGCTAAAAAAACACTTTTTCCTCACATTTCGGTGACAGAAAGTTCTGGAATCTGAGAGGAGCCACTAATTGCCTTCCACCCAGCATTCCTCCAGGTCTCTTGATAAAAATGGTACCTCACGTTTGTAGGTGGGCCTACTGCCCGCAAAAGGGAATGCCCCAAAACACTATCGGGACACATTGAAATTATCAAATACAAAACTACCTGTTTTTGCGGGGAAGGCACCTGCATTTTTGGTCCTGGGCTCAGCAGCCATCTAGAGAAACCTACCAAACCCAAACATTTCAGAAAACTAAACACCCGAGGGGAGGCCAGGCTGGTGTGACTTGTGTATATCCCCCAATGTTTTCTTACCCAGAATCCACAGGAAACATTACATTTAGTTAAAAAAATCAAATTTTTCCCACATTTCTGTGTGAGATCACCGCACCGGGACACATTTCCTACCAACCAACGTTTCCCTCAGTCTCCTGGTAAAAATTATACCTCACTTGTGTAGGTGGGCCAAGTGCTTGTGACAGGGAAGAGACAAAAACATGTCGAAATTGAGGGGGAACCAAAGCGGGTCCAAAAGGGCAAGTGCAGCAGAATTTTCATTGGTATAGATGAGACAATGCTTAGTGGTAGGAATTTTGGGGATTCCTGCAGATTCCGGAGGTTCCATCACAAGAATGTGGGGAAAATGTGTGATTTCCAGCAAAGTTGGAGGTTTGCAGGGCATTGTGGGTAAAAAAATGGTGGTGGTGCATGTGAAGCATTTCACCCGGGAATCACCCAGATGTTTAGTTTTCAGATGTGTCTAGGACTTGTGGATTTTTCTACATGGCAGCATCCCAGAGTCCATAAAGTGAGGCCCTCACCATTCCAAGTGGGACGATTTTGAGAGTTAGCCAAGCTCTCATGGCCCAAATGTAAAACCAAAACCCAAAATAATCAAATGTCCTCTTGCTTGCTGTGGGATAAGATGTTTTAGTGTGCTGGGGGACAGCTGAAAGACTGTTACCATGCCCATACAGGTTGGTAGCCACCAACTCACTATTTATTTTTTATTCCCTGGCATCTAGTAGACTTTCTGCCCCCCTCGGGTGTGGATCAGGGGTAATTGCCCCATCTGCCCACTGGTGGGCAGAACAACTTTGGCCCCATTTATTTGGGGTGGGGGTATGGCCATACACCCAACCTCTTATTTTGAAAAAATATCTTCCCTGGTCTCTGGTGGACTGTCTGCCCTCCTTGCGGGCTGATGGGCCTTCCAGGGGGGGCAGATATAGCCAAAAATAATGTGCCCCCAGGGAGAGCGACCTTTGCCCAATGGGCTGCCACCCAAACAAAACACACACACACCAATTCCTGGTGCCTAAGTGGTTTCTGCCCCCTCGGGGGCAGATCGGCCTAATAGAAATAGGCCCATATGCCCCCAAGGGGAGCAGAAATGGCCTAAAATAAATTTTCCCCCAGGGGAGCGACCCTTGCCTAAGGGGTCGCTCCCCATCTGTAAAAAAAAAAAAAAAAAAAAAAAAATCCCTGGTGCCTAATGGTTTCTTCCCCCCTTGGGGGCAGATCGGCCTAATTAAAATAGGCCGATCTTCCCCCAAGGGGACAGAAATGGCCTAAAATAAATTCCCCCCCCTCCCCAGGGAGTGACCTTTTCCTAAGGGATCGCTCCCCTTGCGTGAAATTCGTCTTAGAAAAAAAAAACTCCCTGGTGTCTAGTGGTTTCTGCCCCCCTTGGGGGCAGATTGGCCTCATAAAAATAGGCCGCTCTGCCCCAAAGGGGGCAGAAATGGCCTAATTATAATTTGCCAGCCTAGGGGAGCAACCCTTGCCTAAGGGGTTGTTCCCCACCTCTAAAAAACATTAAAAAAAAAAAAAAAAAAAAAAAAATGATCCCTGGGTCTATGGTTTTCCTAATAACAATTGCCCGATCTGCCCCCAGGGAGTGCAGAAAAGGTCTTGAAAAAAAATTGCCCCTCTAGGGAACGACCCTTGCCCAAGAGGTCGCTCCCCTTATGCCAATTTCCTTTTTGGAAATAATCTCTAGTGTCTAGTGGGCATTTCAGCAGCCAGATCGCTTCACGATCTGGCTGCTGAAATGTTCTGAGGGACTTCAAAGGGAAAGAAATTCCTTTCCTTTTCTTTGAAGCCTCTCAGGCCCCATCACATGATCGGAAGAGAAATGCTTTGCATTTCTCTTCTGATCGCGCTGGAAGCTGAGAGGTGGCCTCTGATGAGGTCAGCGCGCGATTGCGCACTGACGTCATCAGACGTCACTGGGGACGTGGGGGGTCGAAAGGCTTCCCCTTCCATCTCTGACCCTGAGCCCACAGAGGGAGCGCTAGCACTCCCTCCGAGCTCATGTGCCAGGATGTAATGGTTACGTCCTCGGGACAGGAGCATTGTGCCGGTGGACGTAACCATTACGTCACCGGCACAGAACCGGTTAATGCCATAATACATACTATACTAACACCAAACTGAATTATACACAATGAACTGTTAAAAATGAATGGGGGACATTTTCAATTCTAACTCCAATGTAAACAATTTTAGGGCACATTTTGAACGGTTAAGGCTTTAAAATGTCTGTTTCCTTTCCAATGTAAACCATTCTGGGGAAGATGTTAGGTATAATAGCTATTCCCACCTTAATCTGTACCTCTTTGAGGGAATGTGTAGGACACTGAAGGGGTCAAATTACTACTCCCATTCCAATCTAAACTATTTTGGGGAAGGTGTTGGATATCAAAGCAGCCACAATTACTATTATCATTCCACTCTAAACCATTTGGGGAATGTGCTCAATACTATAGGTCATATTTACTATTTCTGCTCCAATCAAAATGACTTTGAAGAATGTAGAATGTAGAATGTGCAGGATCTCCCTGCTGTTTTCCCTATAAACCCTATGCTATAAGCCCTACAACTAACTAATAAAAAATACAAATACAGTTATAGCATTCAATAAAAATATAAATATTTTTTTTAACAAAGAAACTTTTATTTGTAATATGTGATTTCAAAAAAATACAAACAACAAAGAATTAAAAAGTGCATCAGCAAAACATTAATCCCAAACAATAATAACTTTGTCGACCTGATTATGACCTTGGCAGAGGGGATTACTCCATCCCAAAAGTGACAGATACCCCGTCCACTGTTTTACAAGTTCCATAGAACATAAAGGGACTTGTAATACAGTGGGCAGGATATCTGTCACGTTTGGGACAGAGTTATCCCCTCCACAATATTTTATCTTGTTGAAGGCAACAATACAAACAAATATTCTTACCTTGCTTATGATATTTTCCACATCACAATATTCTTGCAATGATATTCTGGTATCACAACTTTAGAAACTTAAGTTTTTGCCCAGACACCATCACATGCGTTCCTGTTCCAGGATGTACAACATTGTTTACTTACTTAGATAAGATATGAACATGTATGCATTTTTAAGGGAAGAAAGTCAACAAGGGATGACTGATGTTAATTATATCACCCATTGCTTGAAGGAGGGTGGGGCCTCTAAAAAGCAAGAGTAATTGTGTTGTGGTACTGGGCCAAAGTCTGTTATTTCCTCATATCATCTAAACACTATATTGGTTTTCATGAGTGTAACAAAGCTAACAGGAACAATACAAACTAGCCAGTCAGCCATGTACAGTTGCCCACTATGAAAACAATACAAGTTAGGCTGATCCAACTAAATGAATCTAAGCAAGAAGAAGTCATGGGATTTGAAATCTCAATGGATGGTGTTCAAACTGAGAAAGGTGCTTTATACAAATTACAAGTTGTGTATAGAGAAGCTTAACTTGTTTGAGGAAAAGAGGTCTAATAGTTCATCTTTAGACATCAAGCACTCTTTTCAACAATACTTTTAATATTAACCTTCTCATTTTTTGTGAATGATGTAACTCCAAATATAGTTGTGAGCACCAAGAAGATCTTCAACCAAGTAATCAATCAATCAGTAGTTTTGTTTAGCACTAATTGTCATTCATGGGGGTATCCAGGTGCTGGCAGGGTCCAGTTGATTAGCCAAATAGCCAGGTCTTCCAAGATTCTCAGAACTCTGGAAGAGATGGGGAGGTCTGTAGATGAAAAGGTAGTTTGTTCCATGTCTTTTCTGCTAGGTAAGAGAAGGAACTGCCCCCATATCTGCTACGTCACATGCAAGGGGTGAGGGTTAGAGAAAGCAGATTTGTCTAGTAGCCTGATAGAAGTTCAGGCAGTGGTTCAAGTATGTAAGTCTGCAGTTGTGTAGGGCCTTGTATGCATGGATCAGGAGCTTTAACTGGCATCTTTTCTGTACAAGGAGCCAGTGGACTTCCTTGCGGTTTGATGTGGGTTTGTCAAGGGAGATCCAGGACGAGTCTGGCTGCAGTGTTCTATATAGTTTGTAGTCATCGAAGGAGGTGCGCTGCGATCCATACATAGAAAGCACTGCCCTAGTCCAGTCATCTGGGCAGGAAAATCTAGGCAGTGGCAGTGTCACAGGCTCAAGCTGGAACATGCAGGAACTGGAGACTACAGGGTAGGTATCCAGGTCTTAGCATTCGTCTCAGCATTATATAACCTGTTATACCTGCAGGAGATGCCTAACTCAGTCAGATGGTTTGGCTTGGGAATCACGTCACTGTTCACCTCTGAATGATTGTGGGTAGTAGCCTTTAACCAGCCTTTAACCAGTTGTAGTTGATTCCCTCAGCATTTCCAACACATGTAGAATAGCAGTGATGGCCAACCTTTTGAACAGTTTCAATTGGGATCATTTTGGCTTGAAGGACATTACAGTTTAAGGCTGGTTAAGGGCTCCATTGAAGACTTCTGCCAAGATAGGCAGGTGGTAGGGTATGCATTAAACTCCTAAGGTCATTGAGAGAAATTAATTCTATGGTATGCATGAGATATGCTAAAAGGCAGTACACATAAACAAACATTTATGCTCAACTTCGACTAAGAAGCCTATTTGTATTTTTTCTTTCTCTACAACTGAGCCAATGCAGGACCTTTCCCCATATTCATAGATTTCCTATTTAGGGTCATCTAAGTGACTCACACACTCTCAACCAAATCCTGTTTTAGGCTTAAACTATTGCTTCATGGTTGCCCAGTGACACTGCAACACTCAAAACAAAATACCTATTTTTCAAATAATTCAGATCTGGGGTTTAACTTAAACCATCAAGGTTAGATTGTCTTTCATCTTCCTTAAGGTAAGTCATTGCACTACCACAAAGACTGGTTGGTAGGCCTCAGTGAGTTTGGTCTTGGTTTAATCTCTTATATATTTGAGAAAGCTCACATTGAAAAACCTCCAAGCTGAGATGCATTTAGTCCTATCAAGTTTTTCTGCCACTTTACTCATGCAGAGTTCTACAATAAAGTGATATTATATACTTCAGGCTAATATCTGCACCCATATGATTCATGGATTTTCAGACAGGGGCAGAAGAAATAATGTAGATGGGAATAGGACTTCTCAATAGCTGAGTAGTATGTCTGCTTGGGTTGTTCCTTGTTACTTTGAGATGTTTACTGAGAAAAAGTATTAGATGTTCCATAACAACTGTTATTTTATAATTTCACTTGAAGTGCACTCAATTACATTATTGATGCTTATGGTCATTGTGAAAAACATAAAAAAATTATCTTAAAAGGAGGCTACAATAACTGTTGCATGTATCACCCCTTTAAATTAAACACAATTCCAACAGTGACGCCAAACACGTAATAATAGAGGCTAACCCAGTACACCTTGCTCCCTAACCTCTTGACCACTATCCCCCAATACTCATGATGCCATCCCCTTAACTCTAGATCATCAACTTTACTCTTAACCTCTAACTACTATCCTCATGTTCATAACACCTTTACTCTAAACGTATAAATCTGAACACTATACCCCAAACTCTTTTGGTGTTTCCTTCACCAATTAGCTTTTATATTTAACCCTACACCCTTAACACTACATTCTTAACCAATTACCCTTTCAACTGTACCCTTAACCTTTAACCCAACCCTTAAAACCTAAACCTATAACCCTATACGCCAGACCCTTAACCTAGTACCCCAAGACCTTACCATTTAATATGGATTCAATATTGATTACTGAGTCCTGATTGAAATATTTCCCATTTTCAGCATCAAACAAGCTTTCATGACACTGAGGCCCAATCAGTTTGCACAACACCTTCTTATTTGATTATAAGCAGATTTGGAAACATGAATCTGGCCAAGATACTCTGGCTTCCGGGGGTTGCCTGGTATAAGCACCAATGATATGTGCATAGAGGTGATGCATTTTCTGAACACTGGTTCTGGCTGGATCTTTCCACCATGTTTCTGCCTTGCTTTTCACTCATAATCAGCTAAATTAATCAGTGGTCATTTTTGTTATATAAGTACTGCAGGTCTTATTTATGAAAATGTATGCATTGCTGTATTACCACAGTGATGCATCAGCTTTCCTTGCGCTAAGTTGTAAAACTTTATGATTCAATGGATGTGCCATATTTACAGTACACCGTTCGATGGCACAGGGTCCCACGGATGTGTCAGAAATTCAGACGCATCCATGATGTGTCAGTTTTGACTGATGCAGATCCTTCTATATAGGGACCAATGTAATAGAGTGTGAAAAGGTGAAAAACACACATTCAATTGGGCACCACTATGTCCACCACACCTTATGAGTGCACGTACTTGTTGGGAGGATGTGATTGCCTCACAGATTTCAGCATTAGAAGTGACTTCAGCTGGTCAGGTTCCTCTGCCACAGCTAATGCGTCATTCCTACACCTGGGTTTTTGAGGCATAGGAATTTGTACACATTGGTAGCACAGCAGCCTGGTTCCTGATGATGTGTCATTTTTTTAAAAATGGCATAAATACCACTCCATTAGTTTTATGAGGAATTTTGTGACACAACTCCTACCTTGCATATATTAAAAAGAACACAACGCAGATGATTCAGTTGTATGGAAAAATCAACACCCTGATGAAAAGTGACACATCTGCCTAAAATGAGCACCGCCACTGCATCAAAAAAAGTTATACAGTGGCAGCCCAAGCTCCTTGTAAATGAAGCCCGCAGACTTGACAATTTGAGTTGGAGAGGTTTTCTTTATAGAAGTATTCAGAAAAGGTCAAATTCCAAACTGTTGGTTGCTGTCCCTTTTGGACAGAGGTTGAACACATGAAAAATAAGCTGAGCTCTGCTGCCAGAGAGAATTGTATCATTGAGAGTACAGCAGATCTCCTGTTCCCTCCTCCTTCTGCTCCAGTGCAGAGTCTGATAAACACAGAGCCACTTTGGTCATTACAACATTGGCGGTAAAAGCCGCTTACCGCCCTGCAGAAGACCGCCAACACACCACCGCGGCCGAGGAATTCCGCCACAGCCATTATGACCCACAGCTCGGAATCCGCCAAAATTTAGACACCCACACAAGTCCGCCACACCAAAGGTCAGTGATAATCTGGCGAAAACAAAACCTCCACTGTCACGCCAACAGGAATACGCCCACACTATCATGACCCACGAATCCACGTGGCGGTCTTTCAACCGCGGTATTCCATTGGCGGTACACACCGCTGCGCTCAAAATACACACACATATTCAAAACACACCCACATTGGACAATTCCAAATACACACACCTGATACACATACACACACCACTCCCACACACCCACATCACCCACAAACCCCTACGACAACAACTGCGACTGAAGGCCAGAGAGAGACACCACCATCTACAAACGAGCATCCACAGGCACTCAACACCATCACCCACATAACATCCAAGCACCTCACACAACACACCACTAAATATCACCCAACACATCACAACACACACCAACCCACACATCACCCACACCACCCCATGGCACGGCAAAGACACCCCAGGTTCTCTGAGGAGAAACTCAGGGTCATGGTGGAGGAAATCATCCGGGTAGAGCCACAGCTATTCAAAGCACAGGTATAGCACACCTCCATTGCTAGGAAGATGGAACTATGGAGAAGAAGAGTGGACAGGGTCAACGCAGTGGACAGCACCCAAGAAATAGGGATGACATCAGGAAGAGGTGGAATGACCTACCGGGGAAGGTGCGTTCCGTGGTCTCAAGACACCACCTTGCGGTTCAGAGGACTGGCGGCGGACCCCCACCTCCTCCCCCACAACTAACAACATGGGAGGAGCAAGTCTTGGCTATTCTGCATCCTGAGGGCCTCGCAGGAGTAGCTGGAGGAATGGACTCTGGTAAGTCAAATCTTTACTACTATATCCCCCACCCTACCTGCATGCCATCACATACCCCCACCCTCGCCCTCACCCCCATCACTCCAACTCCTCACAAATGTCCCAATATCACAAACCACCCATCCCAACACCAAGCCCTGCATGCAACAACAAAGCATGGACACCCATCACCAAAGTATGGCCACTGCACATACCCATACACCCCCCTAAACCATCATCACACAAGGTCCCACACAGGAATGCAAGCACTGGGGTAAACGGTCACCCACCCATTGCACACCATGGCACACACAGATGCAATAACCATGCTTTTACACCCCTGCAGGACCCCTACCCAACGTCACTGGACAGGAAGGTCCAGACATGTTCACACCACCAAAAGAAGAGGCCCACAGTGATGACAGCAGTTCTGTCTAACTGGATCTAGATGACCAGCACGGCCCATCTGGGACATCAGGACAGTCGGTTCCCCTGACACAGTCACAGGCCACCACAGAGCTTCCCCCTTCTGGAAACACCAGCACAGCACCCACCCAGTGGCCCCATACCTCTGTCCCCAGGACACGTCAATCAGCAGTGTGTCCACCACTACAGGGAACCCAGGCTTACCCACCACCCCAACAACAACAGGGACCTGGGGGCAGTGGTAGTGGGCACACCGTTCAGGGGACATAGACCCAGGGAAACAGGGGAACTGGGAGGGCTGCTGTGTGACAGGGGGAGGACAGGCCTAGGGTACCCACTCTCCACAAGGCCCTCTCCAACATCATGGGAGCCTACCATCATTCCCCGAGACGATGGCAATGGTACTGGCCAAGTTTCAGGAGACCCAGCGGCTGCAGGAGGAACAGTATTTGGGCTTCAGGGAGGAACTCAAATCCATCAATTCCACCCCGGGCACCATCGTAGGGGTGCTGAAGTAAGTCCTCAACACTAGGAGGGACCCTGTGGCACAACAAGGGGCCCCTGACATTAGCCTCAATGATGAACTGCCCACCACCTCCGCCGGCGCTAGTGGACAGGAGGCACCGCCACAGGTCCACCACACCAGCACCCCACCCCCTCCAGATGGAGAACGCAAATGGTCCCTGAGATCCAGGACAAAGACAGAGAACGATGCCAAGACCCCCGCCAAGAAATGAGACCACCCTGATTGTCATCCTTTTGTCCCACCTTGTCACCCTGTCCATCCTGAAACTGCCCCAGCTCCACTTCCTATGCCCCTTTAGACAATGCACCTGTGAGACAATAGCGTGGACTCTGCCATGGACATTCCTCCACCATCACCCCTCACCGTTTTACAACCCCCTCCAATATTGAGCACTAAAATAAACACCCTTAAAGCACAAAACAATCTTGAGTCTGTCCGTGATTTTGAATTAGTGTATTAGCAATTTTCAGTGACAAAACGTTCTTTCAAATGTAATGTCAACATACCTCTGTCACACAGCTCTAGTCCATGAGGAAACAAAGCAGATGTCACACAGTGGGACCGACATCTGTGAAATCGTAAGGGAAAGTGACAACTCAGGGACCATACACTGGGTGAAAAGGACAGACAGTAGAGAGGTAGTAGTGTTAAAGTACATGTAGCAAGCAGGTTTGTCTTCTTACCTGTGTCTCACTGGAATTATTGCAGGATCACCGAGTTCCTGTTGTCGATGTCCTCTTCTTTTGCTTCCTCGTCTTCACTGTCCGCAGGTTCCACAGCTGCCACAACACCTCCATCTGGACCATCCTCCTGCAGAAAAGGCACCTGTCGTCGCAAAGCCAAGTTGTGAAGCATACAGCAGGCCACGATGATCTGGTACACTTTCTTTGGTGAGTAGAATAGGGAACCACCTGTCATATGTAGGCACAGGAACCTGACCTTCAGGAGGCCGAAGGTCTGCTCTATAATCCTCCTAGTTCGCCCATGGGCCTCATTGTAGTGTTCCTCTGCCCTTGTCCTGGGATTCCTCACTGGGGTCAGTAGCCATGACAGGTTGGGGTAACAAGACTCACCTGCAAATGGCGAGGGACAGCTGTTAGACACAAAGAAACTCTTAGGGATATCCCCAGACCCAGACAACTATTTCCACTGATTTGTTTCCAGGTGCTCACCTAATAGCCACACACAGTGCCTTTGGAGTTGCCTCATCACATAAGGGATGCTGCTATTCTGCAGGATGTAAGCGTCATGCACTGAGCCAGGGAATTTGGCATTAACATGGGAGATGTACCGGTCTGCCAAACACACCATCTGCACATTCATCGAATGGTACCTCTTCCGGTTCTGTACACCTGTTCACTTCTGCGGCGGGGACCAAGGCCACATGGGTCCCATCAATGGCACCCATGATGTTGGGGATATGTCCCAGGGCATAGAAGTCACCTTTCACTGTGGGCAAATCCTCCACCTGAGGGAAAACGATGTAGCTCTGCATGTGTTTCAGCAGGGCAGACAACACTCTGGACAACACGTTGGAAAACATAGACAGGGACATCCATGATGCTATGGCCACTGTTGTTTGAAATGACCCACTTGCAAGGAAATGGAGTACTGACAGCACCTGCACTTGATGGGGGATTCCTGTGGGATGGTGGATGGCTGACATCAGGTCTGGCTCCAACTGGGCACACAGTTCCAGGATTGTGGCACCATCAAGCCTGTAGGTGATGATCACATGTCTTTCCTCCATTGTCGACAGGTTCACCAGCGGTCTGTACACCGGAGGGTGCCGCCATCTCATCACACGCCCCAGCGGACGGTGCCTATGGAGGAGAACAGCGAGCACAGAGTCAACCAACTCTGAAGTACGTAAACACAGCTTACTCAGAAAACTATTCATAACCCGAAATTTGCCTGTATGAGTGTTGAGCCAAGGCCTAGGTATGTGTGATGCAGTAAAAAAAATAAAGCCATGTGGGCCCCTGAAATGGTGGCTGCCTGACCTGTAAAGTGGGACAATGGGATATGAGGTAACTGTGCTGGCATTGCACACCATCGCGGTAGGCGGTTGAAGACCGCGGCACAATTCTGCATTGGTTAACATTGGACCCTATGGGTCTCAGGAGCCAATGACGATGTACGCCGGCGGTGACGGTACGCACCGCCGCGGACGTGACCGCCATTTTCTATCTGTTCAATCACTTGATACCTGATCTTCGACAGGAGAGGACCTACACTGCAAGTGCTACTGTGACCTCAGTCTGGAAGAGACAATGGCTTGTGCATCCTCCCCCAGTACACGCTACTCTATGGTCCTCCAGACAAGCAGGTAAGTACACTGGGAGCATGCTGTTTGGGCAATGCCTGTGTGGAGTGGGGTGGTTGAAAGATGGGGGTGGGGAGAATGAGGCGTGCATGAAACGACGGTGAGTGCATGTTTCACATGGAAAGGGTAGGGATGCGGGCCAATGACTGTGATGGTGCAGTTGGTAATAACTTCTCTTTTTCCCCTGTACAATTCCTGTAGGTCAGCGCCCACCAGAAGAAGTATATTTGGCGTGCCCTCGCCAAGGACGTCTGGACCCTGGGTGTCTACCACAGACGGAGCACCCACTGCCGGAAAAGATGGGAGGACATTCGCCGCTGGAGCTAGAAGACCGCAGAGGCCCAGCTGGGCATGGCCTCCCAACGTGGGAGGGGTGCCCGGTGCACCATGACCCCCCCTGATGTTCAGGATCCTGGCGGTGGCATACCCGGAGTTGGATGGGTGCTTGAGGGCATCACAGCAGCAACAAGGGGGTGAGTACGCTCTCATTCAGCTGATTCAGCGCACATTGTAGGTGTCTGGGTGGGGGAGGTGGGCTGTGGGTTCCCCTAGGCCAGAGCGAGTTTGGTAGTTAAGTCCCCTTTTTCAGGCAGACACTGTGTCACCCCACCCCACCTGGGTACAGTGCCAACTACACCTAGTCAGGCTCCTGTCACATCCATGTGTGCAGAAATCGGCCATAGCCTTGTAAGCCATGTCCCAGGGATTGAATAGTGGACCCCAAGTGCCCGGCGTAGTGCAGGGGGGTTCTGTGACTGTCGTGTCCGCCAACGGTAGCGGTATTGCATGCACTCAACATGTCTTTCTTCTGTCTTCCCCACCCCCTTTTTAGGGTCTCCCTGTACTTGTGTGCATTAGCATCATCAGGCAGAGGAGCAGTGGCACCAGAGCAGGAGGGAGCTGCATCCCACATGGCCCTGGAGGGCGAGACTACAGACTCCGAATTCACCAGTGGGACGGAGGGCGAGGGGAGCTCCATGGCGGGGACAGGAGCTGACACCAGCGATACGGACGCCTCCTCTGATGGGAGCTCCCTTGCGGTGGTGGGCCCATCTGTGCCCCGCATCTATAGGTACAGCCGCCACCCCCCCAGCACCACCCTCCCAGCAGCCCCTCAGCCTTTGCTCTGTGCCCGCTCACCCAGGAGGGTGGGCATCACCTTCGCACCAGGCACCTCAGCCCCTGCCCCTGTCATCCCTGCTGCCCTCAGTGAGGAGGCCATTGACCTCCTCAGGTCCCTCACTGTTGGGCAGTCTACCATTTTGAATGCCATCCAGGGTGTAGAGAGGCAGTTGCAACAAACCAATGCATTCCTGGAGGGCATTCATTCTGGTCAGGCAGCCCTTCAGCGAGCTTTGCATACTCTGGCCTCAGCACTGATGGCAGCCATTGTCCCTGTCTCTAGCCTCCCCCGTCAAACTTCCTCCACCCAACCCCTGAACCTCAGCCTATCCCAAGACCTCCCTTTGGGCTCTGATACATATTCGGTACTAAATTGACGGTTGAGCATAGTGGTCTTAACTTGTGTATGTTGTTTATGATTTCTAGCCCTGAAGAAGTCGTAAGGGATGTCAATAATTCCCAAAGACGAAACACGTGTTGGCTGGAAAGCTGGAAGTACAAATCTCTGTGGATTGCTGATTATTCGATATGAAATCAAATCTTCAATAAACTCTGGACTGATTAATTGTCTTTAGTAGTCGACTTCAATGACCTATAGATTGCATCATGGACTGATATTGGGCAACCATTTATATGTGAACTATTGACTTCATGATTCTATGTGTATTCTAGGGGCACCTCATTGTGCAATTTTTGAGTAGTGAGTTTTTTTTTACCTCTTTGGGTTGGGTGTTTCCCTATTGGGGTTCCCCGTTATTTACTTTGGTAGATTAGCACCTTGAACGCCATATCTCCTCAACCTACACCCCGTTCTTGTATTTCTATCCCAAGCACACCATCAGACCAGCATGCACACACCTCAACACACAAAGGAAGCTCAGGCAAACATAAGCACCACACATCCCACAGGCACTCACGCACGCATCAGACACATGCAGACATACCAACATCCACTGCCTCCACTGTGTCTCCCTTCGCCTCATCTCCCTCCTCCTTCCCTGTCACGTCTCCACTCACACCTGTATGCACTACATCTTCAGCCATTATGTCCATCACCAGCACACCCACCACCACACCCAGCTCACGTGCAGTCACCACCCCCACTACCATTCACACATCCCCTGTGTCCTCTCCCAATGTGTCTGTGAGCTAACGTCCCAAGGTACACAAACTCAGCCACACACCCACCCAACAGCCATCCACCTCACGACAGCCTTTAGCCCATGCACCTTCACCCAAAGTCAGCAAACGTACACCTCCTACGAACACTACCTCTTCCTCCACTCCCAAACGCCCTCCATCTACCCGTTCTAGTGTTCCTAAGAAACTTTTCCTGGCCACCCTTGACCTCTTTCCTTCACCTCCCCCACCCCGTCAGTCTCCTAGGGCCCGACTCTCCAGGTCCCAACCTAGCACCTCAGCCACCACATCGGCGGGACCAGTGGTGCCAGTAGTCACCAGATTATGGAGTGCACCAGGCAGCAGGGCATCCAGTGTGGCAAGGAGCCACAGCACGGACAGTCCCCCACCTGTCAAGCATCAAAAATTGGCCAGTGCCCGGCGGGAGAGGGGGAAGACACCAGCCACCAAAGCTGCTCCCAGGGGTACAGTTGGGGTTGTGGAGTCAGCTGCTACACCTTCCAAGGTGGGGAAGGGGCACAAGAAAACCGCCAAGTCTGGGAAGATCAGCACGGTGGAGAAGACCGCCATCAGCCCCGCTGCCCAGGAGGCAACCGCCAGCAGCCCCGCTGCCCCAGACAGGACCGCCAGCAGCAGCCCCGCTGCCCAGGAGGCAACCGCCAGCAGCTACACAGACAGGACTGCCAGCAGCAGCCCCGCTGCCCAGGAGGCGACCGCCAGCAGCCCCACTGCCACAGACAGGACCACCAGCAGCAGCCCCGCTGCCCAGGAGGCGACCGCCTGCAGCACCACTGCCACAGACAGGACCGCCAGCAGCTGAACCGCTGCCAAAGACACCGCCGCCACAAGCACCGCTGCCAAGGACACCGCCGCCACAAGCACCGCTGCCAAAGACACCGCCGCCACAAGCACAGCAGGCCCATGAGCAGCAAAAGCTCTGACGCTACTGAAGCCGCCATGAGCAGGATGAAGTACTCTGGGCACAAAGACCCCTCCAGAACCAGTGGAGACTGTTATTCACAACCTCTGTCCTTGTCAGGATGAAGCACTCTGGGCACAAAGCCCCCTCCAGAACCAGTGGAGTATCACATCCACTACCTCAGTCCTTGGCAGGATGAAGCACTCTGGGCACCAACCCCCCTCCAGAACCAGTGGAGACGGTTATTCACTACCTCTGTCCTTGGCAGGATGAAGCACTCTGGGCACAAAGCCCCCTCCAGAACCAGTGGAGTATCACATCCATTACCTCTGTCCTTGGCAGGATGAAGCACTCTGGATACAAAGCTCCCTCTAGAACCAGTGGAGTATCACATCCACTACCTCAGTCCTTGGCAGGATGAAGCACTCTGGGCACCAACCCCCCTCCAGAACCAGTGGAGACTGTTATCCACTACCTCTGTCCTTGGCAGGATGAAGCACTCTGGGCACAAAGCTCCATCCAGAACAAGTGGAGACTGTTATCCACTTGAGAGACTGTGGCATTGCACTCCCCAGGATATAGCAGTGGGCAACCCACCCAATGTAGAGACTTGAGAGACTGTGGCTTTGCATTCCCCAGGATTGAGCAGTGGGCAACCCACCCACTGTAGAGACTTGACAGACTGTGGCTTTGCACTCCCCGGGATATAGCAGTGGGCAACCCACCCACTGTAGAGACTTGAGAGACTGTGGCTTTGCACTCCCCAGGATTGAGCAGTGGGCAACCCACCCACTGTAGAGACTTGAGAGACTGTGGCTTTCCACTCCCCAGGATTGAACAGTGGGCAAAGCACCCACTGTAAAGGCTTGAGAGACTGTGGCTTTGCACTCCCCAGGATTGAGCAGTGGGCAAACCACCCACTGTAGAGACTGTGGCTTTGCACTCCCCAGGATTGAGCAGTGGGCAAACCACCCACTGTAGAGACTTGAGAGACTGTGGCTTTGCACTCCCCAGGATTGAACAGTGGGCAAACCACCCACTGTAGAGATTTGAGAAACTGTGGCTTTGCACTCCCCAGGATTGAACAGTGGGCATGGGGCCCCATCGTGGATTTGGCGTCGTGCACTCAACCGGCTGATGTGCCCCCCCTTCCCTTCCCCCTGAGGTGCCTGTTTTATTTCTATCTGATGCCCCTGCCGTGTTCTCTCCGTCTTGTTCGGGTATCTTGTGTGGGCCTCGTCCATGCATTTTGAGCCCAGTGATCCACGGACTATGATGGTGGACTCCCTTGGACTTGTGTTCTTGGTGTCTTTAATTGTATATAGTATAACTGTATATATTTGTAAATATTTTTGATGTATGTAATTGAATATATCCCAATAATTTGACTTATTTCCTTTTGTCCTTGCATTCTTACAGAGGGGTTTGGGGGCTGTAACTGTGATGTGTCATGATGTATTAGCGTGTGTATTGTAGTGGGTGAGGGTGGGGGTGGGGGTGTTGCGTATTGCATGTGTGTGTCACTGTTTTTTCCCTCCCCCCTCCCCTGTGTCGTAGGTGCAGTACTCACCGTGGTCTTCGCCGCCGGCATTCGTGCTCCTGGTAGAGGAGCAGGAAGATAAAGGCTGAAAAAATCTGGAGCTCTGGTTCCATGGCGCCCTGGTTCCTCGTGGGGTGTGTAGAGGTGAGCGTTTTCCCTTTGAAGTCCTGTTTCCACCGTGTTTTTGTTTGCGGTGAATCTGCCCCGGAAAAGGTGGCAGATTGGTGGGTTGTAATTCTGTGGGCGGTACATTGTCCTCCGCCTGTCTGTTGGCGGTGAACGCCGCTGTGTTTGTTTGTACCGCCGTGGCGGTCGGAGTGTTAAAGTGGCTGTCTATGTTGGTGGTTTCCGCCACGGTCGTAATTCCATTTTTTTTACCGCCGGCCTGTTGGCGGTCTTACCGCCGCTTTAACACCGACCGCCAGGGTTGTAATGACCACCTTTGTGTTCATGTATGCAGGGGGACAATCTAAGTATTCTTCCATAAGGAACTCTTAGTTGACTTCATGCTCTAAGAGTAGCGATTAGGAGTATGATTTAGGAAACATCCTCCTTGGAAACATGTTAGAAATGTTTGTTATTTTCACATTTCTAGTAACCCTAA
Organism: Pleurodeles waltl; assembly: GCF_031143425.1. Classification (NCBI taxonomy): domain Eukaryota; kingdom Metazoa; phylum Chordata; class Amphibia; order Caudata; family Salamandridae; genus Pleurodeles; species Pleurodeles waltl. Next base: position 387,221,116 of record NC_090445.1, read on the forward strand.
TAAAGCAATATGTTTTATATGTTGCGTGTCAAAATGCATGTACTAAGTAGCAGGTTATGGCAATGGTTTTTTTACAATCTACATTGTGTCATTATTAGTACAGGCGTTTGAGTGTGACATTCTAAGCAGAAAAGGTGGGTTTCCAAATTACCACTGCATCAAGAAAACAAAGGGGCTGTTTGTTTATCAGTAAGCATGTCTCTCCAGTGAGAAGGGGTAGAGCACAGGTATGCAGTATACTAGATTTGCCTTCCTCATACATATCACAACCAACTCATCATTTGTATTATAGGGTTCAGGAATATAATCCTGTAGGCTCAAGGTATACTTCTAAAATCATAACACCTTGCACTCTTTACCCAATACCATGTGCCGTAGTACAAGTTTGGTAAGCTTGGAAAGTCTGTCCACCAAACACCCCCACAGTATCGCTGTAGCCTATGCGGCGACCTCCCCAGCTGAGTTATTAAGCGTTTCCTATTAGGTCGCGGGCGGAAACCTGAGTACCCGCCCACTGGCCTAACAGAGAACAGGCTACTGCATTGTCTTCGGTTCGTATTCGAGCCAACGACAATGCTGTAGCCAGCAGTCTGCACCAGCAAAGCAGACAGTGAACATTGCCTGTGGCCCCTGTACCCATTCCCCACTAGCCTTTTCATGGCAAGGAAGGGGGTCATAATCCTGAGGGCAGCGCTGCTTACAGAACTGTCATGGCGATTAAGACTGCCACCATTCTCCAGACCACCAGAATCTGAATCTAACTGCCAGGGTTGTAATGTGGTGGTCCGACCGCCGCATTGGCTGCGATCCAGACCGCCACCGCAAGTGTAGAGGATTAAAGACCGCTACACTCGTGATTAGGCCCTATGTGTTTAAACTAGATACATTGAACATCGTACCTCTAACAATTAACCTTTATATCCTCAACCACATACCCCAAACACTTCACCATCTACCTAAACCAATATCCTATAACCTACCAACCCTTCACAACCCTACCTATACATTTAATCCTAAAATCCTACCCTCTTATTATCACTAATAACCCCTATATCTTCAAGCCCTTAACCAATAAACATTAAGTTTGAAATCTTAGTTCTTTACTTTGAAGTACATAATTAGGATATTATGAGTCCTTATTACTACTGTATACCCCAAACCTTAAACCTATATGTTTACCTCTTTAGCACTTGTACCATTTTCTTTTAACCCTTAAACACTTTTCCACTGTTCGTCCTTTAAAACATATTCAGAGCTAACCCTTAAGCTTGTGTTTGTTTTTCAAATAATTTATTTTTAGAACTATTGAGAACTGCTAATTTTAGAAATGTTGCTTTTGCCGTTTTGAGGCAATGCCATTTGCTGGCAATCTAACAGGTCAATACTCAACTGTTTTTTTACCTGAACACCTTCAATCATCTTCACCCCTCACAGTCTGATTCAGGATTTTTCACAGCAGTACAGATATAACAGACTATATTAAATATGCACTGGACACCGTCCAAAACACAGCCCAAATTTTATTAGACCTATCCGTGGCATTTGAGACGATCCCTCATGAGATCTTGTTGCTTCGCCTGGCAGCCATTGGTGTGGAGGGGACTCCTCCTTCCTTGTTGGAACAGTATGGCTGAAACCATTGTATTCCAAGGCAACAACCCTTAGATGTGGAGAGCCTCACACTTTTTAATATCTACCTGACATCACTGGCATACCTTATTGAATTACTTGGTAATGGGATGTCTTCAGGCCAATTTGCTCCAACGCAACCTGGAGAAAACTGAGGTCTTGTTAGTTAGTGCCAACGTCCTGCCTGCCTGTTAGGAGTATGGCCAGTTGTACCTCACTGTCCCACAACCACGGAGCTAGCTAAGAGTTTAGGGGTGCTCATTGACACTCACCTATCCTTCGAAGCCCATATCTCAGCAGCAGTTAAAACACCGTAGTGGAGTCTGAGGATGTTCAGAAAATTCCTGAACTTCTTGCCATGGGATGCCCAGAAAACAGTAGTCCAGGCCTCAATGCTTTCTAGACGTGTCTATGCAAGCACACTGTACGTAGGGTCACTAGATTATCTAATTCATCAACTTCAAATGGTGCAGAATATGGTAATTCACCCCTTGTCTAAGTTTCCCAAGCATGCCTCCAACTCCCAATACCACCACCATCTACACTGGATACCAGTTAAAAAGAGGATCAGGTTCAAAGCACTGATGATGACGCATGCCACATTTTGTAAGGTGGGGCCCAAATACCTGTCCAATAGGATAGTGGAGTACTGCCCTAAAAGAAATCTTCCTTCCCAGCCTGCAAGGTTGCTAACCATTCCTTATAACAAATGGAAAAAATGGGGTGGATCAGCGTGCTTGATTCTTGGAGTCATGTACTCGAACAAGCTCTCTCTTCCTCTCAGATGCATCTCAGAAATCTTTTTGTAAACTTCTGAAAGCTGGTTTGTTTCCATCTGTAGGATGTGGGACACCTTCTACTGGTCATCTGCCTCAATGCTGGGACACTCTGGTGGTAACTGCTGCGCTTTGAAAAAAATCCTCATTAATTCATTCAAGCTTGAACTTTGGACAGTGGGACTAAATGAAGTTAAAGTTTCAAGTCTACCCTTGAAGCCTACCACAAACCTTAACATATCTTCCATTGTTTTACAGTACATGTGGTAAATACTAAATGGAAAACTTTCCTTGAGTAGTCACTCCCCTCAAGAGCCCTGCAGCTTTAGCATGGAACACCATGGGAAATACATGTAATGTTGCTATTAAAGCAAGATATGTTCAATGTAAGGAAGCAGAACTGATTAGAGTTATCAGCCATTATTACTTCCCACACACAATGACTCTATATTGAGAGAGTTGATCATGCATAAGTATAACACAAACAAGTAAATTAATAGGACTCACTTCTAACAGAGCAGCATGTTTAACTCATAAATGAACATCTCTCCCATTCAGTTGAACAGAGATTATAAACAAATATGTTCATAATGGAAGCCTCTGAAATATAAGAGGAAAAAGAAAAAATCCAATAGGAAGAAAAGAGGAAAAAATAATAAACCACACAGCTCCCTGTTACTACTTTGAGGACCAAAACAGAGTAGTAAAGATTAGACACAAAGCCCTGAAATCAGGCAGAATCCCCCAACCATACCACAAGGCAGAGAATGCAGCCTAGACCCATGGAGGACAAGAACCAGCCCAAAGACTAATATCACAGAATAAGTATGTTCACTTTGCAGCCATTTTTAGGGTCCTGTGAGGGAAGTGTTTACTGGCCCAAATGGTTTCAGGAGATGTTTGAACCATTAACCACATAAAATATTCTTCACCTTTTGCGCTCTGACATGAAGCAGTTCTATGCCTCCTTTCTTTCAACTGTTCTTTCATATGTGAATCTCTAGCTTGGGGCACAGTTTTTGTGTTCTGGATACAGTTTGCTTGATCAACAGAGTTTATGTGGCCCAAACTTCTTTTAGGGTGTCAAAAAGGTGAAGAAGCTGAAAAAAGACCTGTAGGGTACAGGAGCAAGTTGCCCAGTTTTATCATACAAAGTTTCTTTTCTTTTTACATCTTCATATTATATGCACTGCTCTGCATCACTCAGGTATAGTTGGGAAAACATTATGAATGTGGATACTGCTGTAAGTGATTCTGTGTCTTTTGCACATTATCTCAGTTTCTGTAGTTGAGCAGCTCCGCAACGGGTGTTCCCATGGGTGGCTTCTGAGTAAGTGCCAACTACAGAGCACGACAAGTACTCTTCTAGTGGAAAGCCAAACAGATCTAGTATTCAACAAACCATTCAGGACAGATGTGCCCCTCCTGTACTTATCTCTTTGTCCAGGCCTTTGGAAAATAGTCACCAGAAGGGCAGTGGTTGCCTTAAGTTCTGGAACGAACTGGATTTTCAGGGTGGTGGAAAGTAATTCACCAATTTGTAGGCTTCTGCTCACTTAAGCAGTGGGGCTGTTGTACACAAGCAGTCTTTGTTGTAGCTCCCGTGCCCCAAAACACATAGAAGTAGTATTACTAATTACGTCTTAATAAAACTAATCATGTTTATCTTTATTTTCAAGACTCAGGGCCTGATTATGACCCTGGCGGACGGCGGAGGCCGTCCGCCAAGGTACCGCCGCTGAATGACCGCACCGCGGTCAAAAGACCACAGCGGCCATTCAGACATTTCCTCTGGGCCGGCGGGCGCTCTCCAAAAGAGCGCCCGCCGGCCCAGAGGAAATGCCCCTGCAACGAGGACGCCGGCTCAGAATTGAGCCGGCGTAGTTGCAGGGGTGCGACGGGTGCAGTTGCACCCGTCGCGTATTTCAGTGTCTGCAAGGCAGACACTGAAATACTTTGCGGGGCCCTCTTACGGGGGCCCCGCGGCACCCCCTACCGCCATCCTGTTCATGGCGGGTTTCCTGCCATGAACAGGATGGCGGTAGGGGGTGTCAGAATCCTCATGGCGGCGGAGCGCGCTCCGCCGCCATGAAGGATTCCCCCGAGCAGCGGTAAGTCGGCGGGAGACCGCTGACTTGCCGCTTCTGACCGCGGCTGAACCGCCGCGGTCAGAATGCTCGTGGGAGCACCGCCAGCCTGTTGGCGGTGCTCCTGTGGTCGGTGGCCCTGGCGGCCACCGGCCGCCAGGGTCAGAATGACCCCCTCAGTTCTGCAAAGAGGAGACTTGGGGTAAGTGTTCTATTGAGAGATTAACATAAGTCTTCCAGAATCTGTATTTGAGAATATTATATACAGAAATAGTGTTTGACATAAATATTGTGCAAAAACAAGTAAATAAAATATTGCCCTATTGTGTGCAGATTTTCTGTTAGAAACTCTAATAGGGTGATACTTTTTTACAACTATTTTACACTATTAAGGACACAAATACGATGATCTTTTACTATCCCTACAAGATAAGAATGGATGTCACACATAGTTTACTTCTTGAATCTCTTAATGAAGGTTCAATATTTAGTATATTAGTCTTTTAATATCTTAGCAAACTCACATTGCTAAGTCTTTCAGACTTTTTAAATCTTATCTTTGATACTTGTGTGTGTCATCTCTTAGGTTTTACATATGGTGCTATGCCTCCTGTCATGCAGTAACTAATATGTTCTCTTTCGTTTGTTGGATCTTCATGACAATGCATCTGATGGACTTAGCTGTATTTATCTGTGCTGTGTTGCATGGTTTCATCAATGCTAAGCCTTCTAAGTTCTTCTCTGTCCAGTTCCTGATTGCTTAACATTCCATTCAAAGGGACAAGCATAGTATTGACACCACATACTCTCCAAAATGCCACCAACAGTTGCCAGTATCACATGAGTTTGTTCCTGAATACTGCAGAACTGGCTTGAGTCTCATGACATTATCAACCAGGACATGGACACTTGCTGAAGTCATCCATCATTCTGCTCTGCCTACCTCCTGAGGAGCTGAGAGGGCCTGACTTCAGTCACTATCGCATGATATCTCCAATGTCAAGACCCTTGGGCCACAATACTATGTGCCCAAACAATGGCTTGCGACCATTCAGATGAATAGCAGAGGGCACAGGAGGAGAAACAGTTCTTCTAGTTGGAACCATTCCACTCAGTCAGTCAACACTCATTATACGCCAGTGATCTCAACTTAAGTAGGAGTTTACAATTTCAGCTGGTCCATCATAGGAATCTGAACACTTTTCAGGGCGGGAGCGGCTGTCGTTCAGGGGTGCCACCAGTTTCCAATGTCTCTAACCTCTACTACAGTTGCCCCATTATGAATATCCAAGGTGGGTTATCCATTATTGCCTAGTCCTGTGCTGTCAATGGATAACAGTTTCCTTCAGGTCTTCAAAGTCCAATTAGCCTCAGCCACATTGATGACACAAACTGGAGCTGGAACACTATTGCAGATCAGTCAGAGGCCAGTTGCTCCCATATTGCTGTATTCGGAGGCCGCAATGTATTACAATCACACAATACTGGCTACTATGAATGAGGAGCATGGGTCACATTTATTTCAAGGGAAAATCCATCCCCATGTCCTTGAAGAAAAATACCATTCTGAGCCATTCAAATATCTGTACCAGATAAAGTAAATAGCTGAATTTTATAAAGACTGGCATAGAGTTTACAATGGTTCCCTTATTTAACAGCCTGTGATTTCAGCACCCAATATCTGCAGTTGTGTGAATGGCATTTGATGTTAAACAAATAAACTAAGGCTGCTATAGTGATGGAGGGGATTTAGGGTTTTTTGTGTCCTTCACCACAAATCGTCATCAATTAGAAAGAAATGCTTTATATAGGTTAGTGACTAGGCAAATCCATGAATGTATGGATAAATACACCACATGGCAAGAAATATCTGGCACCTGCCTAATGGGAATATAGTCATGGCCCACAAATATTTGGGACGAACATGAGGAAGGCCCTACATTATTGTATGCACCATTGTATTACTATTACATGCACCTAAAAAAAAACTGCTGAGAAGTCGGTTTTCTATGTCAGGTACAACACAAAGCACTACTGATGAGTGAATGGAAGATCATGATCACAATCACCTATGTTCAATTATTGAGACAAATTATGTGATTTCACTAGGCAGAGAGATGTTATTCTATCTAAATTGGAAACACATTGCACCAGCAACTTTTGGCAACCAATTCCAGGAACGTTCACAAGCTGGAGATACTCAGTGAGCAGTTAATTTAGTGGCTGCATTGAATCAGAAACTGGTTCCGACTCTGAACAAACTAATTTCTATGGAAACCAAAACTATAAAAAGAGTATCTGTCCAAAAACCGTGGTTGAACAATTACTTTAAAAAGGAACAAATATATTAAAACATTTAAAGAAATACTGGGGAAAATCTCACAACAGACACAATTAGTTTCGAGAAACAAATGCACAGATATAACCATTTTATTGGGAAAGCAAAAAATAATTACTAATCTAGAAGAATATTTTTGTACCCAATACCTCTTGGGTACTTTTACCATGGCTGAATCTCTATATCACCCTCCAGTCACCAATATTAATATGACAATAGTCGACCATCTCTCATCCTTCTTTTATATCAACATTCTCTCTATCTAAGAAGAATGTCACATTATGGCCTGATTTACAAAGGTTACCTTCCACTGTGTTGGTTTAGAATGGTTTGCTATTCACAAAGGTACTGCACTGGTAGTACTTTTAAGACTGTGGTTTCTCTGCACATAAAAAGATAGGACTGTCCTATCTTTTCATGCACAGAAGATTTGCATTTGTGAATACCAAACAATCATAAACAGACATAAATGTGTAAGTCTACCTTTGGGAATCAGTCCCTATACCTCCTGCTCCCAATCAGCAACTCATAGATCCAGCCACATTTACACACCTCCCTACCTCGCAATCTAAGTATGTTTATTCTGTGGGGCCAACCTTGTTTAATTTTAATTCCAGAACCAAAGCAGTTTGTCTGAAATGTATTGCTGTTAATAAACGTAATAGATCTGCTTTAGATATCTGTCTTGCACATGATCGTAGGGTCATTGTAGTTTAAAATAACGATAGCATTAACCGAATAATCAGGACATTCCTCAAGGAAGAAAAGTACCCAGACCAGTTTAAAAACATTAATGTCCCTCCTTTTTTAACAAAGGACAACTACAACCCCAACAAACCTACTATTTTTAGGTCTATGTTCCTACTGCCTTATTGCTCTTAATTGATTAAGAAAATAGCAATAAATCAGCTTCAGCATTTTATAGATGAAAACTATTTCCTTGAACCTACCAGTCCAGTTTCCTACCACTGTTGTGCCACCGAGTCCGTTATTACGTCAGCCCAGCCATAGGAGTTCTCAGATGAATCATGGACCACGGACGATAAGGAGTATTAATACTCCTTGCCATCTTCGCTGCATTTGATATGATAGCTCACTCCATTATCTATTGGCTCTAAGAATCTGGAATAACCAATTAAGCACATTCCTGACTAGAGTAATTTCTATCTGGAGAAATACCACAAATTCAATTGGGCCCTTCCCTTCTTACCTTTATACTGATGACTCAAGTTCCTTCTCATTCTCAAAGACGATGGAATAACTTTTATGACAGGTCTTCCTGCCATTCATAGTTCTATTTCTGATTGGATGAAAACAAATAATCTAAATTGAAAGACGGAATTTATGGGAAAAACTAAGGAAAGAAAAATCAAAGTGGCGGTGCTTTTGTCTTTGCCAGGTCTGCTTACCTCTAAAAGGAATCAATAAACTTACATTTAAATCAATAAACAGCACAAGAACCAAAATGCCCTAGTCAGATCCATCTTTGAGCAACTTCATTGGCTGCCTATAAAGACGCAAATCATTTTTAATCCAAAAAATGTACTCCTTCCCATAAATGATTATTGACTTTAAAACCAAACATCATGGCTCTCAGTTTTATAAATAGTGTACTGGGATTTTTAAGAGAAGCTCCTTTTACGCGGAATCCTCTTTCCAAATCACAGTGTTGCTACATGCACATTCCGAGTCTGAAACATTTCTGAATTGTGTTGTTATGGTGGCTAAGCATGCAAATTTGCAAACTCCAAGCATTGCAATTGCAAAACAGATTAACACAGCAGGCCCTAGAGAAGTTACATTATTAGTGAGGCTCCAAAGCAATGCATTATTTATACTGTCCAAACGACTTCTTTTGTTTTGATTTAGCGTCCACGTTCAAGCAGTTTATGAAGCACAGCTATTTTAATGTGAAATGTAATCACAACACTCAAGAGGGGTCGGTCTTAAATGCTTCCATTTTCTTACGATAATGGCATTACTCCTAGTCCTACTCCCTCGCCTTCCTTTTAACCAATGAGGCCTCCTGCCTCCCCCCTAGACCCTCCCTTCCCCTTTCAAAACCCCCCCCCACCCTTATCCCCTCCTGTACAAAAACCAAGCCCAAGCCGCAACTCGGACAGTCCGTACCGGGAGGGTGGGAGGGAACGGAAAAGGAAGGCGAGGGAGTAGGACTAGGAGTAATGCCATTATCGTAAGAAAATGGAAGCATTACCTCCCGTCCCTCCCTCGCCTTCCTTTTAACCAATGAGACATAGCAAGAAAAACACACAGGAGACGGACATCGAGTTGCAAGACCCTTAGTTAATATCCTGCACCAAGAACATCCCAAACATTCTCTCATAGAGGATAAGACCCGGTGACCAAACACCGACTCCAAACCACCCCAGTCCGACAGCCTATAATGACGCACAAACGCCGAAGGAGAAGCCCAAGTGGCGGCCCTGCAAATCTCCACCACTGAAGTCCCCTGAAGCTCTGTCACCGTCGCCGCCATCCCTCTGGAAGACCTCCCCTGAATCCCTAGAGGAGGAACCACCTCTTTCAAGGAATAGGCCAACAGAATCAAAGATCGAACCCACCGACTCAAGGAAGCCGTGGAAGGTTTCTCACCGTAGCGCGCCGGACCAAAAGTAACAAACAGTGAATCCCCTGTACGAAAAGGAGCCACCACCCGCAGATACTCCAACAAAACCCTACGTACATCCAACAAATGCAAACGGCCCTCCTCCCCTGATGAGGGATCCGGACAAAATGAAGGAAGGATGACCGCCTGCCTGGAATGGAACGAAGAATTGACTTTTGGAATAAAGGAAGGCACCGGAACCAGAACCACCCTATCGGGAAAAATCTTACAAAAAAGGAAAGGAACATGCCAATGCCCCCAATTCCCCCAACCGACGAGCCGAAGTAATGGCGACCAAAAAGAACGTCTTCAAAGATAGACGTCGCAAATCATAGTCCCCCAATGGGTCAAAAGGAGCCCCCGTCAACACATCCAAAACCAAGGACAGATCCCATGAGGGAAAAGAACGTACCGGGCGAGGAAATAAATTAATAAGTCCCTGAAAAAATCCAGGCATCAATCGCCCTTCAACTTGAAGATTACGCCATGGTCCCTAAATGCCTGAATAGCCGCCCACTGTACCCGAAGAGAAGCCACTGACAACCCTAAACGAGCACCGTCCTGCAGGAACTGCATCACCTCAAAGAGAGAAGCGCAGGAAGGATCCAACTCACGACTTAAGCACCAAGACGAAAACACCTTCCACTGTCTACCATAAGAAAGCAAAGTTGAACGTCTCCATGAAGCCAGCAAGGTAGAACTCAAAGCCACTGGCACCTAACAGAAACGCCCTGAATAGTTGAAACGGAGGGAACGCATATAAAAGGCCCTGCGGCCAAGGACATGACATCCCGTCCACCTCCCATGCTTGGGGACACCGAAACCGGGAGCAGAAGCACTCCACTATCGCATTCTCTACTGACGCAAACACATCCAGCACTGGAAGACCCCAAAGCCGAACCAGATGCCGAAACAGAGACCTCCGGAGAGAGAAAAGTTGAGAGGAAGGAATCACTCTGCTCAGTAGATCCGCCCGAACATTTACCACTCTCGCCGAATGACATAAGCCTCGGCCACTAAGTCGTCTGTGCGAACCAGAACCGCCAACCCCCTCAGGGAATCCTGGAAATGGACCAGAGCCAGGAATATAGCCCGCAATTCTCGCCAATTACATGACCGACTCGCCTCCCGAGGGGACCAAAACCCCCGAATCTGAGCTGACCCCATCCATGCCCCCCAACCGGAGAGGCTGGCATCCGTCGTCACCACCACGGGTCTCAGAGGTGACAAAGACACCCCTACCCTCAGGTGGTCTGCATCCAACCACCATTGCAACTCTCTGTGAATCAATCCGGACCCTGGAACCCCGTCCTTCAGAGAACCGGACCCTGGATCCCACCTACTCAAGAACCACGTCATCAAGCACAGGGGATGGAAACGTGCCCAAGAACCCAAAATATCACTGACGCCAAATGTGCAGTCGCAACCATAGAAGAGCTCGGGGAGCAGACAGTAACCATACCTTCTTTACCAAAGCCTGGAGAGCATCCAACCTCTTTTCGGACACAGTCACCAACCCTGGAATAGGCTGAAACCGAGCCCCTAGAAAAACCAGATCCTGGGACGGCACAAAGTCTGATTACACCCAATTGATCAAAAACCCATGTTATTGCAGGACCCCCAGAACTTGGGCCACCTGCCTCTGCAAAAGGTCTCGTGAATGGGCATGAATCAAAATGTCGACTAGATAAGGGTGCAGAAACACCCCTTCTGAATGAAGCAAAGCCACTAGAGGAGCCAGCATATTCGTGAAAATTCGGGGAGAAGATTTCAGACCGAAAGGCAGAACGCAAAACTGGAAATGATCCTGCCCCACAGCAAACCTCAGGAACTTTTGAGAGGACCATGCCCCCGGTACGTGTGGGTAAGCATCCGGCAGATCCAGTGACACCAGAAAACCCCTTACCTGACCAATGGAAAAATAGTCCGAATGGACAGCATGCGGAAATGCACTGTCCTGATCCAGGTATTCACCTCCTTCAGATTGAGCACCGGTTGAAAATCCCCCTGAAACTTTCCGCACAAGAAACAAGACCGCATAAGTGCCCTGACCTCGGTCGTCTAGCGGAACATGGGAAATGGCCCCCATGACCAGTAAGTCCCGCACTCCGTCCAATAATGCTCCACTCCAAGACCCCTCTGAAGGCAGAAGTGTGGGATGCACCCCGGAATCTGGAGGAACCGCCACAAAATCTATGACATAACCATTGGTCACCATGTCTAGTACCCAATGATCGGTTACACTGTCCTCCCAAGCTGAAAGAAAGTGACACAGTCATCCCCCAACCGGCCCTCTGCCAGGCCCACAGCGAATGCCAGGACCCCTTCTTGAAACCACCCCGGGTCTCAGGAGTAGACTTCTTAGGTGAAAAACGCGGATGAAAACGCCGTCTCCTAAACGAAAAGGATTTAGCAATCCTAGTAGGAGAAGATCTGGAATGCTTCTTCCACCCTTTACCCGAAGAAGAAACCCCTTTATAAGGTAAGGCATGCTTCCGCTCCTTAAACGCCTTGGAAAGTATGGATGGTAATAGTTCTCCAAACAAGTTACAACCCTCAAACGGCAGTCTCAACAAGGCCGCCGTTTCCCCTGGATCAGCCTTCCATGAACGCAACCAGAGGGACCTACGAGCCCCAATCAAAGACCCAGATGCCAGAGCCGAAGTACGGACTATATCTGAAGACACATCCGCCAATAATCTGGCCAGCTGTTCCAAACCAGCCAGGAGCTCCGAACACTCCGCCCCTTCCTGTACAGCCACCGCCAGTTTATCAAAGCCTTGAACCAATGATTGTGACGCATAAGCAGAATAAATCCCTGCCTTCAGCGCCAGATTCTCCGCCGCAAAAGCCCTCCTAAGACCTGAATCCACTTTACGGTCTGTGGCATACGTAGGCACACAATCCTCCGGATTGACTGCCGTTTTGCCAATTAGAGTAGCCAGAATAGAGTCCAGGCGTATTGAAGGAGGAAAAACCCCCTCACCCTCAAGTAAGTAAAGTTTCTGAAGGAATCGTGGAACCTGAGCCTTCTCCACATCCTTCCACTCACGAAACACCATATCCTTCACAGGTCCCTGGAAAGGCATGGCAAGCATAAAAGGCGTCTGATATTTGAGGAAATAAATGAGACTCTGAGTTTGTAGGTTGAAACACAGGGAAACCTAAACTGTCCCGAACATGTGTCATCACTTCCCACATTACCTCTTCTGGAAACCTATTTCCCCCCAGATGACGTTGATGGGGCCTCATCCTCACTCTCCGATGAGGATTTCCTTGCCGCTACCGATGAGTGCGCACGCTTAGACTGATCAGTCCTGGCCACGCCAGCTTGCAGTGCCCTGGTGACAGCCATTTCACCCATATCCTGCACTTCCTCACTAGACATGAGGGGAGTACCCCTGCCAGGTACCTGCGGGTTCTCAGGAAGAGCAATGCTACCCTCCCCTCCCACCTCCGAGGAGGAAGAAGAGACAACCACGTCTCTTTGCTGGAGCTTTAGGCATGGTAACCAAAATAACACTGCCTTTCATTCCAAAACACTACCCTACATATAGGACCCTGGTCCTCCCTAACAGGGCTCCACCAAACCCTAAAAAGGTCACAATCCCTGTAAAAATCCAAAAAACCACGGGCAGAACGCCCGTCCTACCTGACCAGCATCCAAAAATTGAAGTTCCTCGGTCCTCGCGGCTCCGCGGCGCGGAAACCCGGAAACTAACGCCCCAGCCACAGAGGGCCGGCTGACCCCGTCAGCCGGCCCCCAGTACACGCCTCTCGATCAGCCATGCCGTTCGCTCAAGACGTGACCCAGCCGTAGCACTCCTCGCGGAGCACCGCGTCCCGAGGAGTGCCTCCATCGACGACCTCCAGGCCCCGCCGTGCAGGTAAGAAAGGGAAAGAAAACCGTCTAGCGTGGGCTAGACAAAAGAACAGGAGGGGATAAGGGTGGGGGGTGTTTTGAAAGGGGAAGGGAGGGTCTAGGGGGGAGGCAGGAGGCCTCATTGGTTAAAAGGAAGGCGAGGGAGGGACGGGAGGTAATGACTATTGTCCAGTGGACATGAAGGGCCCGATTTAGATGTCGGCGGAGAGAATACTGTGTCACAAACATGATGAATATCCAGTCTGCCATATTACGATCCCCATAGGAAATAACAGAAACGTAGTATTGCGGATACGATATCCATCACGTTTGTGATGGAGTATTCCCTTCCACTGAGATATAAATCAGACGCTAAGGGACTGATTCTGTCTCACCGCCAGCCTCCCATGGCAGCGGGTCTAAGTACTCCATGGAATTCATGGTCCTTCGCCTATCGTTTTTATATGTCACCGCTGGCCTAGAGGCCATGTTGCTGACGGCGGGGGACTGGCACAGGACATGATTAGCAATTCAAAAATGTTTCTCATGTGTATCAATGCAGATGTGCACATTTGACTAAATAGGTGTAAAATGTACACATATGCATGACGTGTGAAAAAATACCTTACACAAGTCCTTTTCCTTTGCAGGAGTCCGGACCATATGTGCCCAGTACAGTCAATAGGAAAAAAGCGCAAAATGAATTTACTTGGATTTCGCCACTGATTGGGTCGTTTTCTTCAGGGTCAAGTTGCTGCTGGGAACTACGGCCCTGGACGAAGAGGTCCTCCTCGGAGATAGAAAGGAAAAGAAGGAAATGGTTAGTTTGCACACCATTTCTTTTGATTCTGACATCTTGAAGCAGACAGTCTTCCTGCTACAGTTGGCTCGATGGAAAGGCACTTCATAATCCAGAAGGCGGGAACCTTGTCTGTACCTGTTCACCTTGCTGCAGTCAAAGTGGTCAGTGAACGGCTGACAGAGTCAGCGGAACTCCAGTGGTCTCTCGTTCAGAAACACAACAACTCACTAATTCAGTGGGCGGACCTCCAAGTTGGTGGCTGGGGAATTTGAATCTGTTTCAAGGGTGGTACCCTTTACGTGACACTCGTAATCAGGCTCTACGTCAGCAATGAACATCCAAGCGTTAGGACCCATACTCTTGTGCCATCTTAAACTACAATTATGTGCTTGGGACTAGTGTTGCACTTCTGAAGCAGAATCTATATAGTAATTTAATAGTAATAAATCATCAATATGCAACTATAGCTTTCCTGTCAGTTCCTTGATTTTCTGTGTGTCATTTTTCCAAGTACACAGTGAATTGCACGTCCAGCAAATGGATAAGAACAATCAAAGTGCTGTAAACCATTTTGTCATCTTAGGGTTCCATGCCCCTCCAGGCATCCATATTATTATCTTCATGGCTTTCCTAATTGTCTACATCTTTGCTTTGACTGGTAACCTGGCAATCCTCCTGGCTATTTGCAAGGACCACCATCTACACACTCCCATGTACCTCTTTCTCTCGAACCTTTCATGTGTAGATATCTGTTGCAGTTCCTCTACGGTGCCCAAGATTCTGGAAGCCATTGTCCTTAGGGAAGCTAACATTTCCTTCTCTGGTTGTATGGTGCAGCTCTACATTTTTCTTGCAGTAGGAGTAACCGAATCCTTTCTCTTGGCAGCAATGGCTTGTGATCGTTACGTGGCTATATGCAATCCGTTACAATACTCCTTTCTTATGAGCAAAGAAATGTGCGTCAAGTTAGTGTTGGGGTGCTGGCTCACTGGCCTTTTGAGTGTTGTGATGCCAATTGTTTTTATATCCAGGTTACCCTTCTGTGGCTCCAGAACAATTAATTATTTCTTCTGTGATTTATCACCAGTCATGCAACTGTCTTGCTTAAAACCCTATCTGCTTGAAATGTTGAATTTTATTACTGCAGTTATAGTGACTTTTAGCACTTTTTTTAATTATTGTGGTTTCCTATGCTCACATTGTAGTAACCATAGTCAGAATCCCATCAGATATAGGTAGACGGAAAACCTTTTCTACATGTGTCTCACACTTCACAGTTGTTCTCATCTACTACGGGACTATAGTTTTTATGTATGCGAGACCAAAGGCAAACAGTTCATTCGATTTGGATAAAGTTATTTCTGTTTTTTATTGTGCTGTGACTCCAACTCTCAACCCCATGATATATAGTCTCAGGAACCAAGATGTTAAAAATGCTTTGAAGAAAATTATTGGTAGAAGAATTCACTTTCTATAGAAGTCTCATCATCAGGACAAACAGTCAAGAGAGTGAACAATCTTCCTGTGTAGATCTCGTCTTTGGAAAATTAGAACAGGTCATAACAATAAAATGTTTAAACTGACATTGTGGAGTTGAAAAGTATGTGTGCTGAAGCAACATACGATATTACAAAATATATTTCCGGCACTGGCCCTAACTTGCAATAACAGCTTCAAATTAATGCATACAGGCCACAAGCTCAAGTGTGAAACTAGGATGCCTTAGAGATCATGGGCCTTATAAGTTCTAATCACATTTTTTAATGACTTTTGTTTTGCTTTTTGATAAGAAGAACATTTGGTTTCAACATGCTTTTGTATTTTCTACAGCCTTGAGAAAGCCCCAGGTACAATTACTACTAAGGGGCGAAACACGTGTCAGCGATTGCTCTTCTTTGGCGTTTGTTCACCTCCCTTGTACTTCACATGAATTCTTATTCTTCCTATATTCAAAATAAACCTCCACTGGATGTAACAAACTGATTGGATGTGTTACTCTAGATTTGAACTGTGAAAAGCAAGATATGATCTAAGTATCTTTTATGTGGGTTTACCTACATCCTGATTTGACTAATCACATTTCTGCTGCCTTGATTTCACTCTATACATTTCTACTTACGCAGATGGTTGGGTTCAGAAGTCTTTGCTTGAATGGGTCAGCAGCAAATTGCTAATAAGACTACGTTTAAAACAATAGTAAAATGGAGAGTGCTACATCAGATTATGAGTATATGGGTGTACTAACAATTCACCTCATAGTTGTAAAGAGGTACGCTGAGTTTGGGTCTCAGAGATATCCTTTTGTATCTTTAAACCAGAGTGTTAGAACCAGTTTAATGAAATGGTTAAATCTGGACTCTGCAAATCAATACAACCATGATCATCTTTCTCTCCAATCTCTGAGCAGGACCTACTACGAACGATCTCAAAAGTAAATCCCTCTCACTACCATCAGGATACTATTCCAGGATCTATCAGCAAATCTCTTGCCACACACCTACTACCCACCTTGGCCAATTCTTCTCTTAATCATGGGTCAAATCACTCTGCTCTTAAAAAAGCAAACTTTTGATCCAGAGAACTTCAACAACTACTGTTCAGTCTC
Source organism: Pleurodeles waltl (assembly GCF_031143425.1). Taxonomy (NCBI): domain Eukaryota; kingdom Metazoa; phylum Chordata; class Amphibia; order Caudata; family Salamandridae; genus Pleurodeles; species Pleurodeles waltl. The sequence continues at coordinate 387,237,841 of NC_090445.1, forward strand.
TACACTCCCATTAACAGACAAAGTCATTGAAAGCTGCATAGCATCCCAACTAGCCTCACACATCTAACAAACATCCTCCTAGACACACTCTAATCAGGATTCCACCAAGGTCACAGGACAAAAACTACGCTCCTCCAAATAGTTGATGATTGCCTTAGAATCCTCGACTCCCGCAGGTCCTACCTCCTGGATTTATCTGCTGCATTCAGCACTGTCAACCATCATGACATCCTTTGTTTTCTTGACCTATGCATGGGATGTGGAGGAACGGTTCTCATCTGGGTTTCCTCTTATCTATCCAACCATTCCGAAATTGTGAAAATGGGATACTCATTCTGAAGACCAGTCAGCATTCACCAAAGTGTCACTCAAGGTTTGATTCTCCCCCAACCCTCTTCAATCTCTACCTAGAACCACTATTTGTGATGCTCAGAAACTCAGGGATTCACTTCCACTTCTACACCAGTGGTACCTATATATACTGGAATATCTGATTCCCTGAGGACGTTGCCCTGCATTCAAATAAACTCTCAATGATTCAAAACTGGATGTCTTACCACCATTTTATCTCTCCTCAAAAAGCAAAAGCACATGTACAAGAATGAATGTCCAACCTTACGCCCTTCGTAGGCTGCCCTACTATTGTCACGAGTACCAGATCACTCAGAATCACCCTGGACAATCGTCTTAATCTCAATAGCCACAAAGCATCCATGGCCGAATGAGTACAACATCAACTTGGACAGCTTTGAGGCATCAGACAAAGGACCTCAAAACAGTGGTTCAGTCTCTTGTTCTGTCTAGACTATGGAACGGCCCTTGTCTCAGGCATTCCCAAAGTTCACCTAGGCCCACTGACAGCAAAACTACATGGTGCAGCACGCTTTGTCAAAGGTCTCCAGAAATTTGACCACATTTCCCCTGCCTTGCTAACCCTCCAATGCCCCCCCCATTGCAGTGCGGGCCCAATTCAAAATCACTTGCATCACCCACAGGACACTGCCCTCTTCCTCATCCTATTATCTAAATGAGAAACTGAAAATCTCTGGAGCAAATAGGGGTTCCAGAAATGCCCAATCCCTGCTCCTAGAACACCCCACCTTCAGGCAACAACGTTAGATGAATCAGTCATTCTCACTCCATCTAACCACCTGCCTAGCAACCTTCAAAAAGGACCTCAAACTCCGCCTATTTGATAGACATCTTAGTTAATTCACCACTGGCCAGACATATACTTTCTCCATTGCATTCTGATCTGCTTCGTTTAGCTATTCATATCCTCGGTCTTATTGTTGTAACTCTCTCCTGTAGTAATACCTTTACACTTAAATATAAGTAAACGTCTGAGGTCAATTATTATTGTTAATGTAACCCAATGTAACTCAATGTAACTGCGTGTTGTAAAGTGCTGTGATGCCTTAGAGCCATGTCCCTACTATGTAAAATTGCAAAATAAATAAATATAGACCTAGGCACATTATGATCTAAGAGTATATGAGAACTCTCCAGTTTGCTTTTCTGAGTTTGATAGTTGCAGGTTTTGTGTCCTAAAAATGGAAATGCCGATTCATATTATTTCTATCTGGTTGTTTTGAAAACGCGTCTTTTAAAGCCAGACAAGTTGGAGAAAGGAAGAAGAATTGTTATTTGTATTAGGGACTACCAGCTGTACAGTTATGAGGGTTGACATTTACAGAATGTGATATGTATGCACAAACCTTTTCAGCTTTCTCGAGTGTAATATTAAAAACATTATCTCTGCACGCGCTTACTATATTGGTATACAATGAAATGCTAATATCTGCTTACGTTTTAATTGATTACAGTATTTTCATGCTTAGAATGAAATAATAAGTTTTAATGATGGCAATTTTATTTTTTTAAGAGAATGCTCATTTGCTATATTTGAGATGTTACAGTGAAAACATTAACATACTTAAATATATTGAAAACGTCAAAAATCATCTTTCATTTTTGTACTTCTATCATCTTCGAACACCTTGCAGAATGTTCTCCTGTGAGTTGTGTTATTCCGCTCTAGATTACTCCTAACATTTGATTATGATTGCTAAACTGTTCTTCGGTATGGTGTGTCGTGGGGCAATAGAATTCATCCCACAACACAAGCCTACTTTTTCAACATTTGTGTCATAGCAAGACACATTCCTATTTGGCAATCATTGGATGTTTTTATACATACACTATGCATTGGAATTGCACACATTTTGGTGGCCATCACAAGCATGTATTTTATTTTAAATTGAGACATATAATTTCCTCACTTGAAACTCTATTAGGTCCTTAAATGTTAAAACAGCAATTGTTTCCTGACACTATCTACAATATACCAGTGGGTCGCGGTCCTGTTTTACAAGATTCTTGAAGAACCAGTAATTTCAAAAAGATGTAATGTATTCAAACATAGCTCAGGGAATCTCATGCTGTATGGTTGATGGAAACACATTGGTAATTAATGATAACAAGTAAAACTGGCCAGCATATGCTTTCCATATGTTAGTTTTCTCATTTGTAATGCGTCATCGCGAAGGGTGACTAGCCTGAATAAATCGAAGACCTTTTGTTTAAAAAATGAAGAATTAAGGAAGTACTGGGCATTCAGATCTGGATGAGGTGCAGGCAATGTCTGAGGCATCAGAAGTCTGGGACAGAGGAGACTTTTGTGGAACTGGGAGACTGCAGATGAATGGGATCTTTTGGGACCTGGAGGTGCCTATGTGAATTGACAGGCATCAGTTGGAAAGAAAGAAGGCAAACTAATAAAGGAAATTGTAAGTGAATCCCATCACAAAGCCATGGTTTAGATGAGAGTGGATGGGTTACAGTGTTGAATGTAGCTGAGAGAACCAACAATATTAGCAGACAGGAGTCATACTCAACTGATTTTTCAGTAAACATGCCAAAAAAGATTGATTGAGCTAGAAGTTGGAAAGGGACTAGGTGTCTATTGTTGGTTTCATGAGGAGTCAGATGATCTGGTCTGTCTTGAGAGCTTCTGGGACATTGACATTGACAATGGTAGAAAGAGAGAGCTTTGATGCATTATCATTGTATTGTATTCATAGTCAGTGGCTTTGAAGGACTTGGGTATGTCATCGAGATCTGCAGGAGAAATGGCTCTGAAGGATGACCATTGCAGACCTCTAGGACAAAGAGAGTGTGTACAAGGATAAGCAGGCCTGGTGTTGTCAATGTTCTGTCAGATTTCTGTATTTGTCATTTGTACAAGATGGAGACTTTGTACTTGACTATAGAGTGGTGGACAGAAATGCTGGTCATAGATTTGATGCAGTGCTTTTTTTGTTTTGAAGAGAATGCTGCTTCAGCTGGTGGCTTTCTTGATGGTGTTGTTATAGTAAACTGCTTCAGATAAAGTGATATTTTGCATGGAGGTACTTCATAATCATGAGGTCATCAGATTTCTATATTTCTTACTCTTTATTTCCTGTCTGCAGATGGAGCATTTATTGCTAATGAGGACATAGAAGCATTTGGATTGTACTTGCGTTTCAGTTGGAACATGAGTGTTCACATATTTTTTCAAAATAAGTAAGCCATTTAGAAGGGTGTTGACATCAAACCTGGAGCTGGCTGGGTGGTAGAGGAGTATAGGTTTGTCAATGGAGAAGTCTTTGAAGGATCTGAAAATGTGGTGTTTACAGATATAGATATGTCTATGTGATCGGTATAGTCAGTGGTATGGGTGGTTTGCACTAGATCATAGGTGATGTCGAGAAGGTGAGGTCAAGGGTGTCGCCATTGGCATGTGTTGGTTGAGTGCCATTTTGGAACACATCGAGTCTGACCTGTCGATGAGGTTGAAGAGGGTATCTTGTGTTTATTGGAGCTTGTGTAGTCTGGGAGACTGAAGTCATACGTGTCGGACTGATAAGATGATGAGATGTTAAGATGATTGATAATTAATCAATACATTTCTTGTTCTGCTTGAGAGATCTGTAAATGAGATGGAAGATGATGCAGAGAATGAGAAAAGGCATGTGAGGAGCTCTAGGGAGCGGAAGGTTACTTGCTTCCCTAGGATGCAGGATCATGAGGAACTATGGATGACAGCATGGCTCTATTTCTCCCTGTGCTCACTCCACACAATGGATGCTGCAGCTGAAGGTCATCTAGGATGACTGCAGATGTGAGTGAACCATGTTTCTGTGATGAAGAAGGCATTAAATAGGACATTTTTTATGATGTCTGCAATGACCTGTGCATGAAGAAATTACGTGAGTGTTACTGAGCATGAGTTGGAATGTGGGCTCTGTAAATTAAGGGTGTGTGGTAATTAGTGGGATGTGTGTAATGCTGACTGTACATGTTGTGAGGACACTATGTGAGTGCTTTTGTCACCTAGGTCTGTGCTTGATTGCGAGGTTCAGCTGTACCTGGTCTTGGGTGAGGCAAATTATTATATCTTACCATGTAGGTTTTAGTGGAACAGGGTTTCTGTTATAAAGGTCTTTGCCTACCCTTAAGATCAAAATCAGCAATGCTTTTGACTGTGTTCACCTTTTTTTGGCAACTCTCCGCCTGTGGGACTCCTAATGAGTTGACAGAAGTAGGTAGAAGGCAGGGGATGGTGTCAGAAGGATGATGGATAATTGCCTTTTTTGAATAGGTATTTGGTGGGAAATAAGTGATCTCACATCCTGCTCAGATGGACGTGATGTGATTTCCTTTCCATTGTGTCTCTCTATCACATACATTTCTTTTCTTCTACAGATCTATGTGCCTACTCAGTTCACTCTGTGCATTTGTTAGTACTTTTGTTTATTGTTATTCCATCTAATTCTTGCTATCATAAATCTACATATCCATTTGTCTGCTTATTTATCAATCTGTCTTTTTATATGTATCCAAATCTATGTATGGATGTCAGCTGTTGATCTTTGAGGGCCAGCTGATTGTGTTTGAAGGTGAGTACTGAGGGTCACCTGACAGCCTCTAAAGGCTTGATAGGGTTACCTAAAAGCAGTCAGACTGTGTCTGAGCACCGTCTTGTGGTGTTAGGGTTACTGAATGAGCCTTAGCCTCTGGGAAAATGCTAAAGATCTTTTGAGGAAGAATCTACTGTGAAGTAGGATGATTTCCTGGTAATTAAAAGTAGAAATAGGAAGTGTGAAGGATTCCAATGAATTCCCATGTCCTATGCTGTAATAGGCAGAAACAAAATGTGAATGACACTTAAATATGGCAAAGGACAAAGAGAGCTGACCAGATGACCCTGTATCTATCTGGTATGCGTTTTTAAAATTTGAGGCTAGAAAACAGCTAAATCTGTCTTTAGGACAGAACTAAAAAGCAATACATGCTGATGTGGTGTAGATTTAGAAACCACTAAAAGTTACCAGAAGAGTGTGCAGTGATGCCAGTGACAACTTGTAGGAGGCTGGCCTGGTTTGTAGTGGGTACCTTCGGTACTTACACCTTACACCAGGTCCAGTTATGCCCTATTAGTGAAATGTAGTAGTGTTCTAGCAGCTTAGGCTGATAGAGGTAGCTATAGCAGAGCAGCTTAGGCTGAATTAGGAGACATGCAAAGCTCATATAACACCACTTATGGTTACACATTACGTATACACTAGTAAAGACAATACTCAGTGTTACCAAAAATAAAGGTATTTATTTGGGTGACACAGTACCAAAAATATCTTAGAGACAATACTCCTTCTGGAGGTAAGTATTATACACATTATATACACTAGACACCAAAATTAGACAAGTAAATAGTCATAGAACAATGCAAACAGTAGGAAATCCTATAGAATGCAATGGACGAAAATAGGTCTAGGAGCAACACAAACCATATGCTAAAAAAGTGAAATGTGAATCACGAATTCCCCCCTAGACAAGTGTAGTGTATGCAGAATTGCTGGAAGAGTAAGAATATAGTAAAGGTAAGTAAATTACTCCACCCCAGAGCCCATAAAAGCAGGAGTAAAGTACTGCAAGTTTTCTTAGGACACACTACATCTCGTTTTTGGGGTTTTGCAGCAGCCAACCAAGTCTGCAAAGAACAACTGCTGGATTATTGGACCTGAAGACCTGCAAAGGAAGGGGACCAAGTACAAAAGTCGAAAGAAGTTCCAGGAAGGACAGGAGCCCCTGCCAACCCAGAAGACGGTACAAAAGAAGAGTCCCCAGTTAGTCGAAGACTTCAGAAAGGCACCCTAGGAAGATTCCAGCGGATTCCTGTGTGATGCAAAAGATGTCCCACTGCGTGAAAAATGTTGCAGACAAGGTTTTGTGTTGGAAGATACCAACAAGCCTTGGCTATGGCAAAAGTGTGTTTTCCATCAAAATGGCCCTGGATGGACCCAGGAGGGACCTGGGTGGCTTAACACTAAGTGAGGAGGAAGAGGGGGCTCTCGGCACTTTAGAAAGCCCTCAGGATGCCAGCCAGCCCCCCCAGAAGCCACAGGTTTGGGGTTCAAAGGAGGTGCAAAACACAGTTGATGCAGCACAACTAAAGAAGGTTCCACCCCGCCAGACAACAACTCAGTGAAGATGAACGTTGCAGGGTATAGTGCTGGGGATCTGGGCTAGGCTGTGCACAAAGGAATTTCGCAAAGAGTGCACAGAGGCCTCAGTAGGCGAAGAAGACACAATACACAGGGATACCATCGTTCTCGGGGAAGGCAAGGGCTTACCTCCTCCAAATTACGTCAGCAGGACCTCAGGACAGTCTATGCCAATGATGTCCACCCTCTGTGTACTTAGGAGCAGGCTTGTCACTGTGAGAGGAGTCCCAGGGTACTGGTCATCGCCTTGGAAGGTGCCTGCTTGGAGCAAGGGAGTGACTCTGTCACTCCATGGGAGATTTTTTTGGTCCTTCTGATGCAGGATGAAGACAGGGAGCCCCCAGAGCATGCACACCATGGAAACTGTTGCAGGTGCTGACTTGGAGCTGAGGTTGCCGAAGAAAAGTGTCTCTTGTAGTTACAGCGTTTCTTGGAGCAGGCTGTGGTTGATCCAAGGTCAGAAGAGTCTGAAGTTGTTGCAGAGGATTCCTGAAGGAAACTTGCAAGCAGAATCTGAAGTGAACCCACAGGAGAGACCCTAAATAGCCCTGAGAGGGGGATTGGCTACATTATCAGGTATGGACCTATCAGGAGGGGTCTCTGATGTCACCTGCTGGCACTGGCCACTCAGTGCCCCCACACCTTGCAAAGCAAGATGGCCGAAGCCTGGGACACACTGGAGGAGCTCTGGGCACCACCCCGGGGTGGTGATGGACAGGGGAGTGGTCACTCCCCTTTCCTTTGTCAAGTTTCCTGCCAGAGCAGGGGAGAAGGGGTACCTGAACCAGTGTAGACTGGTTTATGCAAGGAGGGCACCATCTGTGCCCTTCAAAGCATTTCCAGAGGCTGGGGGGGCTACCCCTCCCCAGCCTGTAACACCTACTTCCAAAGGGAGAGGGTGTAAAACCCTGCTCTCAGAGGAAATGCTTTGTTCTGCCTTCCTGGGACTAGGCTGCCCAGACACCAGGAGGGCAGAACCCTGTCTGTGAGGTGTCAGCAGCTGTAGCTTCAGCAAGCTTCAGAGAGCTGGTTTGGCAGTACTGGGGGTCCATGGTGGAGCCCCCAGGATGCATGGAACTGGCTCCCCAATACTAGAATAGGGGGACCATTCCATGATCTTAGACATGTTACATGGCCATATTCGGAGTTACCATTGTGAAGCTACATGTGGGTATTGACCTATATGTAGTGCACATGTGTAATGGTGTCCCCGCAATCACAAAGTCCGGGGAAATGGCCCTGACCTATGTGGGGGCACCTTTGCTAGTGCAAGGATGCCCTCACACTTAGTAGCTTTGCATCTAACCTTCAGCAAGTGAAGGTTAGACATATAGGTGACTTATAAGTTACTTAAGTGCATTGAAAATGGCTGTGAAATAACGTGTGCGTTATTTCACGCAGGCTGCAATGGCAGTCCTGTATAAGGGTTTGTCTGAGCTCCCTATGGGTGGCAAAATAAATGCTGCAGCCCATATGGATCTCCTGGAACCCCAATGCCCTGGGTACCTGGGTACCATATACTAGGGACCTATAAGGGGGGGTCCAGTGTGCCAATTGAAATTGGTAAATGGAGTCACTGGCCTACAGTGACAAATTTAAAAGCAGAGCGAGCATAAGCACTGAGGTTCTGGTTAGCTGAGCCTCAGTGACACAGTTAGGCACTACACAGGCATACACAGTAGGCCACAAACTATGAGTACTGGGGTCCTGGCTAGCAGGACCACAGTGACACAGTAAAAACACACTGACACTCACAAACAGGCCAAGAGTGGGGGTAACCATTCCAGAAAGAAGCTACTTTCTCACACAACTAAACAGCAGCAGCAGCAGTGCTCACACCAGACAGTCAACTGACATCCACACAACACAGACCAGGATATTGTCAGCATAATATACTGACAAAACACATATTTGAATAGGTGACAGACATATGAATAATACATAACCATATACAATTGCAGAATGGTACACTATGGGTTAACACGATTCAGCGTAATAGCCACTGGATAAGTTTGTTTGTTGCTTACTTGCATGTGTCAGGATTTGATTCTGTGTGTGAATGATGGCACTGAATAACTTTCTGACATTCAAATGCTATTGGCAAACACAGTTAGATTTTTCACTGATTTTGGCTGAGGGCAGTTTTTCATTGACTTGTTTGCAAGCAAAAACCTCAGTGAAAAGGAGAATAAACCCCCACTTATCCTCTGCTGGTATTCTTGACTTTCATGATTCCACCCTATCACCAAGCCTTTTATGCCATTCCTTTTCAATCAATATCCAGAAGTCTGTGCTAAAATACATATACTACCAGAATAAAGTAATACGTGGATTGCTTTAATTAACCACAACCACTGGTGGGCTTTAATCCAGTTCATCATTTGTTTACCCATCATCCACCTCAGACAGCAACCATCTATATTCAATATTACTAATGCAATATATAAATTTTTCCTAATGCCTTGTGTTGGGATTTAATGTTTGTAATGTGCCATGGTCTTACTTTTTCTTCACAATCAACACTAGTGATTTAAATCAAATTGTGCTCTCTCCGAGTTGGATTAACCAAGTGCTTAGACTCCCAGTCTGTGGTTTTTATACTCTACTGTGAATTACATCATTATTTACCTAACCTTGGATGCACATGAGTTGCCTTTGCTGGGTCCTGAATGCTCAGATTGTGCCCTTGTATGTCCTCTGGCTTGTCCTTAAAGAACCCAGTGATTATTCCATATAGTGCATATGGTGCTGTATTTTTGTATAACTTTCTTTCTATTTACATTAGTCACTTTTGAAATGATGGTTTAATGATCTCTGCTTTGCAACCAGCTTTTGATTGGTGTTTTGTCTTGTCTGGACTCCTGGACTTTTGTTCTTTTTTTTGGTAGAATGTATGGGGAGGTAAATAATACTTTAGTACACATCTCTGTATGTATTGGTATTTGTATAACACAAACCTAGCTTGAAAGCAACAGAGCTCTATACATTACATGGTAGGTTGTGGATTACCCAAATGCATGTTATACATTACATTTAATCTTTTTAAGGCACATGAGATTAAGAGCCCTCATTACGAATTTGGCGGGCTTTGAAAAAGACCGTGGTAGCCAACGTACCAGGTTGGTTGGCTCCCTATTCTGACTTTTCCGCTGGGCCAGCAGAAAGGTCAGATCAACATTGAAGCTGGCTCATAAAAGAGCAGGCGACAATGTTGATGTGCAGCAGCACCAGTCGCGCATTTCTCTGCCTGAAATTTGGGCACTGAAATGCGCGATGGGGCTGTGTCTGGGGGCCCCTGCACTACCCATGCCAAGTGCATCTGCAGTGCAGGGTGCCCCAGGGGCACCCCGAGTCCCCCTTACCACCAGCCTTTCTATGGCGGTAGCGGTTGGGGATTATGACCGGCTGGGGGAAGCCTGGTGGTATAGTGGAGGGGCCTGCAGTATGGCCGTGACTAATGCGCCACGGTCATAATACACTGATGGAACCCCACCAGCCTGTTGGCGGTATTACCGCCAGTGTTCCACCAGCCACCAGGGTCATAAAGACCCCCTAAGTGATTTGCCATGAATGACTGTTTGTAACAAGCATCGAGGTCATGATTCGAACCTGGACCACACGTTCCAAAGACAACAGCTCAAATTACTAAGCCACATCTCCTCTCTAAATATAGCTCAATACAATTCATTTTTTTTTTTCCAAACTTGTGTTTATTAGAGTTTTATAACACAAAGAACATTTTGCCACATTACACTGATAGTGCAAGGCATTGTTATGTGCATCTCAAAATTCCTGCCTCTACAGTTACATACAGTAAACATCAGCAGCTTCACCGGCAGATACATCACACATATTTGTCCATAGTGTAAAGTAAGTTTTAGTCTCAGCTCCTTATCTCCAAGTCTACACATGCTGAAGATAAAAAAGAATAAATTGAATACAAAATACAGTAAATACATAAACAGTGAACTTTGGAGTGGGTGCCAATATGGGTTTCATTATGTTGTTGAGGGTACCAGGGTAGGGAAGCGAAGGGTATGCATCAGTAGTGCGCTATGTGGTCCTAAGGTATTGTAGTAAGCTGCATTTATTAGACTTGAAAAATATGTAAGGCTCGAGTACATGGATGACAAGTTGTCAACGGTAGACCCACAGATAAGTATGACACCAAAGGTCCCTGAAGATATTTGAAGTTTTTAAAATCATCTCTAAAAATATCGGACATGCATTCTAACGTCAAGGCTCTCCATAAACCTACATGCCATTGAGAGAGTCCCGGAGCTTGTTGCTTCTGCCATGCTGTGGCTATTGACATTTTTGCTGGCACAGATCCACATAATTGCTTTGTCCCTCCTTGTTTGGTGCACCAATGTTGTATCTTATAGGCCTAGCAATACAAAAGCTGGTGTGTCTGGGATTGCACCTCCCGAATCTCCGCTAGTATTCTGAATGGGCGTAATATTGGACAGTCCCACCATATGTGGAGGAAGTCCCCCAATGGTCAACAACCTCTCCAACATAGATCTGTTTTCCCTGGGAATATTACCTTCAATTTAGTGGGGTATAAATACCAGTCATACATCACTTTACAATGAGCTTCCCTCAAGGTGGTGTAGTGGTTGTATTTCAGAATGTCTTTCCATAATGTTTCCCATACACTTTCGACTATGGGCTCTTATAATGTATTTTCCCAAAAAGATGTATGGTGGGGTAGTGGGGACAGCAGGGACCTCAGTAATGGGGCATCCAAATAGGATATGGTCCCTTTGGACCCTCCATCCCTTTTGACAAATTGCTCAGTGGGTGTAAGTTCCCTAGTGGCTACCTCCCTATTTCTTGGGTGTGTTGCCCAGTGTTTAAGATGAGTGTAGTGGTAGTATTCTGTACCTGGAAGTTGAAAGTTTCTTTTGCAGTTTTAGAAGTTCAAAATGTCCCAATTGTAGAATAGGTCTGCCAATATTAGACCCCCTCCCCCACACTCTCTAGGCATCGAAAGGCCCTGGTGATGCTGCTGGTGGAAACGCCTGATTGAAGTGAATGGGAGTATGTGGGGAGGAAAACATCACCCACCCTGCTTTCCTGTTTACCGCATCCCATACCCGTAGTGTAGTTCCAGTTGGCGTCCTTCAGCAAGCATTGGGTGGTCTCTCCATCTTGGGCTTCAAGAGAAAATCCCAGATAACCCTGTCCATAAATAGCAAGTGTTTGTCTGAGAATCAAAGGACCATTCAGTGATCACCCTTAACTGGGCAGAATGATAGTATAAGTGGAAATCTAGGAGCACATTGAAGGATAACAGTTATGCAGCAGTGGTGAAGGTTCTCACGTTAGAAGATGTTTAATAAATAGGCATTTTCGTTTGGTTTGAATTTGCAAATACCAGAATGTAAGTTTTTAAAATAGATTATTGAAATTGGACTCCAATATTGATTCTGCAACACTAAGCATTTTGCAGAGAACTACCATCACACTATGAACTGTTGTTACGAAGAAAAGATCATCTCATCACAATGTCTGTTTGTGTTTTTTTAACAATGGTTAACAATAATGGAAATGTACATTATTCCTCTTACTCCTTGAGGAGAAAAAAATACACTCATTTTATTTTATCTTTGCGATGGTTAACAAGAATGGAAATGTACATTATTCCTCTTACTCCTTGAGGAGAAAAAAATACACTCATTTTATTTTATCTTTGACATGTTTCTTATTAAGTAAATAACTTTTTGTATTGAGCTCGGGTCTTAGGAGGATAATGTGAACCTTAGGAAAAAATATACAAGCCATTAGGCCAGAATTTGAAGCAAGGATCGCAAAGACCTCCACAGCTACCATGTATTTTCCATCTGTGCTGAGATAGGCTGGGATAAAGGAGAGCCACACACTTACAAACACAAGCAGACTGAAAGTGATGTACTTGGCCTCATTAAAGCTGTCTGGTAATTTCCTGGCAAGGAAAGCCACTATGAAGCTCACACATGCAAGGAGTCCCATGTAGCCCAACATGCAATAGAAAAGTGCAACTGATCCATCAAAACACTGCATGATTAGTTTCTTCGATGTTGCAGTGTTAATGCCAGAATAAGGAGTCTTTGTGAATATCCATACTGCACATATAACTAATTGAACAGTGAAACAACAGAGAACAATGTAGAAAGGTGTTCTAGGGCCAGCCCAGTTTCTCCACTGGCTGGTAGGGTTGGTGGCATTAAATGCAACAATAACTGTTATCGTTTTTGCTAAAATACAGGAAACGCTGAATGAGAACAGGAGCCCAAATGCCATCTTACGAAACATGCATGTCCATTTCATGGGCCGTCCGATGAACATATAGGAACAGAGGAAACAGAACATGAGAGAAACAAGAAGAAGGTAACTCAGATCCCGGTTGTTGGCTTTGACGATTGCAGTATCCTGGTATTTGTAAAAGATCCCCAAAATTAAAATGTTCAACAAAGACAAAAGCGTTGAAACAGAAGCAAGAGCAGCTCCCAGTGGCTCACCATAGGACAAGAACTCAATAGATCTGGTGATGCAGGAATCTCTTCTGTCGTTGGACCATTGATCTTCCTGACATTTTATACAAACTGCAGCATCTATGCATAAAAACAGACTTATAGTTTAATATTTTTTTTATGCAGTGCATGTGTTTCATATGTAAATGATACTCGTAAAACCTAGATTCCCTCGAAAAGGTACATTAAAATGGGATCTTTGTCAGACAGCTAGAAAACACCAATGATGCCACTAGTGGTGCGACCAGTACAACCACAGCAGGATGTGTGGGATATGAGGGAGAATTACATAAAAAGTTCCAGTGCTGTTGGGCAAGAATCTGGCCCGGGAGCTGTCATATCAACTGTAGTGACATACATTAATTGTAAGCCACAGTGCAAGATATATGTAAACTGTACATTAGTTGAAACATGGAAAATGTCATTGCTTATTTAATGAGGGTTGTGATTTTTTAAATATAGTTGGCTAATATGGTAAAATTGTTCTTCAGTAAGAGGGTTCAAGTTATGCTAAATCATTTAATTTGAAAATACTATAAAGGAATGAAAAAAATTGAGAATAATTACCGGGACTCTCGAAGGATAATAGCACAATCAGTTTGAAAAAATTAAAGCATAGTGGAAGGAACTGTCATGGAGGTGATATAAATTATATACATCTATCATGTTTGCTGCACCTGTATTGTCATTAAGCTGTCTCACCAGGACACTTCAGTTGCAGTAGCGGATCACTGATTTTACATAGATCGTGGCAGCTTCTTTTCTATTGCAACCATTGTAAAGGCCAGTTACGAACATACCAAATGCTGTTAAAAACACCAGTTCAGCTGATAAAAAAGCAAAGCTTTAGGACCAATGAAGGGTTCCGCGGAGAGCACACTCGTTCTAGTCTCTCTGCAGGATCATTCGGGGCAGGGGAAGTGATGCGGTAGGACAGGGATTGGCTGAGGGGTGTGTGTGGGAGGGAGCAAAGGATGTTTAAGTAGGGGGAGTGAAAAGGGGACCGGCCTCTTCTGTGCCAACTGGCTCGCGTGGAGGAAGTTTTGTCCGGTCTCTTGTGTGCACATGGCTCAAGGCCACGATGCAGCCACAGTAAGGGCCACTCTTCACCTTCTAGATGAAGGCGGCCACGTGGATTTACTAAGGCCTGGCGTCCTTGACCAGGCCTGGGTAGGAATGTCACACCCTACACGTGCAGCGTCTGGGGGTGTGGCGGACTGCACTCCGCCAGAGATGCCTAAAAAGCAGCGCTTTGCTGGGGAAAGGACGCAATGCGTTTGCCCCACTCAGGTACAGAAAAATAAAAACGGATTCCGCGGGGCCTCATGCTGGCATGGTGGAGGGAGGGGGGCTGGGCCTCTTCACGCTGCTGGTGGTGCAGCTTGCCTGAAGCTTGCTCCTATTGGACAGGGGAGGCCCCAGCTTTGGCAGATAACTGGGAGCTGGCACTAGTGGTATGGGCAGCCCCCTAGGTATAAGAGCTGGGACAGGGCCAAGTGACCCTGCCAATGAGGGGATGGGTGAGGCCCCTGGTTCTTTTCATGGGGTGGGCCAGGACACCATTCCTACTCAGGTGTTGATATGGGACAGTGTGGGGGCTGGACAGGGGGAGGAGGTCCAGGGCCAAGTGGGCCCCCCTGGGGGCTAGATGGGGCCCTGTATTTTGGTGGTCCAAAAGAGATTTCCGAGCCCAGATGTGCCCCAGGACTGGTCCTCTGTAGATATTGAGGCTAGGATCCGCGAGCAAAGGAAGGCAGTGGCAGAGATGAAGGAGAGGTGGGCAAAGCTGTCTAGGGACTGGGAGGCGGCTCTGGAGAGGGGGAGGCAGCCAAAAAGGAAGGTGCAGAGTATTAGGACGGCTCACGGTGCATCCCTTGGGGAGGATTTAGGTGTGGGTCCCAAAGGAGAGAGGGGGCAGGCAAGAGGCTAATGCGGCTGAGGGGCCCCATGCGGAGCAGGCATGAGTGGCACACACGGCCATGAGAGGTGCGGAGAGTACAAGCCCGTGAAGGGGGCTGGTAGTAGGAAGGCGCCACCAACAGGGTGCACCACGGCCTCAGGATGTTGGTCAGAAGCACTAGAGGGGCCTTCGGTGGCCTTCTCTACATCGCAGGACCGTGCATGCAGCAGAAGTGGTAGGGGCCACGAGGGACGGGACCAGGATGAATGAAGTGAGGTAATGGACGAGAGAGGTTTGCTCCTGAAGATTCGTCGGTGGTCTACACGTCCGTTGACAATGCAATTCGCCTAGTGCGAGGCTGCAGTAAAGGGTCACAGCTAGCAAAATGAAACATTAAGGCGGCTTTCCGGCTTTTGCCCATTCACCCGGATGATTTCAGTCTGCTTGGTATGCAGTTGGATGGGGCGATTTTTGTGGACAGGGCCCTTCCAATGGGATGTGCAATTTCTTGTGCAGTTTTTGAGATGTTTAGCCCTTTTTTACAGTGGGTTTTTGTTAAAGTGTGTGGACACCGGGAGGTGACGATTATCTGCACGATTTCTTGTTCGTAGGGAGAGTGGACTCAAAAGATTGTGGAAGGGCTTTGGCATGTTTTGAGGGATTGGCTAGAGAGATGGGCGTTCCATTGGCCCCTGAAAAAACCAAAGGCCCAAGCTGTGTTTTGACGTTTTTGGGCATTGAACCGGTCACGGTAAACCTGGTGGATCATTTGCCACGGGGAAAGGTGGCAGAGATGTTGAAATTTTTGCAGCAAGTATGATCGTTGCGTAAGATTGAGCTACGTAGGGCGCAGCAGTTGTTGGGCTACCTGAATTTTGCATGTAGGGTCGCAAAAGTTGGCAGGACTTTTTGCAGGCGTCTTGGCCATGTCAGGCGCTTCCCTTCCTCATCACAGGATTCGAGTGTCGATGGGTCTATGGGAGGATGTCAGAGTGTGGGAAACATTTTTGACACAGTTCAACGGGGTCTCCATGATGTTTGGGGAAGAGGACACAGTCTGGCAGGTAGAAATTTTCTCTGATGCTGCGGGAGCTACGGGTTTTGGTATTTTTTGGGATGGACATTGGTGTGCGGAACAGTGGCTGGCACACTGGTTGCAACAAGGCAGGAGCATTGCTTTCTTGGGAGTTTTTCCCCCTGTTAGTGGCCTTGTTAATGTAGGGGGATGAACTGGCGAACAGAACAGTGGTGTTCCACGTGGACAAAATGACAGTGGTGGATTTAGTGAACAAACAAAGGGCAAGGGATGTGGGAGTTTTGCGCCTCTTGAGATATTTCATGCTCAAATATTTATCACTGAATGTTGTATTCAAAGCTGTGCACATTCCAGGAGTCAATAATGCTATTGCGGATTCCCTGTCTTGTTCACAGTGGCACCGTTTTCAGAGTTTGGCACCAGAAGCAGAACGACACAAGATGGCGGTCCCGGACGACATTTGGGAATGGGAGCGTGAGGATCATAGAGCTGCTAGAGATGTTGCTAGCGGAATCCACTGGAAAAAATGACCGGCTGGCATGTTTGGAGTTTCAGATTTTTGAGAATGTTGCAAGGAATTTTTGGGAGCAAAATGAGTCAGTGCTGCAAGCTCGTACAATGCTTTTTGTCTTGTTTTTGAGCAGTAAGGGTTTGTTGCCCATAACGATTGGGGGAAAGCTGGCAGGTGTTGCCTTTTACTGAAAGTTTTTTGGTTGGGACCCAGCAAGGGATGACATCGTAGGAAAAATGTTAAAAGGTTGGGCTAGGACTAGGGGGTGTGTAAGGAAGAAGGTGAGGGAACCTATAACGTTTGAGTTGTTATTGGAATTGTTGCATGTCTTGCCAGTGTGTTGTTACGATGCACATGAGCTAGCGTTGTTTCGCCTGGGCATGGTGTGGATTTTTTTGGGGCCATCCGTGTCTCAGAGCTTTGGGGGTGGGGAAGGCGGTAGGAGTGAAAGCGTCTAAGGTTTGTTTGAGCCGGCGAGCGATTGGGAATATGGTTGCGTAAGTCCAAGACAGACCAAATGGGATGGGGTAAGTGGGTTTGACTGGCGATGGGGGGCAATGCAGCGGCCTGTCTGGTGATAGAGTGGCATGTCTTTCAAGCAGAGATGCGTACTGACATAGATGTAGTTTTTAGGCATGTTAATGATGAGAAGGTGACGGCTTTCCAGGTGTTGGCAGTGTTGCGGACTGCGCTGCGTCGGGTAGGCAGAAGGGCTCAGTGCTATGAGACTCATTCTTTCCGGATAGGCGCAGCTACGGTGGCTGCTCATTTGGGTTGGGACTGGGCTCAGATTAGGTGGATCGGCAGGTGGAGGTCTCGATGTTGCGAGCTATATGAACAACCCTGAGTTGGGGGGGGAAGGGAACAGCAAATTATTATCATTCCAAGTGTTTTTGTGGGAAGTCAAGTTGACATTTATTCTTTTTCAGGTTGCGTTGAGGCCCCCAGGAGTGGGAAAATATTCACTTGGATGGTGCCCCACTCTTTCGTACAGTGGGCAGCGAATTATGCCGAACAGCAGATCTATGGACGATCTTTGGGACTTCTGAGCTTCCAACATGAAGTGGTATGGTAGGGAAAAAGTGGCATGCGGTGAGGTAACCTGCTTCCATTTTTAAAATCCATCACGCCAAGCTGGGGTTGTCCGGATTTGCTGATACTGCACATGAGGGAAAATGATTTGGTAAAACTATCTGGGCTCACCTTACTGCAAAATATGCAATAACATCTGGAGCTGATTGGGCAGTGGATGGACGGAGTTTGTCCCCAGAAGGAAATGTCGAGGTGCAGTCAAGCATGGGGCTATTGACAGGCTTGGAGGAAACTCAATAGGGCAATGAGGGTTTTCTGCTGGACACCCGATATTGAAGTACTGAGACATGAAGGTATTATTGAAGGGGAATCTGGTCTTTTTCGGGCTGATGGTGTGCATCTTTCAGAGCTGGGCAATGCTTACTACCTGATGGAACTGCGCCTGATTGTGGGGGATCTGATGGGAGAAAGGATGTGGCTCACAGAAGCAGTATGAGTTTTTGCAATGTTGCAATTGGTTCGCTGGTGGGGCAGCACAATGCCTAACGGGTTGTGCTGGGTGGCAGTAGATGGGGAGGGTGGGGAGTCAGATGCGGGCCTGGCCACCCTTCCAGGGGGGGAGAAAGAAGCAGGTGAAGGATCATAGCATGGGGGATGCCCGAAGAAACTAGGGGATGAAAGGAAAAGGGGAAGGTGTAGGTGAATTGAAGTGGAAGTTGAGTGAACAGAGGCATAGTGAAAGCATGAAGGGGAAGAAGAATGGAGAGAAGTTCAAAGGGTGGGGGGGTTTGTTAAAGTTAACAGTTTGAATCTCAGTATATATAATGTTTATGTATGACATGCAGTCCTGTCCTACTAAATGGCCTTGTGTACTGAGTGCAAATATGTCAGTGATTATGTTCCACTATACCGCTGCACATTAGGTTACCATAAAACATTATTCTAAAAATAAAATAATGAATGGTTATATACTCCCCACACACATGCCAGCAGCAAAAAAGCTACAAGTTGAGAAGTCTCTGCTGAATAAGTACTGGCATATGTATCTCTCCCCAAAGCAGGAAGCTCAGGCTCGGAAACCTGTGAGTCAGGTGAGTATGGCTTCAAAAGCATTGGGCCAGACTCCATGAATGTCTAAAATGACTCCCAAAATCAGAGGCTTTGTGTCTACAGAAATACATGCAACAAGTATCAATGAACACTGTGAGTAGAAAATGCCTTTAAAATTCGCAACATGTACATTGTAGTTCATTGAAATTCAGAAGAAGGAGAAGTTTGATAGGGGTGCCTTCTCACCTATGAAATATGATTACAAACATCAATGGGGTCATTTCCAGGCCAACCTTCCTGCAAGCAGCATTTCCCTGCCGGGACAGAGGTGGGAATATGCCGGGGCTAACAGTGAGGACACCGCACGCATAAATGCACAGTAATTGCACCCATGATGATACTGACCACCTAAGTGAATAAGTTAATTCCATCTTAAGCATGAAGACCATATCATTGCATGGGAGACCACATCAAACTTAGGTATCTGACATGTTTATGAAAAATAACCCTTCACAAACCTGTACTACAAGGAATGCAGGTGCACCAGAAGGATCATCATTATCTGGTCATCAAAGACCTGTGGAAATGGGTGAGCACTTGGAATCTGTAGAGTTTAGTGGCACTGAAGCTCCTCCAGTGAATGTTCCTTCAGTGGCTAGATATCCTTTGCTTCCTAACATTTCTTATGATAATAGGTTTACTCCTCTAGCTAGGCCCGCGGAGTAAAACGTATCTTGTAAGGGCCCTGAGATACCTTTTTGGCTAAAATCAGCTGCTATTAAAACTAGGGGCCATTCTGAAAATGTATCTATAGCATCTGAAGTTGCTGATAGAATTTCGTTACACCAGAAGATTGAAAATATCAGAATGCTCTTAGTTGATAACTCTATGGAGGTGTCACAATCAATGACTAGTCAATGTTGCTGCATATACATGCAACCAGGGGTCAAAGACTGTACAGTATACGTGTAGCTTGGCATCTAATGCGGCTGGGAGGATGCCTTCTAACTGAGAACCCCCCCTCCCAAAAGGGTGTGGGCACTAGCCAGGCAGTTACACTGTGACCCACATGGACGAATTTAAAAGACCAGGGATGCCAGTTGGTAACTCAGAGGTCCTTGAATGGGCAAACTCTGATGGCACAAAGGTTTTAACCACTGACTTATTCCCAAAGTTCTCGAACCTTGCCCTTGGATTGGGCATAACCTCCCCCTGGGATAACTCGTGGAATGAGAAGTCATCAAGGTCTAAGCCATTAAGTATCTCAGTTTCCATGTAATCAGGGACATACATTCCAATCATGCGCTGCTAATGTGGGAAGAGAGTGATTTACTTAACCAACGTTCCTAAGCTACCCTTGAAGTCCTATGAGGCCATGGACTCATTAACAAATAAAGTTATCCATTAGTTAAAGTCTTCTCGTAATTGCTACTCTGTAATTAGATCTGAGATTGAGCACGTTAAGCACCATTGTATTGGTCCCTCTACCCTTGATTATACCTCTGTTACTCTTCCTGACGAAGCGTTAATAGAAAACCTCAAACTTTGAAGTACATACTAGGCATCTTGTAGAATCATTGTCACCTCCTAATTATAATATTCTCAGCATTGGTATTTAATAAGGCTAATAATCTTATGCAGTTTGGAATCCTGTCAGGATGCTGTACCAAAGTATCTAAATTTGAATTGTGTTGATTGACTAAATGACCTGGCAGAGCATACACCTGAAGCCTTTAGTCCTCAATCTAGTATTGTGGCCCTAGAAAGTAATACCAGAATGACCAAGAACAATGCTTTGCCAGGGACATGGCAATGGGGGACGAATTGCAGCCTGCATGATGCTGCTATACCATCAGTTGTATATACTATTGAAGACATGGTGTCAAGGGGGAATCAAATCCTAGAAAAGCTGAATATGACACACTTCTATGGCAGTGGCAGAAGAGGTGGGGAAGGTTATCCATCTGAGAACCTATCTGCCTGAACCTCCTCCCTTGAGGGACGATTTAAAATATATAATCCCATTCCAGTCTTTCAATCATTTCCTGAAACTGGTATTAGGCTAAAGTTATTAGACCCGGAATGGTTACTTTATATTAACCAATTTGATGTATGCTTGTTCCAGGAGACATGGTTACCCTTTAAAGTGCATATTAACGGTTTGTCAACCTACAGCGCAAAAGACAAATTATCTGGGAAGCATGGACAGTGCACTCCTCATTTTGATAAAGAATGATCTACAGTGCTGCCTTATAGGCTGAGATTGCTCCAGTAATTTGTTGGGGGTCCTACTACAGTTTCTGACAGGAATAAAATTGTCACTTGTCAATATTTGTGTCAGACCAGTTAATTCAGATTTGGAATCTTCAGACTTAACGCTTTTAGAAAACATACTATGATTGAGCAGAATTCTAAGATGGTAGTGGGTAGTGACTTTAATACTTTCTTTGAGCCGTCTCCTTATACTAATGAGCTTACTCAGGACTCTGAAGACAAACAATGGAATACCCTTCAATTGGAAAGGAACATACAATGTCATATTACACGTTTAGCCCCACAGCTGATATCAATATTTGTGGGCTGGAGTATAAGGGCCTGTAATGGCCAGACCCGCTCAATTCTCCCAGGACCTCCACCTTTAAGTGTGGTAATTTTACTAGTATTATTGATTATGTATTCTTGGATGCTAGATTATGGCCATTTTTGCAGGACATGAGAACTGATACTAGACTAGACAGCAATCTTAATTCCCTCCTTTTACATCTTTTACACCTTTCGGGCGATGCACTAAGTAGGTAAAACTTTATTAGATCTACAATTGTTCCTGAGATCTTGCTAGCTAGCAATCATAGGAGGGTTTCTTTGCCACAACCCTAAACTACAAGCTGAGATATATTTATTTTTTCTAAATTTAGTGGCTAACTTTGTAAATGAACATAACACAGAAACCCCGTTTTTAGAGACACATCAAATACTTTTTTCCAACCTGCAAGATATTTTCTGTAAAAAATTCCATTATATGAAATCTGTCCCCCTTAAGGAGGCTAAGTGGTAGAGTGTAAAGCAGCCAAAGCTAGCCTGAGAGTTGCAGTCAAAAGTTGCTCGCAGTCTGGGATAACCAAAGCTAGGCAGAAGTACAAATTTGTCCTGACAAATGCAAAGAAAGTTTGGACTGATAATATATGGCAGAGCGCGGGTCTCACTGTTAGGCTTAAGGATAACAGACAATTGTGTCAATTAGTGTCGTATTGGGGAAGCAACAGGTCTAGATAATTTCACTATCATATTCAACCTGAATGCTAGGTAAATCATTTCTCCAAAGTATATGACCAAGATGATCCAGATGCAACAGGTAGTTTTTACTCTGGTTCTTGCTCGCCACCAGCAAATACTGGTGTGTTAGCTGATGACATGGTGGCAATTGAGCCAGTGCTCTTCACTCTAGAAGACACTGCCAATGCAATTTCTACTGTTAAGTCTGGTAAGTCTCCGGGTCCAGATAAAATACAAGGTGACCTTTATAAAACTGAACCCCAAATTTGGGCAGTTTAAGCTAACCTTGTTTCTAATGCTATATCAGCAGGGGTGAGTTACCTGTTTTTCAGAAGGTTGTTGAGGTCATCCTCATGTATAAAACGTATGGCCCTTCCATACCCTCCAATTAAAGGCCTATCAGCCTTATCGATAACTTGTAAAACATCTTTGCTCGACAAGTTCTTGACAAACTTTTATAATGCGCTGAGGGAAAAAAAAATCTGTCCCCCCTCAAGCAGGTTTTCACACTAATAATAGTACCTTAGATCAAGTATTTAGATTAGCCATCCTCTATTGTAAATCAGTACTGCTACAGAAGCAATAGCTGTATGTGGCTTTCGTTGATCTTAGGGCAGCCTTCAATTTTGTTCCACGTAGAAATGTATGGAAAGTGTTAAAACAGGGTGATCCAGAAAATGTAGTTGCCTTAATAGCTAAACTGCACACCAAGTACTTTTCCCCAGGTACGGGGGGGTACCAAGGGGGAGCTGACAGATTGCATTGTTATTAGATGTGGGGTATGTCCTTGCCCCTACCTTGTTCACTTCGTATAGTACTGAAGTTGTGCAGCTACTGGCGGAGTGCCAGCATGATTCCCCAGTATCAAATCGTAAGAAGATCCTCAGTCTGATTTTTTGCAGGTGATTCTCGCCTAATATCTAAAACACTGATGGGATTGCAGGTCTTACTAAATCATTTCATGGGATTCTACAGGTCCCATGACATGGAAGAACTAAATAGGACAGAGACTAAGTATATGGTGTTTGGGAGAAGGGCCACAAAAATAGATAGTGTGAAAGAGGGAGACAAACCCAAAGAGAGGGTCGTTTGCATTAACTACTTGAGGGTTGGAATTTCAGAGACGTTCAATGGGATTTCCAACTCATAAAAAGTGTGCTCCTCATGCAGCAGGGATCTAGGGCTACATAATGATTATATATAAGTACTCTATCTCATTCGGTGAAAAAGCCCAGAGCGCGACACTCTTTGGGGTGGAGGTCTGGGGTTATGCTAATATTCACCAGTTAGCCACTGCTGAAAATTGCTTTGTGAGGCAGCTTCTTGCTTGCCCAACCAGCCCTCCTTTAACACCACTCTTTTACGATCTGAATATCAAGGGACATCCAAGTTTAATAGCATTGAAACATTTGAAGTACTAGGTCCGCCTATGGACTACACCAGAATTACAGGAATACAGGAACTGGGCAGTATTCAAATGATCTACAGGTCCCCTGGCTTAAATATGCACATGACTGGTTCTGAAAGCTAGGTTTATGAAGATAATAGATCCCCACCACAATTGGCAAATTTTATGTTAATATTATGAAATTCCAGTACTGGACCTTTGTTGATAAGCAGGTTTTTGCCACAGGAACTGAGGGGCGTGTAAATAGGCTTACTTGATATTAAAAATAATCCCACTTCCTGGATAATATTATGCCTTTATTGACTAAACGTCTGTAGGCACACTTCT
Organism: Pleurodeles waltl; assembly: GCF_031143425.1. Lineage (NCBI taxonomy): Eukaryota > Metazoa > Chordata > Amphibia > Caudata > Salamandridae > Pleurodeles > Pleurodeles waltl. Next base: position 387,261,441 of record NC_090445.1, read on the forward strand.
GATTTAGATGTCTACCACTGAGATCTTTTAGTTGCTATTGGAAGCATGATTCAACTTCAGTTTTTGAGTTATGTCCATCTTGCGAGGCCACTCAGGAGACTGAAGCGCATGTCCTGTTTTTTTGTCCAGCATATCTTAATCACAGGTGGAGGTGGATTTACCCTATTTTCCTTAATTGTGGGATGTCCAGATATCTTGTAGTTTACATCATTCTGAAAACTGATACTTTGGACTTATTTGTGCTTGAAATTTGTGGTTACCTGCTGACTGTCTGGAGCAAAAGTAAACGTTTTTTGCCATCCACAACTGAATCTGAGTTATTGCATCTTTAATCAATTTCTCAAGGTTTGATATTCTTGTTAATTCCAAATGTGGAATATTACTGTAGATTAACTCATATGTTGCTTACACTTCTGCACTTTATGGACGACTTGTGCTAGCATAAATCTCCTGTTTGCTACACTTAGGTAAGGTAAGATACCTGCACTTTTTGCCAATTAGTACGAGTTGCTATGTAACTGTTCCTACTAATACATTCACACTTTATTAATTATTAACTCTGATATTTTATTCTGCTGAATTTGCATGTAAACAGTTGGAAATGCTCTTGTGTCTTAATAAGATTTATATAATTGGTATGTGTATATTTTTTACAAAAGTGAAAAATGCCTTTTTTATGCAATTTTACCTGCTTTGTTGGTTAGTTAGAGTAAAACACCAATGTTTTGCATTCATAATTTTGGTCACAACCTATTGCTTGCATAATGCTTCATTGAGTGCAATAGAATCTTGAATGGCGAAGTAGATGTTTTCATGAGGTATGTCTTCCAATCGGTAATTGTATTTTTGCATTAAAAAAAAACATGCATGTGAATGCTTGGACGGAGGTGCGTTGTTCCATGCAGGCCCCCATCATAGAATTTAGCAGACGTTACAAGTAGTTTCAAGCTCATTACAGCCTGATTAATGTTGATGAAGAGGTTTATTTTTATGACCTGTTCCTTTGCAGTATCATAACTTTGTTCATCTCTCTCATTATAAATGAAAGGGTAGTCACACAACTATTAAAACCTAGTGTGCTATTTATTAAACGTGTTAGGACAAATTCAAGATGTCCCTTATAACATGTTTGACAGCCCAACAAATTTTAGAACCACACTATCAAACAAACATAGGTACTTGAGTAAAACAAGGTAAGTCATATTCAAACATCAGAGAGGTAGCTGTGAAGCTTTCCAAGCGGCAAGGACTCCACACTGATGTAAAGTGAAACTGAAATAACCTGGGACTTTGCAAAGCCAAACTTAGAGGTATACTTTAGGACACACCACTGGTTCAACTTCTGACAATTTATGCTACCTGTCAGAAATCATGAGCATGGCTCAGATAACACAAGGATCAGCCACCCCATCCAGTCATTAACAAAAATTAAAACACTCCATGGTCTCATAAGACACCACCAAATATCCAACAGAAACTCTGACTACCTTGCTATATTACTATCTGACCCTCTGAGACTCTCAGACAGGACCCAGAAGCCTCCAGTCTGCCTTTGGAGACCCCAGTCTGCTCTCAAACAGTCCCAGCCCAACCTCACACTCCCTGAACCATCCTTCGGAAACACCAAGCACGCATACAGAGACATTGTGGTGTGATCAGCTTTGAGGAGCACTGATATCGTATGTAGCTAGTCACATTTAAATGCCACCCAAAGACCTTCAGCGTCCATTAGACATCCCGCACAGTTCCTGAGTGATCCTAAGCCAGACCCCCATGTCACCCTCACTCTCCAGTCAAACACTGCCAGAAAACTTGGACCTGCCATTAGAGACCCCAAAAGGTCCTCAGCATGTCTCTTAGATATCACAAGTTGGACCTTATACATGACCAACCTTTCTTCAGCCTTTTTTCTTTGCAAAACCACCCACAAACAACTGAGGTTTGCCCCTGAGGTGTTTGCACTGCCCTCACACAAATTCAGCATGTCCACAGAACCCATAATTTTTATAACTGTTATATGTTAGAATTTCCAGCACTAGTAGTATCACTAGAAGCAGAGTACTAGACACCCCAGTACTACTAATAAATTTATTAGTAACAGCTACTGTTGGTAACACTATTACTCAAATTAGTATCATGAGTGATAGAACTATAATAATTGGAGTCATAGTATTACACATGTTGTTCTGCTAACAGTAGCAGCTGTACTAGTAGCAGCGATAAGTACTACTGATTGAATATAGTCAAGGAGTAGGCCACCCTATGTTATATGGATTTACAAAACACACTATTACCCTAAGGTTATTCTGAGCAGGGTAGGGTAGAATATGTAATTTAAAAGCCAGGTTTTCAGCTTCTTGTGGGTTTCAAAAAGAGAAGAGGATTATGTGATGTGGAGTAGAAGGTCATTTCATGCTTTAGGAGTGATATAAGTGACATCCTTCCTGCTGATCCGGCTCGGTGTGTGCATGGGATGTGTGGGGGTAAGGACCTGAAGAAGTGGAGGTATGTGGGTGGTTGGTGGAAGGAGACAGGACTGTCCACGTAGGTGGTCTCAAACTACATCTCTCCAAAGGGGTGTACCCTGAACGATATCCTCACAAGGGCCTAAGGCAACCAGCACAATACATACCATAAAATTCTAAATTATTTAGGGGGTTATTCCAACTTTGGAGGAGGTGTTAATCCGTCCCAAAAGTGACAAAAAAATGACGGATTTACCACCAGCCGTATTACAAGTCCATTATATCCTATGGAACTCGTAATACGGCTGGTGGTATATCCATCACTTTACCGTCACTTTTGGGACGGATTAACACCTCCTCCAAAGTTGGAATAACCCCCTTAATGGATTAATTTGATGCATGAGGTGTTCTTTTGTTGGTTTTGATATTGTTCGGGCAGGTGGGGCCTAAATTGAGTAGTGCCTTGGATATACGTGTGTGAGAGGTTTGAAATGAGTGTGTTTGCATATCAGAATCAGGAGGTGTCTTGTTACCATGAAAAGCTGGTTCTTCTTACTACAGAACAGGGGTTTTGTGGAATATTTTCAACTCCGGATCTATGGCAATTCTATTTCAGTCACTGTATCTAAGAGCCTCTGCTTTCCTGTTCTTCTGCACATTTCTGTGTTGTGATGTCAGTGGTAAACCGGCTATCTTCCCCCTCTACCTTTTTTAAAGGAGGTGGAGGTGACCAAGCCTCATCAAAAAAGACCTGACTTAAGAGGGTTCTCCTGGAAAACTATCAAGGCTTCTGATAAGCCACCCCAGATGGTGATTATGTCTATCTCTGACACCTTCAACAGAAAACAGGAAGAGAATGGCCAGCAGACTCTGGCAGAAAGTGAATATTTTCCAATTTCTGTTTCTTTTCCTGATTCCTCCCTGTGGTCCTCTCCCAGTGATGACACTAATGGGTCTAAACCTGGTACTCCAAGAACAAACTACATTCAGAATAAGAAACTGAAATAACCGTTTCCTAGATTCCCCCTAATTTGTCTTTTCCTATAAATGTTGAGCAGCCTTCTACAGGTAGTGACTGTTTACAATCTAACAAATATGTTTTCCCAAGACTTCTTGCAAATTTGCCATGAGGTTGTCTTTGAAAGATTAATGGGGAGGCTTTACCCTTGGGCTGCCTGAATGGACATAATTTGTTCTGCGGTAATAGGGGGGACATGTGGAACATTTCACAAAGATTCATATTTGCCACTATTACATAATTCATATCTTTAGATTTGTATTTAGTCTAGGTGCTCTCTAAGTAGATGTGTTGTAGCTTGCTTGGATTCAAGCAAGGCTTCTGAAAGGCAACATCTTATCATGTCATTAACACAGAAAGAGATGACACATTAACTTGTTTGCTCTACCTGTGGCCTGAGCAAGTAGAGAGACTTAGGCCCTCATTACAACCCTGGTGGTAAATGCCGCCTACCGCGTGCTGATGGCCGCCAACATACCGTGACCGCAGTAGTATTCTGCTATGGGTATTATGACCCACACTGAGAAATCCTCCACAATACAGACACCCACACAAGTCCACCACATCAAAAGTGAGTGATAAACTGGCGATAGCAAAACCCACACCGTTACGCCAACAGGAATACACCCACAATATCACGACCCACAAATCACCACAGCGGTCTTTCAAACGCGGTAAACCATTGGTGGAACACACCGCTGCGCTCAAAATACACACACATTTACAACACACCACCACATTGGACAATTCAAACTACACACACCTGACACATATACACACACCACACCCACACACTCATACCATTATACAACACACACCCACATTACCCACAACCCTTTACAGTGAAAAAATTATAGAACAAAGAGAGAGACAAGGCAGAAGCACCCACTCAATCAGAGGCACAGAAAACCACCACCCACGCACATCACAGCATACACCACATCACTCCACATATCACCCCACATATTTCACGCTACCACATCCATGGCACCCCAAAGACACCCCAGGTTCTCAGAGGAGGAACTAAGGGTCATGGTGTAGGAAATCATCCGGGTAGAGCCACAGCTTGTCAGATCACAGGTGCAGCAGATATCCATAGCTAGGAAGATGGAGCTATGGCGGAAAATAGTGGACAGGGTCAATGCCGTGGGACAGCACCCCAGAACAAGGAATGACATCAGGAAGAGGTGGAACGACCTATGGGGGAAGGTGCGTTCCATAGTTCCAAGACACCAGGTAGCCGTATAGAGGACTGGCAACATCCAGTCGTCCCCCCCCAGAGGAGGCCCACAGTGACGACAGCAGCTCTGCACGACTGGATCTCGATGACCAACCCGGCCCATCCGGGATGTCTGGACAGTCGGGTAACCAGGCACAGTCCCAACCCACCACAGAGCCTCCCCCCTCAGGAAACACCAGCACAGCACCCACCCAGCGGGCCCATGCCACTGTCCCCAGGACACGTCAATCAGCAGTGTGTCCACCACTACAGGGACCCCAGGCAACCCCATAAACCCAGGACGACCATGGATCTGGGATCAGAGTCAGTGGGCACACGGTTCAGGGGACAGAGGCACAGAACAACAGGGAAGCTGGTAGGACAGCTGTGCGACAGGGAGAGGACAGGCCCAGGGAAGCAACTCTCCACGAGGCACTTGCAGGAATCCTGGGAGCATACCACCACTCCCAGGAGATCATGAGCCAGATACTGGCCAAGTTGCAGAAGACCCAGCAGCTGCAGGAAGGACAGTACCTGGGGATCAGGGATGGCCTAAAAAAAATGTACACCTTCCTCGTCACCATTACAGCGGTGCTGGCAGACATGGGCAAGACCATGAGGGAGGCAGTGGCACAACAACGGGCACCTGAACCTAGCCAAACTGAGGAACAGCCTTCCATCTCTGCCAGTGCTAATGGACAGGAGGCCCCGCCACAGGACCAACAGGCCACCAGCACCCTACCCCCGCAGAAGGAGAACCACCCCACAAACGGTTGGCGGATAGCAGACATCATGTCTGGCTCCAATTGGGCACACAGTTCTTGGATTGTGGCACGATCAAGTCTGTAGATAATGATAATGTGTCTGTCCTCCATTGTCGCTAGGTCAACCAGGGGTCTGTACACTGGAGGATGCCGCAATCTCATAATCTCCCTCAGCGTCTGAATCCTATGGAAGAGAACGGTGAGCAGGGGGTCATAATCACACTTATATTGCACTAATGATGAATTGTTGACTTCACAGAAACAGTATGTGAACTTGAGAGTCCGTTGATGTGCCAATGTCTGCTTTGACGCAGTTAGGTGCCGCGCCCTGTGCCCCTCTGAAATGGCAGCTACCTGACCTGTGAGGAGGGATACGTGGAAATGAGGGAATTGCGCTGGCATTGTGCACCGTCATGGTAGGCGGTCGATGACCTCTGCGCATATTCGCATTGGTTATCATTGGGCTCTATGGATTCCAGGAGCCAATGGCGATGCACGCCGGTGGTGATGTTACGCACCGCCGTGGACGTCACCGCCATTTTATATCTAATCACTGACTTGCTACCTGGCCTTCAACAGGAGAGGACCTACACTGCAAGTGCTGTTGTGACCTGTGTCTGTAAGCGACAATGGCTCATGTGTCTGGGGAAAGGGCCCCTGCCTTCACTGCGGATGGATTGGAGAAACTGGTGGATGGGGTCCTACCCCAGTACACGTTACTCTACGGTCCTCCAGACAAACAGTTGAGTACACTGTGAGCATGATGCGTGCTCCATATGGACTGCTGTGTGTGTAAGCCACATGTTGGGGGGCAGAGGGGTACTGGCCAGAGTGCAGCATGTAAGGTGGTCAATGTACGTGCATCAGGGGATGTGTGGGATCTGGTGGGCAATGAGTATGATGGTCCGAACGGGTGAATAATTCCCTTTTCTGCTGTCTTTTCCCTGCAGGTCAGCGCCCACCAGAAAAAGGGTATTTGGCGTGCCATCGCCAAGGAGGTGTGGACCCGGGGGGGTCTTTGACAGGCGGAGCACCCACTGCCGCAAGAATTGGTAGAACCTGCACCGCTCGGCAAAGAAGATGGCGGAGGCCCCAGCTGGGGCTGGCCTCCCCACGAGGAAGGGGTGCCCGTCGCCTCATGACCCCCCCTGATGTTCCGCATCCTGGCGGTGGCCTATCCGGAGTTGGATCGGTGCTTGAAGGCATCACAGCAGCCACGAGGGGGTGAGTACAGAATCTGAAACAGGACTTTGCGTGTGTTAGGAGGTACCTGAGTTGGGGATGTGGGTTGTGGGTGCCCCCTAGGCCTAGGGGGGAACATGACAGAGTAGGTCTCTTGTTGTGAAGGCTCAGTATCACTCCTGCCCCAATAGTGTTGGCGACCATCTACTCCTGGGCAGGTTCCTGTGTGTTTCAGGTGTGCAGCTAATGGCATTAGGCATTGAACCCCATGGGCTGCTGACTGTCTTAGTGAATGGTTGGTCATGGCCTAGTGCATAGGGCTGCTCCCTGTGTGTTGTGTACGTCAACGGTAGCGGTGTTGCTGGCACTGACCAAGTGTATCTTCTGTCTCCCCCCCTTTTAGTTTTGTCACCCTCTCCTTGTGTGCATTAGTATCATCTGGCGGAGGAGCAGAGGCACCGGCGATGGAGAGAGCTGCATCCCACATTACCCATGAGGCCAAATCCACCGAGGGTGAGAGCACCAGTGGGACGGAGGGCAAGGGGAGCACCACGACGGGGACAGGAGGGGACACCACAGACATTGACTCCTCCTCCGATGGAAGCTCCCTGGCGGTGGCAGGCACCTCTGTGCCCACCCCAACAACAGGTACAGCTGCCACCCCCCTACCAGCACCGCCCATCCCAGCAGCCTCTCACAGTGTTTCCCGTGCCCGCTCACCCAGGAGGGTGGGCATCTTCTTTGCCCCAGGCACCTCAGGCCTTGCCCCAGTCAGCCCTGCTGCTCTCAGTGAGGAGGCTATTGACCTCCCGGGATCCCTCTCTGTTGGGCAGTCAACCATACTAAATGCCATCCAGAGTGTAGCAGGGCATTTGCAACAAACAGATGCATACCTGGAGGGCATTCATTCTGGCATGGCGGCCCAACAGAGAGCATTTCAGGCTCTGGCCTCCGCACTGATGGCAGCCCTTGTCCCTGTGTCTAGCCTCCTACCTCCAACTTCCTCTACCCAGACCAAATCCCCTTAACCCCAGCCTATCCCAAGCACACCTTCAGACCAGCATTCACCCAAATCAACACACAAAGGTGTCTCAGGCAAACATATGCACCACACTTCATCTCACAGGCACTCACACAAGCACCAACATTCACTGCTTCCACTGCGTTCCCCTCCTCTTCATCCACCTCCCTCCCAGTATTGTCTCCACTCACACCTGCATGCACTACATCCCCATCCACTACCTCCATCACCAGCACGCCCATCACAACACACCCCTCACTGGCAGTCACCACCCCCACAACCATGCACACGTCCCCTGTGTCCTCTCACATTGTGTCTGTGACCCCTTCTCCCAAAGTACACAAACGCAAGCACCCACCCACCCAACAGCCATCCACCTCACAACAGCATCCAGCACATGCACCTTCACCCAAACTCAGCGTAAAGACACCTCCTACAACTACTCCCTCTTCCTCCACTTCCAAACCCTCTCCATCTTCCCGCCCCAGCGTGTCTAAAAAACTTTTCCTTGCAAACATTGACCTGTTACCTACCTCTTCCCCCTCGTCCTTCCCCTCGGGCAAGGGTGTCCAGAACCCAGGCCAGCACCTCAGCCACCAAGTCGGTGTCTGCTGTGGTACATGCAACTCCCAGGGGCTTCAGGGGGGCACCCGTCAGGCCAGCCAGTGTTCCACCAACTCCTGCTAAGGACCATACCATACCGCAACCTGCCAGGGTGAAGAAGGGGACCACATGCACCAAGGGCAAGGAGCACGACCCACTCAGCAAGGCCTCCGCCAAAACTGCAGCTGCCAGAGCCAAGGTCCCAACAGCAGCTGCCAAGGTGAAGAAGGGGCATAAAAGCCAAGGCAAGGCACCTCAGGCATCGGAGTCTGCAGGTGGGTGCAGCACCACCAGCATCCCTGCTGCAAGCAACGCCACCTGCACCGCCGCTTTCATCACTACTGTCAGCAGCAGCATCCCCAGTGGCCAGCCATCCGAGGCTGCAGGAGAAGGGCTGGTGCCTCCCTCCACCACTGGTAGCACTGGCATCTGCACCACGGCCAGCACCGCCAGCATCCCCGCCGCAAGCACCGCCACCTGCCCGCTGACAGTAGGACCAGTAACAGCAGCAAAAGCCCCAGTGTGCGTCCGTCAAGGGCTGCAGGAGACAGGCTGGAGCCTCCCACCACCACTGGCAGCACCCCCACCAGCACCACAACTCCTACCAGTTTACAGCCTTAGTCGCCGCAGGATAGAGTCTGGCCCTGCCTACATGGACTTTCCTGCTACATGTCCCCTGCAAATCCCGTGCCTCAGACACTCAGGTGAAGGAATGTGAACTGCCACATCCCATGTGCTGCATCACTGGGCACCAAGCCCCCTCCAGACCTAGTGGAGAAAGGCAGCCACTCACCCAATCCTTGGCAGGATGAAGCAGACTGGGCACAATGCCCCCTCCAGAACCTGTGGAGAAAGGCATCCACTCACCCAACCCTTGGCACGATGAAGCACACTGGGCACAATGCCCCCTCCAGAACCTGTGGAGAAAGGCATCCACTCACCCAATCCTTGGCAGGATGAAGCACACTGGGCACCAAGCCCCCTCCAGAACCAGTGGAAGAAGCCATCCACTATAGAGACTGTGGCCCTGCACTCCCCAGGACCAAGCAGTGGGCAAACCACCCACTTGAGAGACTATGGCCTTGCACTCCCCAGGACCAAGCAGTGGGCAAACCACCCACTTGAAAGACTGTGGCCTTGCACTCCACAGGACGACCAAGCAGTGGGCAAACCACCCACTAGAGAGACTGTGGATTTGCACTCCCAAGGACCAAGCAGTGGGCATGGAGCCCCCTCGAGGAGCAGTGGTGTTATTCCATCTTCCAGCTGAGGTGCCCCCCCTTCTCCATCCCTCTGAGGTGCCTGTTTGTTTTCGACCTGATGCCCCTGCAGTGTTCTCTCCGCATTGAGGCAGGAGTCAAGTGTGGGCTTGGCCCATGATTTTTGGCCCAGTGGCCAACGGGCATTTGCAAAGGACAATGTACGCCCTTATGAACATATTGTATATTTTTGTAAATACAATTTTTTTAATCGTTACGTATATATAACTATTTCTAAAATATCACTGTTAAACTCAATTCCTTTTGTCCTTGCGTTCTTCTAGGGGGTTATGGGGTGTATATGTAATGTTACTGCATGTGTTTGTGTGCATGGTGTTGTGGGTGAGGGTGGGGGTGTTGCGTGTTGCGTGTGTGTGTGTTACTCTCTTTTTTCTCCCCCCCATGTGTGCTAGGTGCAGTACTCACCGTGGTCGTCACCACCACCTTTGATATTCCTGGTGTATGAAGAGGTACACCAGCATGGGGAGGACCTGTAACTCGGGATCCATGGCGTTCTGGTTCTTCGTTGAGTGTTGAGAGGTGAGTGGTTTCCATCCAAAACACAAATGCACCATGCTTTTGATGGTGTTGATACTGCCCCGGAAAAGCTGACGAATTGGCGGGTTGTAATGGGGTGGGCGGTACATTGTCTTCCACCTGTCTGTTGGCGGTGACCGCAGCGGTAGTGATCCCATTTTTTTACTGCCGGCCTGTTGGCGGTATTACCGCTGCTTTAACACTGACCGACAGGGTTGTAATGAGGGCTTTAGTGTTATTGCAAAGTGACACATGCATGTGCTAACGTGAAAATGGAGCATCAAGGTATGGCCCACCCACAGGTACTATAAATGCATTATAGAGGTGCACAGAACTCACATTGGGAGAGATCACTTCTCTTCTACTTAAGGGTTAGCATGTTTGTGGCAACTTTTGAAATTTTTTGAGGCACTAGGTTATGTGATGGAGCATCAACTTGAACATGTGATGGGCTATCTGATCAAACTGTGATGCATTTTATGTTCTTCTGAAACTTTTATAGAAATTTTTTCTTATTTATGTTAAGCCAATTTTAAAGCAATTAGAGAGTTTCAAAAGTGAGGAGATGTGTTATTTAACTCCAGCTCTTAGGCAGCACTGATATCTGTTACAGAGTATGTTCTTTTCTCAAAGTGGCAGTGAGGTGAAGGAAATTGATGGAGAGATGAGTCATGGGACCACCTGCATTTTCCTAGTTAGTGCTTTGTGCAGTTCGGATCTTATATATCTTACATGACCTTTATGATTCATTTTATTATCTTGCTAACATTATATTGTAGACGTTACTCAGCGTATCTACTTATGAAATGGACTAAGGGCTTCAAGCCATAGGCCTTTTTGCACTTTAATCTGGTAAACTGTGTGCATTATTACTTGTCATTTTCAGTGTCAATTACGTAGACTGTTCTCAGTCATTTTACTAAGTATTTTAATTTGCTATTAAACCATGTTGATTGTATATTTCAGAATTGTTTGTGGGTGTTTTATGTTTGAACTACAATGAGTTCTAAAAGTATAGGATTGCAGAGTAAAGGATCTCTGTCAGGCATTTGGTTGTTGCAGCACTTATCTATTTCTAACATCAATAATGCTATGGTTATATCTTTGTATTGTAGAAAATGCACTGTATTTATTTATTTATTTATTTATTCGGAAATTGAATAAATATTAATTGAATTGAACTGAATTTGAGGCACACAGTATTAATGGTGGGAATACTGTAGAGCTCTGTAAAGTAACACTTCAACTGTGTCCGTTGAGGGATTGATATTGCTCTATGGTCAGGTATTTTTGATAGCTGTTCACTTTATTGTAGGGACCTGGCTTTGGGTTCTGTGCACCTGAGAGGAAGTGAAACACAAGGGAATATGCAAAAATGATGTTGTTTTCTTTATCGCTTTACTTCCTTCTTCTACATGGTTTGGTAGTGGGTTAGTATGAGTTTTTTCGGGCAGGACTGTAAACATATATATGTGTGTGGGTGAATGGTGAGCTTTGAGAAGTGCGCTAAGGTGTGTTCTTTGTTTTACATCCTGCTTCTGTTGTAGGTTATGTGTTTCACATAATGTAGAACAGGCTTGTAACATCTCTTACCATAATTGCTCAATATGTACACAGTATATACTAAGAAAGGAATGATTGCAAGTACTAAAACACACCACATGATGCAGCTTACTAAAGGCAGGGTATGTTTTCTGGTGCATTAAATGCTCAACGGAAGAGTGAACACACATTTTCTGCTGTAGTGTGTAAGAGGAAGCATTGCTCTTGATATGTTAACATAGTTGCAATAGTTTTTATATTAATGGCAGTTTGCCATCCTGGTGCCTTAGATAGGTTTGTCTATGTGTGTGAAGACGCGTGGAGGCTAATGGCAGGGCTGTGTTGCACTTGATAGCTAGAAAGTGTTAGAAGGTGAGTTGGAATATGTTGGTATTATCCAGCATTGAGGTCACTCTTTGTGATAGTTGAGGGAAGTGAGTGCAAGGGATGAGTAGTTTACTGCTTGAAGTGCCTAGTTTGACTGGATAGATTTGGCATTGATTCAATTGTGTTTACCTTGAATTTTAATTTGATGTTGTTTCTTTCCCTCAATGAGTGGGGTGCCCTCTACCTGTGATTTCTCCTGAATAAACTAACTTCCTTGTTAATCCATCCATCCATTATGGGGACCTCTTTTTACATAAAAAGGAGTTTAGATCATTCTTTCAGCAAGGGAAAATAAATCAGTATTTAGATAAATATTCATTTCCTCAAAAAAAATGGGAAAAATGTTTCACAGTATGGATCATAAATTATTTACTGTGAATAGATCAGCAGGGTTTTGGAAATTGTTTAATTTATCACCATCAGGAAAATATCAATTACTCATGGAAAAAACAAATAGGTTGTCAATTAAAACTGACAAGTATATAATGGTGACTTTATGAGCATCCTCGTAGAAACTAGTAAGATATCTTCAGGTTTAAATATGCTTCTCAAACATAAGACAATATGCAAAATGAAATTCCAGACACCCATTAAAAAGTTCAAATTAAAGCTCAATGACAATATTGATTGTTCAAGATGCAATCACTTAAATGTAGACTTCATTTGTAGGATTGTTACATATGTCAAGCAAGATCAATGCGGAAAGGTGCTTATAATAAAACATTTCTCCACCTGCCTAGACGTTACAGCAAAGTATTGTCTAATAGGAGCACAGTTAAAGATAGCGGGAACAAAGACATCTCAAGATTTTTCAAAATAGATTTATTAAAAGACTAAATTTACCTCTTTCTATAAGCTGAATATCCCATACATTAATTATTGGTAGTGTAGATTATAAAGCATTATATTACTAAATGAATACTGAAGTAATATTGTCCTCCTCTTTTTGCATCTACCTTATGTGCTTTTCACATTTGTAGGTTGTCAATTAAACTTTAGGTTCAGGTGTACTGAGATGTTTACTATCTAATGGAAGTAAAATTGTATTGTTAATTATTAGGTTTTTCATTCATCTTTTCATTGGAACTGACCTGACACATGCTTTTCTGTAACTCATTTTTGAATTATTCCAAACTGTATCTCGATTCTGCATCTGTGTATTTATTTAACAATTTAATTTGAACAAAGAAGACATAAAAAGTTACTAAGCGAGTTAAGAATCTTAGCGGTTTGTGCAAAACTGATAGAAGTAAGCAACAGCATTTCTCACCAGTTACATTTGTTATTTCACCATCTGCACACGGAACACAATCAAAGCAACAGGTAGGTTGACCTTGAAGGGCTGCCTTTCGAAATCCAGGGGTACAGCTTGCACTACAGACTGACTGTGGAACCTATAACATAATGATATATAACAATACATTTTAGAGTTTGTCATAGTTGGCACACAAGGTTTTCTTTAGGAGACAATGCTGAAAAAGATGAAAGGAAAATATGTTAGTGATCAAAGCTTCAAACTAGCTTCACAAGCAGTGATTCACTATCAAGACACAGCAAATACAGAAGAATTTAAATTGTCTGTTTTATAAATGGAATAATTCAATTACTGTCATCATTATTCATAATCATAAATAAACTGAAAACTATACTTAACAGCTCGGGACAAAAACTGCATAGATACAGTATGTGCAATTGTTAGTATAATGATATGTGCAGGCTGCCTGTCTTAGTTACAGACAGCTCTAGCTGTATCATGGCCAGAAGCTTTGCTTCCAGTGCCTGTACAGAATGTGCTTTTGTTTGAGACTCTTGATTCTGACTGGATGGCTTTGTTTTCTGTCTCATTTCCAGCTCCTGATTTAGTGGCTTCCCTTCCATGCCTTACATTCAAACATTGTCTTCAATTCCATACTGAGTAATATGATAAAAGAAAAAACTGAAAATTACTGAAAAAAAAATCAAAGATGGAAGTCACATTATGGCCCTCATTACAACATTGGCGGTAAAAGCCGCTTACCGCCGTGCAGAAGACCGCCAACACACCGCCGAGGAATTCCGCCACAGCTAAAATGACCCACATTTCGGAATCCGCCAAAATTCAGACACCCGCAAAAGTCTGCCACACCAAAGGTCAGTGATAAACTGGCGAAAACAAAACCTCCACCATCACGGCAACAGAAAAACGCCCACACTATTATGGCACATGAATCCACGCGGCGGTCTTTCAACCGTGGTATTCCATTGGCGCTACACACCGCCGCACTCAAAATGCACACACTCTTACAAAACACAGCCACATTGGACAATTTGAAATACACCCACCTGATACACATACACACACCACTCCCACACAACCCATTACAATATAAAACACACACCCACATCACCCACAAACCCCTACGACAAAAAATTCTGAAAGAAGGCCAGAGAGAGACACCACCAGCAAGTACAACAGCATCCACAGGCACACAACACCATCACCCACAGAACTTCCACGCACTTCACACAACACACCACTACATATCAGCACACTTATCACCACACACTCCACCCCACACATCACCTACACCACCCCATGGCACGGCAAAGACACCCCAGGTTCTCGGAGGAAGAGCTCAGGGTCATGGTGGAGGAAATCGTCCGGGTAGAGCCACAGCTATTCGGATCACAGGTGCAGCACACCTCCATTGCTAGGAAGATGGAGCTATGGCGAAGAATAATGGACAGGGTCAACGCAGTGGAACAGCACCCAAGATATCGGGAGGACATCAGGAAGAGGTGGAACGACCTACAGGGAAAGGTGCGTTCTGTGGCCGCAAGACACCACAAGGCGGTTCAGCGGAGTGGCGGTGGACCCCCACCTCCTCCCCAACAACAAACAACATGGGAGGAGCAGGTCTTGGCGATTCTGCATCCCGAGGGCCTCGCAGGAGTAGGTGGAGGAATGGACTCTGGTAAGACAAATCTTAATTATTACATCCTCCACCCTACCTGCATGCCAGCATATGCCCCCACCCTCACCCTCACCCTCACCCCCAGCACCCCAACTCCTCACACATGTTCCAACATCACAAACCACGCATCCCAACACCAAGCCCTGCATGCAACAACAAAGCATGGACACCCATCACTAAAGCATGCCCACTGCACATACCCATACAACCCCCTAAACAATCAACACACAAGGTCCCACACAGGAATGCAAGCACTGGGGTACACAGTCACCCACCCATTGCACACCATGCCATACACAGATGTAATAACCATCCTTTTATACCCCTGCAGGACCCCTACCTAACGTCACCGGACAGGAGGGTCCACACATGTCCACACCACCAACATAAGAGGCCCACAGTGATGACAGCAGCTCTGTCCAACTGGATCTAGAGGACCAGCCCAGCCCATCGGGGACCCTCACCCAGTCACATGCCAACACTGACCTTCCCCCCTCTGGAAACACCAGCACAGCACCCACCCAGCGGGCCCATACCTCCGTCCCCAGGTCACGTCAATCAGCTGTGTGTCCACCACTACAAGGAACCCAGGCTAACCCACCACCCCATCAACAACAGGGATCTGGGGGCAGTGGCAGTGGGCACACGGTCCAGGGGACGGAGGCCCAGAAACACAGGGGAACTGGGAGGGCTGCTGTGCGACAAGGGGCAGACAGGCCAAGGGAACCCACTCTCCATGAGGCCCTCTCCTCCATCATGGGAGCCTACCACCACTCCCAGGAGACGATGGCAACGGTACTGGCCAAGTTTCAGGAGACCCAGCGCCTGCAGGAGGAGCAGTATATGGGCTTCAGGGAGGAACTCAGAACCATCTGCTCCACCCTGGGCACCAACGTTGGGGTGCTGAAGGAAGTACTCAACACCAGGAGGGACAGTGTGGCACTACAAGGGGCCCCTGACACTAGCATGGACAATGAACTGCCCACCACCTCTGCCGGCGCTAGTGGACAGGATGACCCGCCACAGGACCACCACATCAGCACCCCACCCCCTGCAGAGGGAGAACCTCCCCGCAAACGGTCCCTGAGATCCAGGAACAAGACAGAGCACGATGACAAGCCCCCCGCCAAGAAATGAGACCACCCTGATTGTCATCCTACTGTCCCACTTTGTCACCCTGTCCATACTTAAACTGCCCCAGATCCACTTCCTATGCCCATGTGGGCAATGCACCTGTGAGACTAATAGACTGGACTCTGCCATGGACATTCCTCTGCCATCACCCCTCACCATTTCACTACCCCCTCCAATATTGAGCACTTAAATAAACACACTTAAAGCACAAAACAATCTGGAGTCTGTCCATGATTTCGAAATAGTATATTAACAATTACAGTGACAAAATGCTCTTTCAATTGTAATGTCAACATACCTATGTCACACAGCTCTAGTCCATGAGGAATCTAGGCAGATGTCACACAGTGGGACCCACATCTGTGAAATTGTAAGGGAAAGTGACAACTCGGTGACCATACACTGGGTGAAAACGACAGACAGTAGAGAGGTAGTAGTGTTAAAGTACATGTAGTCGGCAGGTCTGTACTCTTACCTGTGTCTCACTTTAAATATTGCTGGATCACTGAGTCCCTGTTGTTCATCTCTTCTTCCTCTGCTTCCTCGTCTTCACTGTCCACAGCTGCTGCAACACCACCATCTTGACCATCCTCCTGCAGAAAAGGCACCTGTCTTCGCAAAGCCAAGTTGTGAAGCATACAGCAGGCCACGATGATCTGGCACACCTTCTTTGGTGAGTAGAATAGGGATCCACCTGTCATATGGAGGCACCTGAACATGGCCTTCAGGAGGCCGAAGGTCCACTCGATCACCCTCGTAGTTCGCCCAGGGGCCTCATTGTAGCGTTCCTCTGCCCTTGTCCTGGGATTCCTCACTGGGGTCAGTAGCCATGACAGGTTGGGGTAACCAGAGTCACCTGCAAATGGCGAGGGACAACTGTTAGACACGCACTAACCTGGAGGGATATCCCCAGACCCAGACAACCATTCCCACTGACTTGCTTCCAGGTGCTCACCTAATAGCCACACACAGTGCCTCTGGAGTTTACCCATCACATAAGGGATGCTGCTATTCCGCAGGCTGTAGGCATCATGCACTGAGCAGGGAACATGGCATTCACATGGGAGATGTACTGGTCTGCCAAACATACCTTCTGTACATTCATCGAATGATAACTCTCCCGGTTTCTGTACACCTGTTCACTCCTGTGGGGGGGGGCAAAGCCACATGGGTCCCATCAGTGGTACCTATGATGTTGGGGATGTGTCCCAGGGCATAGAAATCACCTTTCACTGTAGGCAAATCCTCCACCTGAGAAAAAACAATGTAGCTCAGCATGTGTTTCAGAAGGGCAGACAACACTCTGGACAATACGTTGGAAAACATGGGCTGGGACATCCCTGAAGCTATGGCCACTGTTGTTTGAAAAGACCCACTTGCAAGGAAATGGAGAACTGACAGCAGCTGCACTTGAGGGGGGATTCCTGTGGGATGGCGGACTGCAGACATCAGGTCTGGCTCCAACTGGGTACACAGTTCCTGGATTGTGGCACAGTCAAGCCTGTATATGATAATCACATGTCGCTCCTCCATTGTCAACAGGTCCACCAACGGTCGGTACACCGGAGGATGCCACCATCTTCTCACATGTTCCAGCAGACGTTGCCTATGAAGGACAACAGCGAGCACAGAGTCAAACAACTCAGAGGTACGTACCTACAGTTTACACAGAACACCATTCATACACAAAAGATGTCCTGTATGTGTGTAGAGTATAGGCCTAGGTATGTGTGACGCAGTTGAAAATGAAGCCATGTGGGCCCCTGAAATGGCAGCTGCTTGACCTGTAAAGTGGGACAATGGGAAGTGAGGTAACTGCGCTGGCATTGTACACCGTTGCGGTAGACGGTCGAAGACCGCAACGCAATGCTGCATTGGTTAACATTGGACCCTATGTGTCCCAGGAGCCAATGACGATGTACGCCGGCGGTGACGGTACGCATCGCCACGGACGTGACCGCCATTTTCTATCTGTTCAATCACTCAATACCTGATCTTCGTCAGGAGAGGTCCTACACTGCAAGTGCTGCTGTGACCTTGGTCTGGAAGAGACAATGGCTCGAGTGTCTGGGGAAAGGGCCCCTGCCTACACATGGGAGGAGTTGGAGAAGCTCGTGGATGTGGTCCCCCACCAGTATACGCTACTCTTGTCCCTCCAGACAAACAGGTAAGTACACAGGGAGCATGTTGTATGGGCTATGCCTGTGTGGAGAGGGCTGGATGTAAGAAGGAAGGGGGGAGAGTGTTGCGTGCATGAAAGACGGTGGATGCATGTGCCACATGGCAAGGGTAGGGATGAGGGCCAATCACTTTGACGGTGCAGTTGCTAATAACTTCTCTTTTTCCCCTGTACATTTCATGTAGGTCAGCGCCCACCAGAAAAAAACATATTTGGCGTGCCATCGCCAAGGACGTCTGGACCCTGGGGGTCTACCACAGATGGAGCACCCACTGCCAGAAAAGATGGGAGGACATTCGCCGCTGGAGCAATGAAGACAGCGGAGGCTCAGCTCAGGATGGCCTCCCAATGTGGGAGGGGTGCCCGTCGCATCATGACCCCCCTGATGTTCAGGATCCTGGCGGTGGCCTACCCGGAGTTGGATGGGCGCTTGAGGGCATCACAGCAGCCACAAGGGGGTGAGTACACTCTCATTCTGCTGACTTTGCGCGCAGTGGAGGTGTCTGGGTGGGGGAGGTGGGCTGTGGGTTTCCCTAGGCAAGGGCAAGTTCCGTAGGCAAGGCCCCTCCGTAAGGCAGGCCATGTGGCACCCCACCCCACCTCTGTAGAGTGCCAAGTACACCTAGTCATGCCCCTGTGTCATCTATGTGTGCAGATGTCACCCATAGCCTTGTAGGCCATTTCCCAGGAATTGAACAGTGGAGCCCAAGAGCACGGCGTAGTGCAGGGGGCTTCTGTGTCTGTCGTGTCCGTCAATGGTAGCGGTAATGCATGCACTCAACATGTCTTTCTTCTGTCGTCCCCCACTTTTTGTGGTCTGCCTGTTCTTGTGTGCATTAGCATCATCAGGTGGAGGAGTAGTGGCACCGGAGCACGAGGTAGCTGCATCCCACATGGCCCTGGAGGGCGAGAATATGGACTCAGAGTTCACCAGTGGGACGGAGGGGAGCTCCACGGCGGGGACAGGAGCTGACACCAGCGACACAGACTCGTCCTCTGATGGGAGCTCCCTTGTGGTGGCAGCAACATCTGTGCCCCCCGCATCTACAGGTACAGCCGCCGCCCCCCCTACCAGCACCACCCTCCCAGCAGCCCCTCAGCCTTTGCCCCGTGCTCGCTCACCCAGGAGGGTGGGCATCACCTTCGCCCCAGGCACCTCAGGCCCTGCCCCAGTCACCCCTGCTGCCCTCAGTGAGAAGGCCATTGACCTCCTCAGGTCCCTCACTGTTGGGCAGTCTACCATTTTGAATGCCATCCAGGGTGTAGAGAGGCAGTTGCAACAAACAAATGCATTCCCGAAGGGCATTCATTCTGGTCAGGCAGCCCTTCAGCGAGCTTTTCAGACTCTGGCATCAGCACTGATGGCAGCCATTGTCCCCGTCTCTAGCCTCCCCCCTCCAACTTCCTCCACCCAGACCCAATCCCCTCTACCTCAGCCTATCCCAAGCACACCTACAGACCAGCATGCACACACGTCAACAAACAAGGGACGCTCTGGCAAACATAAGCACCACACATCCCATAGGCACTCACGCAAGCATCACACACATGCAGACACACCAACATCCACTGCCTCCACTGTGTCTCCCTCCTCCTTGTCTCCCTCCTCCCTCCAGTTTTGTCTACACTCACACTTGCATGCACTACCTCTACAGCCATTACGTCCCTCTCCAGCACACACACCACCACACCCCGCTCACGTGCAGTCACCAACCCCACTATCATTCACACGTCCCCTGTGTCCTCTCCCAGTGTGTCTGTGACACCCCCTCCCAAGATACACAAACGCAGGCACACACCCACCCAACAGCCACCCATCTCACAACAGCCTCCAGCGCATGCACCTTCACCCAAAGTCACCAAACGTACACCTCCTACAACCACCACCTCTTCCTCCACTCCCAAACCCCCTCCAGCTACCCGTCCCAGTGTCTCCCAAAAACTTTTCCTGTCCACCCTTGACCTCTTTCTCACACCTTCCCCACCCCGTCCGTCTGCTAGGTCCCGAACTAGCACCTCAGCCACAACATCTCCGTGACCAGTGGTGCCTGTAGTCACCGGAATCTGGAGTGCACCGGCCACCAGGGCAGCCAGAGTGGCACAGAGCCACAGCACAGACAGTCCCCCACCTGTGAAGTATCAGAAGTTTGGCAGTGCCCCGACGGGAGAGGGGGAAGACTCCAGCCACCAAAGCCGCTCCCAGGGGTCCCGTGGGAGTGTGGAGTCAGCTGTGACACCTTCCAAGGTGTGGAAGGGCCACAAGAAACCCGGCAAGTCTGGGAAGAGCAGCACAGCAGAGAAGACCGCCATCAGCCCTGTTGCCCAGGAGGCCCCCTCCAGCACAAGCCCAACTTCCCAGGACAGGACCGCCAGCACTAGCCCACCTGCCCAGGAGGGGCCTACCAGAACCAGCCCACCTGCCCAGGAGGCCACCGCCAGCCCACCTGCCCAGGAGGCCACCGCCAGCACCAGCCCACCTGCCCAGGAGTCCACCGCCAGCACCAGCCCAGCTGCCCAGGAGGCCACCGCCAGCACCAACCCACCTGCCCAGGAGGCCACCGCCAGCACCAGCCAAGCTGCCCAGGAGGCCACCGCCAGAACCAGCCCACCTGCCTAGGAGGCCACCGCCAGCACTAGCCCCGCTGGGCCATGAAGGACCGCTAGCAAAAGCCCCGCTGGGCCATGAAGGACCGCCAGCAACTAAGACCCTGCAATGGAGACCGCCATCTCAAGCACCACTGAACAGGGCACCGCCGTCTCAAGCACCGCTGAACAGGGCACCGCCGTCTCAAGCACCGCTGAACAGGGCACCGCCATCTCAAGCACCGCTGAACAGGGCACCGCCATCTCAAGCACCGCTGCACAGGGCACCACCGTCTCAAGCACCGTTGAACAGGGCACCGCCATCTCAAGCACCGCTGGCCCATGAGCGGCAAGGGCACTGACGCAACTGAGTCCGTCACGGGGTGAAAGATGCACTCTGGGCACCATGCCCCCTCCAGAACCAGTGGAGACTGTCATCCACTACCTCTGTCCTCAGCAGGATGAAACAATCTGGGCACCATCCTCCCTCCAGAGCCAGTGGTGACTGTCATCCACTACCTCTGTCCTAAGCAGGATGAAGCACTCTGGGCACCATGCCCCCTCCAGAACAAGTGGAGACTGTCATCCACTACCTCTGACCTTAGCAGGATGAAGCACTCTGGGAACCATGCCCCCTACAGAACCAGTGGAACTGTCATCCACAACCTCTGTCCTTAGCAGGATGAAGCACTCTGTGCACCATGCCCCCTTCAGAACCAGTGGAGACTGTCATCCACTACCTCTGTCCTTAGCAGGATGAAGCACTCTGGGCACAAGGCCCCCTCAGAACCCGTGGAGACTGTTATCCACTTGAGAGACTGTGGCTTTGTACTCCCCAGGATATGACAGTGTGCAACCCACCCACTGTAGAGACTTGAGAGACTGTGGCTTTGCACTCCCCAGGATTGAACAGTGGGCAAACCACCCACCATAGAGACTTGAGAGACTGTGGCTTTGCACTCCCCAGGATGGAACAGTGGGTAAACCACCCACCGTAGAGACCTTAGAGACTGTGGCTTTGCACTCCTCAGGATGGAACAGTGGGCAAACCACCCACTGTAGAGACTTGAGTGACTGTGGATTTGCACTCCCCAGGATGGAACAGTGGGCAAACCACCCACTGGAGAGACTTGAGAGACTGTGGCTTTGCACTCCCCAGGATGCAGCAGTGGGAAAACCACCCACTGGAGAGACTTGAGAGACTGTGGCTTTGCACTCCCCAGGATTGAACAGTGGGCAAACCACCCACTGTAGAGACTTGTGAGACTGTGCCTTTGCACTCCCCAGGATTGAACAGTGGGCAAACCACCCACTGCAGAGACTTGAGAGACTGTGGCTTTGCACTCCCCAGGATGGAACAGTGGGCAAACCACCCACTGTAGAGACTTGAGAGACTGTGGCTTTGCATTCCCCAGGATGGAGCAGATGGCAATCCACCCACTGTAGAGACTTGAGAGACTGTGGCTTTGCACTCCCCAGGATGGAACAGTGGGCAAACCACCCACAGTAGAGACTTGAGAGACTGTGGCTTGGAACAGTGGGCAATCCACCCACTGTAGAGACTTGGGAGACTGTGGCTTTGCACTCCCCAGGATGGAACAGTGGGCAAACCACCCACTGTAGAGACTTGAGAGACTGTGGCTTTGCACTCCCCAGGATGGAACAGTGGGCATGTCGCCCCCTCGTGGATTTGGCGTCTTGCACTCAAGCAGCTGAGGTGCCCCCCTTTCCCTCCCCCTGAGGTGCCTGTTTAGTTGCTCTCTGATGCCTCTGCAGTGTTCTCTCCGTCATGGTCGGGGATCTTGTGTGGGCCTCGCCCATACAGTGTGGTCCCAGTGTTCCACGGACTTTCTTAGAGCACTACCTGGACTACTATGCTTGTTATATATTTTGTACATGGTGTATATATATATTTCTGCCTACTTGCTTTTAATTTATTACAATGGTTGCACTCATTTTCTATTATCTTTGCATTCTTCCGGGAGGTTTGGGGGGTGTAACTGTGATGTATTGATTTGCTTTAGTGTGTGTGTTGTAGTGGGTGAGGGTGGGTGTGTTGCATGTGTATGTCCCTGTTTCTTCCCTCCCCCCTTCCCGTGTGTCGTACGTGCAGTACTCACTGTGGTCTTCGCCGCCGGCATTCGTGCTCTTGGTAGAGGAACAGGAAGACTATTGCAGGGAGAATTTGGAGTTCCGGATCCATGGCGTCCTCGTTCCTCTTGGGGTGTGTAGAGGTGAGCATTTTCCCTTCGGGATTCCTGTTTCCACCGTGTTTTTATCCGCAGTGAATCCGCCCTGGAATAGGTGGCGGATTGGCCTGTCATAATAGTGTGGGCGGTACATTGTCTCCCGCTTGTCTGTTGGCGGTGACCACCGCGCTGTTTGTTTGTACTGCCTTGGCGGTCAGAGTGTTAAAGTGGCTGTCTTTGTTGGCGGTTTGCGCCACGGTCGTAATTGCAGTTTTTTTACCGCCGGCCTGTTGGCGGTCTTACCGCCACTTTAACACCGACCGCCAGGGTTGTAATGACCACCTATATGTAGATAAGGTAATAGGGTCTTAGTAAAAAACAAAACTGAAATGAATTGGTAATAGTACCTTACTTTGCAATAAAACAGCATCAGAAATTCACTCGATAAAACAAAAGTTAAATTAATGTTAATAGTTAGGCATTATAGAAATATAATAATATAAAAACTAAGGCTTTAAAATTAAAACAAATGAAATTCGTCAGCTATAGTTTGCTTTGTAACTATAACTTGCATCTTGCCATGCACTGTTTATAACCTCACGTATTATATCCCTTATGAAATGTTTAATGATACCTTTAATGTCATCACTGAGATCCTGGTTTGGGCTTTCGTTCATGTCACTTTCACAACCTGACAGCACTATCTCTGCCAGACAGTACAAAACACAAAAAAGCAAGGCCTTTTGCTGCAGAGACCCATTGTCTTTGCTAGTGTTTTTTTTAGTGTTTAGTGTAACACCATACATGCAATTATAAATTAGAATTCCTTCTCTCAAAAAGATGTAGGCCCTCATTACAACCATGCTCACTGCACCACTGGATTCAAGCTAGCCTAGCTGATGAAGGGTGATACCCTGAAACCGGTCCTAGGATGCTTGTTTCCGGTCCAAGGAGGACCTGGCTTGGCAGTTCGGGCTGGACTATTCCCATGAGGAACAGGATCAAGACTGATTTTCATATGGCTGGGTCCAACCTGGGGTGGCATGGTGAGCAAAAAAAACAATGGATTAAACCCAGATCTTTGTGACTGGGGTTGAATGTTTGATTTGCTCTGCATTCCGTCCATCATCTGTTCTTTTTGCATTTGTTTCCCCAAGTGGGAAGGGTATGCCCAGACGTGGGTCCTGTGCTCGCTTCGCCACTAGATTCAAGCTAGCCTAGCTGATGAAGGGTGATACCCTGAAACCGGTCCTAGGATGCTTGTTTCTGGTCCAGGGAGGACCTGGCTTGGCAGTTCGGGCTGGACTGTTCCCATGAGGAACAGGATCAAGACTGATTTGCATATGGCTGGGTCCAACCTGGGGTGGCGTGGTAAGCAAAAAAAATGATGGATTAAACCCAGATCTTTGTGACTGGGGGTGAATGTTTGATTTGCTCTGCGTTCCGTCCATCATCTGTTCTTTTTGCATTTGTTGCCCCAAGTGGGAAGGGTATGCCCAGACGTGGGTCCTGTGCTCACTGCGCCACTAGATTCAAGCTAGCCTAGCTGATGAAGGGTGATACTCTGAAACCGGTCCTAGGATGCTTGTTTCCGGTCCAGGGAGGACCTGGCTTGGCAGTTTGGGCTGGACTGTTCCCATGAGGAACAGGGTCAAGACTGATTTGCATATGGCTGGGTCCATCCTAGGGTGGCATGGTAAGAAAAAAAAACAATGGCTTGAACCAAGATCTTTGTGATTTGCTCTGCATTCCATCCATCATCTGTTCTTTTCTCATTACAACCATGGCGGTCGGTGATAAAGCAGTGGTAATACTCAGGCAGGGCAACACCCAGGGTCACACTTTTTCGCACCAACCTCCAGGGCGGAATCGACAGCCACCACGGCGGTAGCCACCAACAGCCAGACGGAAGCCAATGTTCCGCCCACTGTATTATGACAAGCCAATCCGCCGCCTTTTCTGGGGCAGTACCAACGACATCAAAAGCGTGGTGGAAACACTGCACAGAAAGGAAACGACTCACCATTGGAGACTCAGGGAAGAACCACGCCGCCATGGAGCCCGAGTTGCAGATTTTTCCAATTATTTTCTACGTCTTGCTCCACCACGAGCACCAACGACCGTGAAGACGACCACGGTGTGTACAGCCACCTAGCACACAGGGGAGGTCAGGAGGAAAAAGAGTGACACACACGCAACACCCCCAACACCATACACATGAGCAGATGCACTAACATAACATATTTACCCCGTACCCCTTAGGAATAATGCAAGGACCACAGGAATACATGAGTGAGTATAATAATATTAATAAAGTAGAAGCAAGAAAATTCAATCTAAAAGTATATAAATATGTACAAACAAGGGACACTGCCCAGTCCCAAATCTGCGTGGGCCACTGGGCCACATTACTAAGTCCAAGGCCCCACTTGACTCCTGCCACAACACGAAGAAAACACTGCAGGGGCATCAGTTTGAAAATTAGCAGGCAACTCAGGAGGATGGGGCACCTCAGCCGGCAGATGGAACAGCACCACTGGTCCTGGAGGGGGCATCATGCCCTGTGCGCTGTCCTGGGGAGTGCAAGGCTACAGTCTCTCAAGTGGGTGTCTTGCCCACTGGTTCTGGAGAGGGCTACATGCCCTGTGTTCTTGATCCTGGGGAGTGCAAGGCCACAGTCTCTCAAGTGGGCGACTTGTCCACATGCTCTGGAGGGGGCAACATGCCCTGTGCTCTTTATCCTGGGAGTGCAAGGCCAAAGTCTCTCATGTGGGTGACTTGCCCACTGGCTCTGAAGGGGGCATTGTGCCCTGTGCTTTGGATCCTGCTGAGGATGGGGTGAGTGGGTGCCATACCCACTGGGTCTGGCGGGGGCATGGTGCCCTGTGCTCCTGATCCTGGGAGGCTGGGGTTGGTGGGTACCTTACCCACTGGTTCTGGAGGGGGCATTGTGCCCTGTGATCATCATCGGGAGGCTGGGGTTGGTGGGTGGCTTACCCACTGGTTCTGGAGGGGGAATCGTGCCCTGTGATCTTCATCCTGGAGAGGATGGGGTGAGTGGGTGCCATACCCACTGGTTTTAGAGGGGGCATCTTGCCCTATGCTTTTGATCCTGGGGAGCGCAAGGTCACAGTCTCTCAGCTGGGTGTCATACCCACTGGATCTGCATGGGGCAGGCCGCACAATAGCCCATGTAGGCAGGACTATAGACTGTCCGCCGTCGCTGACGGCTGCTCAGTGGTGGTGCTACTGTTAGTGATGGGAGGAGGCTCCAACCCATCCCCTGCAGCCTCGGACGGCTGCCCACTGCTGGTGGTGGCGGTGTTGCTGCTGCTGATGGTGGTGGGGGAAGGCTCCCGCTCATCCCCTGCAACCTTGGATGGCTGCCCACTGCTGGTGGTGGCGGTGCTGCTGATGGTGGTGGGACGAGGCTCCAGCCCATCCTGTGCAGCCTCGGATGGCTGCACCAACATGGTTGGTGGTGGGGGCTCCGACTGAGTCCCAGCACCAGTCCTCTTGTCCTTTCTGCCTGCTGATGCAGTCCCCTTGCCCTTCCTGGTAGCAGCTGGGGATCCCTCAATGCCCTTCCTGGCAGCAGCTGGGGATTGCTCTTTGCCCTTCCTGGCAGCAGCTGGAGGTGGCACCTTGACCTTCCTGGCAGCAGCTGGAGGTGGCACCTTGACCTTTATGGCAGGAGCTGGGGAGGGGTCCTTGCCCTTCCTGGAAGCACTTGGGGCAGTCACCCTTTCCGTGTGGCCGGCTGGTGGCCTGGATCCTTTACCACCACGAGTTGCTGTGGACACTAATGGGCCCATGGACTGAGTGGCTGAGGTGCTTGCCTGGGTTTTACACACCCTGGTCAGACGTGAAGGACGGGGGAGGGGTAGGGAAGAGGTCAGTGGTAGAGAGGAAAAGCTGCTTAGGTACATTGGGGTGGGAAAAGGGAGAAGGTTTGGGAGTGGAGGAAGAGGGAGTGGTTGAAGGAGGTGTCCATCTGCTGTGTTTCGGTGCAGGTGCATGGGCTGGACGCTGTTGTGAGGTGGATGGCTGTTGGGTGTCTTGAGTGCTTGCGTTTGTGTACTGGGGGGGCACAGACACAGTGGGAGAGGACACAGGGGACGTGTGCATGGATGTTTGGGTGGTGACTGCCGGTGAGGTGTGTGTTCTGATAGGTATGCTGGTGATAGAGGTAGTGGATGAGTATGTTGTGCATGCAGGTGTTAGTGTAGCAACTGGGAGGGAGGTCGTGGACGAGAAGGAGGGGGCCGCAGTGGATGCAGTGGATGTTGGTATGTCTGCATCTGGATGGTGTTTGTGTGAGTTCCTGTGGGATGATGTATGGTGCTTTTGTTTGCCATGTCCACTCTTGTGTGTTGCCCTGTGCGCATGCTCGTCTGTCTGTGTGCTTTGAATAGGTTGGGGTTGAGGGGAATGGGACTGGGCAGAGGAAGTTGGAGGTGGGAGGGTGGAAACAGGGACAATGGCTGCCATCAGAGAGGAGGCCAGAGCCTGGATTGATCTCTGTTGGTCCGGCATGCCAGTGTGAATATCCTCCAGAAATGCATTGGTATGTTGCATTTGGGCTGCCAGCCTCTGGATGGCATTCACAATGGATGACTGCCCTACAGGGATGGATCTCTGGAGGTCAATAGCCTCCTCACTCAGGGCATCAGGGCTAACGGGGGCAGGGTCTGAGGTGCCTGGGACGAAGGAGATGCCCACCCTCCTGGGTGAGCGTGCAAGGGCAAATTGGATGAGGGGCTGCTAGGACAGCAGTGCTGGTACGGGGGTGGCGGCTGTACCTGTAGCTGGGGTGGTCACAGTGGTGTCCACCACCACCAGGGAGCTTCCATCGGAGGAGGTATCAGTTTCCGCTGTGGTGCTCACCTCACCCTCCGTCCCACTGGTTCCCTCAGGGTCGGTGGATTTTGCCTCCTGGGTCCTGTGGGATGCAGCTCCCTCCGTCGGCGGTGCATCTGCTCCTCCACCAGATGATGCTAATGCACATAAGAACAGAGTGACAAAACAAAAAGGAGGGAAGAGACAAAGGATACACCTGGTCAATGGCTGCACCAACACCACCGTTGGCATACATACTACCCTCACACACAGTGAACAACCCTAGGCACTGTGCAGTGCACTATCAGTAACAATGCTAGTCACCAGGGCATGGGGAGGGGCATATACCGCCAACTGCAGCATACCTGGGACCCACACAGCCCTACACGGTGGTGGATGCTTACTAGTTAGGTTGGAGAATTTACCCATCAGAACCCTAGTGGGAGCCACTCTGCGATGTCAGGCCTTGCCTAGGGGCACCCACAGACAAACATCCCCCACCCGGATACCGTCCTATCATGCGTAAGTTGTAATGATGGGCACTATACTCACCCCCTTGTGGTTGCTGTGATGCCCTCAAGCGCCCATCCAGCTCCGGATAGGCCACTGCCAATATGCAGGCCATCAGGGGGGTCAGGATTTGACAGGCACCCCTTTCTCTTTGGGAGGCCATCCCCAGATGGGCCTCCGTCGTCTTCCGAGCCCAGCATCTCAGGTCCTGCCACCTTTTGCAACAGTGGGTGCTCTGCCTGCCGTAGACCCCCAGGGTCCGCACGTCCTTGGCGATGGTATGCCATATGCCTTTCTTTTGCTGTGTGCTGACCTGCAGAAAAAATACAGACAGGGAAAGGTATTAGTTAGACCGTCCTGCCTCTTACACTCATGGCCCACCATAGCCCTTCCCATCCCCTTTCGCACAGACATGGGCCAGCACATATGCTGCACGCTGCCCAGGGCCCATCCACCAACCCCCCCACATGAGGCCTTCACACACACCACTCCATGCATTCATGCCCCATGCATTGTGCTCACAGTGTACTCACCTGTTGGTCTGGAGGCCCATACAGCAGTCCGTACTGCGGTAGGACCCCATCCACTAGACTCTCTAACTCCGCTGAGGTGAAGGCAGGGGCCCTTTCCCCAGTCACACAGGCCATGGTAGGTTCCAGACACAGGTTACGGCAGCACATGCAGTGTAGGTCCTCTCCTGTTGAAGATCAGGTAGCAAGTGAGTGAACACATAGAAAATGGCGGTGACGTCCGTGGCGGTGATGGCGTACATCACCATTGGCCACTGTAACACATAGGGCCCACTAATAACCAATGAGGACTTCTACGACGGTTCCCGACCGCCTCAGCAACAGCGCACAACATCAGCAGAATTACTGCACTTCCACCTGTCCCTCCATACAATATAGACTGATGCCATTTCAGGGGGGGGGGGCAATGCATGGAAGATAACTGCTTCACAGATCACAATTGTACATACAGGACATATGCCAGTAATAGATTTACAATACACATAATGCATTGAACTGTAGTGGCTACTATGTACATTTTGTGTCCGGCTCCTCAACCTTTTGCCCCATAGATTGCAACCGCTGCTTATGAATAGGAGATGGAGACATCCCCCATGTACAGACCCTGGTGGACTTGGCAACAATAGAGGACAGGCACATTATACACACCTACAGACTTGCAAGAGCTACAATCATGGAGCTGTGTGCCCAACTGGAGCCTGACCTGATATCTGCTATCCGTAACCGCCCTGGGATCCCCCACTTGTGCAAGTGGTATCTGTGCTCCATTTCTTGGCAACTGATTCTTTCCAAGTGACAGTGGGCTTGGCAGCAGGAATATCACAGCCAATATTCTCAATAATGCTGACAAGAGTGTTCGGTGCCCTGATTAACGCCTTCGCTGCCAGGCCTTTTCCCCTCCTGAGCCGAGCCTTTTTTTTGGCTGTTTGGGGCAGTTCGCGCTTAGGCCCTCATAACTCTTTGTCCACATAAGCTATCCACACCACATTTGCGTCCTTTTATTCTAACATCCTGAGGATTCTAGGGGTATCCAGAGTTTGTGGGTTCCCCCAAAGGAGAACAAGAAATTAGCCAAAATACAGCAAAAATGACAGTTTAAAAGAAAAAAAATGAAAAACGGTCTGCAGAAGAAGGCTTCTGTTTTTTTCCCTGAAAATGGCATCACAAAGGGTTTGCAGTGCTAAAATCAGCATCTTCCCAGCTTTCAGGATCAGGCAGACTTGAATCAGAAAAACAAATTTTTCAACACAATTTTGGCATTTTACTGGGACATTCCCCATTTTTACTATTTTTTGTGCTTTCAGCTTCCTTCCAGTTAGTGACAGAAATTCGTATGAAACCAATGCTGGATCCCAGAAAGCTAAACATTTATAAAAAGAAGACGAAATTCTGAATTCAGCAAGGGGTAATTTGCGCAGATACTCATGGGCTTCCTACGGAAAATAACAGCTGAAATAAAACATTATTGAAATTGAGGTGAAAAAACAGCCATTTTTCTCCACGTTTTTGTCTGTAACTTTTTCCTGCAATGTTATATTTCCAAAAGCAGTATACCGTTACATCTGCTAGACACTTCTGGTTGTGAGGATATATAGGGCTTGTAGGTTCATCAAGAACTTCTAGGTACCCAGAGCCAATAAAAGAGCTGCACCTTGCAACTGGTTTTCATTGTATACCGGGCATACAACAATTAATTTGGTGAAATATAAAAAATGAGAAATAGGTATCAAAAAACCTTTGTATTTCTAATATGGGCACAAGACAAGGTGTTGAGAAGCAGTGGTTATTTACACATCTCTGAATTAAGGGGTGCCCATACTAGCATGTGAATTACAGGGCATTTCTGAAATAGACGTCTTTGAACACACTGTCTTACGTTTGGTAGGAAAAAATGTAGAGAAAGACAAGGGGCAATAACACTTGTTTTGCTACTCTGTGTTCCCTCAAGGCTCCCGATAAAAATGGTACCTCACTTGCGTGGGTAGGCCTAACGCTCATGATAGGAAAAGCAACATGTACACATCACATTTCTACATTGAAATCTTACGTGTTTCTTGCGAAAGTGCCTAGCTGTAGATTTTGGCCTCTAGCTCAGCCGGCACCTAGGGAAACCTACCAGACCTGTGCATTTTTAAAACTAGACACCTAGGGGAATCAAAGATGGGGTGACTTGTGGGGCTCTCACCAGGTTCTGTTACCCAGAATCCTTTGCAAACCTCAAAATGTGGGCAAAACAACACTTTTTCCTCACATTTCAGTGACAGAGAGTTCCGAAATCTGAGAGGAGCCACAAATTTCCTTCCACCCAGTGTTCCCCCAAGTCTCCTGATAAAATAGTACCTCACTTGTGTAGGTAGGCCTAGCGCCCGCAACAGGAAATGCCCTAAAACACAATGTGGACACATCACATTTTCCCAAAGAAAACAGACCTGTTTTTTGCAAAGTGCCTAGCTGTGGATTTTAGCCTCTAGCTCAGCCGGCACCAAGAAAACCTACCAAACCAGCACATTTTTTAAACCTAGACAACTAGTGGAATCCAAGATGGGGTGACTTGTGGGGCTCTCACCAGGTTCTCTTACCCAGAATCCTTTGCAAACCTCAAAATATGGCTAAAAAAAACACTTTTTCTTCACATTTCGGTGACAGAAAGTTCTGGAATCCGTGAGGGGCCACAAATTTCCTTCCACCCAGGGTTCCCCCAAGCCTCCTGATAAAATGGTATCTCACTTGTGTGTGTAGGCCTTGCTCCAGGAAATGCCCCAAAACACAAAGTGGACACATCACATTTACCCAAAGAAAACAGACCTGTTTTTTGCAAAGTGCCTAGCTGTGGATTTTGGCCTCTAGCTCAGCCGGCACCTGGGGAAACCTACCAAACCCACGCATTTTTTAAACTTAGACAACTTGGGGAATCCAAGATGGGGTGACTTGTGGGGCTCTCACCAGGTTGTCTTACCCAGAATCCTTAGCAAACCTCAAAATGTGGCTAAAAAAAACACTTTTTCCTCACATTTCTGTGACAGAAAGTTCTGGAATCTGTGAGGAGCCACAAATTTCCTTCCACCGAGCGTTTCCCCAAGTCTCCTGATAAAATGGTACCTCACTTGTGTGGGTAGGCCTTGCGCCAAGAAATGCCCCAAAACACAATGTGGACACATCACATTTTCCCAAAGAAAATAGATCTGTTTTTTGCAAACCTGTGAATTTTTAAAACCTAGACAACTAGGGGTATCCAAGATGGGGTGACTTGTGGGGCTCTCACTAGGTTCTGTTACCCAGAATCCTTTGCAAACCTCAAAATTTGGCTAAACAAACACTTTTACCTCACATTTCGATTACAGAAAGTTCTGGAATCTGAGAGGAGCCATAAATTACCTTCCACCCAGCGTTCCCCTAAGTCCCTTGATAAAAATGATACCTCACTTGTGTGGGTAGGGTTAGCACCAGCATCAGGAAATGCCCCAAAACACAACATAGACACATAACATATACCCAAAGAAAACAGACCTGTTTTTTGCAAAGTGCCCAGCTGTGGATTCTGGCCTGTAGCTCAGCCGACATCCAGGGAAACCTACCAAACCTGAGCATTTTGAAAACTAGACACCTAGGGGAATCCAAGATGGGGTGAATTGTGGGACTCTCATCAAGTTCTCTTACCCAGAATCCTTTGCAAACCTCAAAATTTGGCTAAAAAAACACTTTTTGCTCATATTTCGGTGACTGAAAGTTCTGGAATCTGAAAGGAGGCACAAATTTTCTTCCACCCTGAGTTCCCCCCAGTCTCCCGATAAAAATGGTACCTCACTTGTGTGGGTAGGCCTAGCGCCCGCAACAGAAAATGCCCCAAAACACGTGGACACATCAAATTTTCCCAAAGAAAACAGACCTGTTTTTTGCAAAGTGGCTAGCTCTGGATTTTGGCCTGTAGCTGAGCCGGCACCTACGAAAACCTACCAAAGCTTTGTATATTTTAAAACTAGACACCTAGGAGAATTCAAGATGGGGTGACTGGTGTGGCTCTCACCAGGTTCTGTAACCCAAAATCTTTTTCCTCATATTTCGGTGACAGAAAGTTCTGGAGTCTGAGAGGAGCCACAAATTTCCTTCCACCCAGCATTTCCCCAAGTCTCCTGATAAAAATGGTACCACACTTTTGTGGGTAGGCCTACTGCCCATGAAAGGAAAGGCCACAAAACACTATCTGGACACATTACAATTCTCAAATACAAAACTACCTGTTTTTGTGGGGAGGAGAGCTGCGTTTTTGGTCCTCAGCATCCATCTAGGGAAACCTACCAAACCCAGACATTTCTGAAAACTTGACACCCGAGAGAGTTCAGGAAATTGTGACTTGCGTAGATCCCCCAATGTTTTCTTTACCCAGAACCCTCAGCAAACCTCAAATTTATCTAAAAGAAAAAATCTAATTTTTCCCACATTTCTGTGTGGGATCACCGCACCGGGACAAATTTCCTACCACCCAACATTCCTCTCACTCTCCCGCTAAAAATGATACCTCACTTGTGTAGGTGGGCCAAGTGTTTGTGAGTGACAGGGAGGAGCCAAAAACATGTAGAAATTGAAGGGGAACCAAAGCGGGTCCAAAAGAGCAGTTTGAAAAAAAAGGGGAGAAGAAAGGGCCTAAAATAAATTTGCCCCCCCAGGGGAGCGACCCTTGCCTAAGGGGTCGCCACCCTTGTGTGAAATTGGCACAAAAAAAAATCCCCGGTGCCTAGTGGTTTCTGCCCCCCTTGGGGACAGATTGCCCTAACAAAAATCGGCTGATCTGCCACCAAGGAGGGCAGAAATGGTCTAAATACAATTTGCCCCCCCAGGGGAGCAACCCTTGTCTGTTGCTCCCCATATATAAAAAAACAAACATAAACATAAACAAAAATATATCCTTGGTGTCTTGGGGTTTCTCCCCTCTCAGGGGGCAGATCGGCCCAATTATAATAGGCCAATCTGCCCTCGGGGGGGCAGAAAAGGCCTAAAAATATTTTGCCCCCCTCGGGAGTGGCCCTTGCCCAAGGGACCGCTACCCTTATACGCAAGTATAAAAATAAAAAATAAACATCCCTGGTGTCTAGTGGTTTCTGCCCACCTTGGGGTCAGATTGGCCTAAATATAATTTGCCCCCTGGGGGAGCGACCCTTGTCTGGGTCATTCCCACCTCAAAAAAAACGGGGAAAAAATTGTCCCTGGCGCCTAGAGGTTTCTGCCCACCTCCCGGGGGGGGCGGGATCGGCCTAATAACAATCTGCTGATCAGCCCCCAAGGGGGGCAGAAAGGACCTTGAAAAAAATTGACCGATGGGGAGCGACCCTTGCCCAAGGGGTCGCTCCCTTTATGCCAATTTCCTTATTACAAATTATCCCTGGTGTCTAGTGGGCATTTCAGCAGCCAGATCGCTTCATGATCTGGCTGCTGAAATGCTCTGAGAGACTTCAAAGGGAATGAAATTCCTTTCCTTCCCATTGAAGCTTCTCAGGGCCCCATCACATGATCGGAAGATAAATGCTTTCCATTTCTCTTCCGATTGCTCTGGAAGCTGAGCTTCCAGCGCGATGAGAGATGGTCTCTGATGACTTCAGTGCGCTCTGATGTCATCAGACGTCACTGGGGGGGGTCGGGTGAAAGGGGAAGGGCTTCCCCTTCCATCCCTGCCCCAAAGCCCACGGAGGGAGCGCTAACGCACCCTCCGAGCTCATGTGCCAGGACGTAATGGTTACATCCTCAGCACAGGTGCCGGCGTAAGTAACCATTACGTCCCCGGCACAGAACTGGTTAAACACATGCGCAGCTACATTGCTTTCCCCCAGGTAGAAGATTTGCCCACAGTGACGTCTATGCAATGGGACATATCCCCAACATAATTGGGGAAATTGATGGAACACATATTGCACCCCCCCCCACCCCTTGGCAAAATGAACAGGTCTTCAGAAATCGAAAAACATTTCACTCAATGAATGTGCAGATGGTGTGTTTGGTGGACCAGTACATCCCCCACGTCAATGTGAAGAGTCCTGGGTCCGTACTTGATGTCTTTATCCTGAGGAATAGCTGCATCCCAAATGTAATGGTCCAACTACAGAAGCACCCTGTGTGGCTAATAGGTGAGCCCTGGTTCCCACCCAGTGGATGTTGGTATATGGGTACGGTGTGGGCCATAAAGGATAGTGGGTGGCTAACAGTTGACCCTCGATATTTGCAGGTGACTCAGGTCACCCCAACCTACCATGGCTACTGACCCCTGTGAGGAATCCCAGGACAAGGGCTGAGGAACGTTGCAATGAGGCACATGGGCGAACAACAAGGATTATTGAAAGTACCTTTGGCCTACTGAAGTCCAGGTTCAGGTGCCTCCATCTGACAGGTGGATCCCTGTGTTGCTCATCTAAGAAGGTCTGCCAGATAATCGTGGCATGCTGCAAGTTGCATAACCTTGCCTTGAGACGCCATGTGCCTTTTCTGCAGGAGGAGGAGGCTGGAGATGGCCATGTGGCAGCAGTGGACCCTGTGGACAGTGAAGATGAGGAGGCAGAGGATGAGGACAACAGATCTGCAGTGATAAGACATTACTTCAAATGACACACAGGTAAGACAGTGTTACTTCACATTTCATTGTCAGTTTTTTGTTTCATATTGTCACTGGTGGGCTGTGAGTTCCCACTTCTATGCCCATTGTCAGTTTTTTGTTTCACATTGTCACTGGTGGGCTGTGAGTTCCCACTTCTATGCCCACTCACTGTACCCTTTGGCAACTCCTTTTGCAGATATTGGTGCCCCACTATCGCTACTGGTGTTGTCACTACAACCAACTACAGGTCTATCCTTACTGTACAGTTGAATTGCAATGTTTAAACCTTGTTAAACAAATATATACTTCAATCATTTGACATACTCCATAGTTGTATTTTTTCAAATTGTGTTTATTGCAGTGCTAAGAAGAAAAGGGGGATGTGCAATGAGCTGAGGTGATGATGTAGGAAAGTCCAGGGTATAGTTCCAGTCTATTTGTAGCACGGTGCATTGTCCAAGGGGGCATAGGAAGGGGAGCAATGGCATTTCAAGGTGTACAGGGTGACAGAGTGGGGCACAAGGGTGACAATCAGGAGAGTCTTATTTCCTGGCGGGGGTCTTGGGAATAGTCTCTGGATCCTGCCTGGATCGCAGAGAACGTTTGTGGGGTTGTTCTCCTTCTGCAGAGGGAGGGATGCTGGTGGCCTGTTGGTCCTGTGGCGGGGCCTCCAGTCCACTAGCGGCAGCGGAGGTGGAGAGCTGTTCAGTAGTCTGACTAATGGCAGGGGCCGCTGGTGCTGTGGTGGTGTTTCCCGAGGGGGAGGGGGCTCTGTGGTGGTGTGTGACTGCGGCTGGGCAACCGACGGTCCCTGATGGCCAGGTTGAACATCCAGATCCAGGCGACCAGAGTCACTGTCATCACTGTGGGCCTCTTCTGTGGGGGGACTGGATGCTGCTGGTACCTGTTCTCTGGTGATATTAGCTGGGATACCTGTGAAGATGTAAATGTAGTGTTATTGTTTCTGTATGTGAGATATTGTGCATGGATGGGTTGCCCTCTATGGTTGTTTTTGCCCTGGCATCTTTCACTTGTGTGAGTCAGTATATGGTGGGCTAGCTGACTCTCTCCAGTGTGCATGCTTTGGTGCTAGGTGTCTAAGCAGTTCTGTGAGTGGTTTCCATGCATTGGTATGGCATGCAGGGCTTGGCCTAGGGATAAGTGAGATGTGATGGTGGGGTGTGTGCATAGTGGTGGAGTGACGGGAGTGAGGGTGGGGGTATGTAATGGCATGCAGGTAGGGGGGTGATAGTAATAGAGTTGAATTACCAGAGTCCAATCCTGCTGCTACTCCTGCCAGGACCTCAGGATGCATGATTGCCAAGCCTTGCTCCTCCGATGTTGTTAGTTGTGGGGGAGGAGGTGTGGGTCCACCGCCAGTCCTCTGTACAGAGAGTTGGTGTCTTGCTGCAATGGAATGCACCTTCCCCCTGTAGGTCGTTCCACCCCTTCCTGATGTCATCCCTTGTTCTGGGGTACTGTCCCACAGAATTGACACTGTCCACGATCCTTCGCTATAGCTTCATCTTCCTAGCAATGGATATTTGCTGCACCTTACCTCCAAATAGATGTGGCTCTACCCGAATGATTTCGTCCACCATGACCCTTAGCTCCTCCTCAGAGAATCTGGGGTGTTATTGTGGTGTCATGGGTGTTGTGTGAGTATTATGGGCAAGGGTGTGTAGGGTGGGGTGTTGGGGTGTGTGTTGTGTGGTGGGTTGGTGGTGTATAGGTGATGGTGGTATGTGGCTCTGGTTGTGTGAGTGCTCTTGCTGTCTCTCTCTTGTGGCATTTATTTGTAGTCGTAAAGGGTTGTGGGTAGTGTGGGTGTGTGTTTTATAGTGGTGTGGGTGTGGTGTGTGTATGGGTGTCAGGTGTGTGTAGTTTGAATTGTCCAATGTGGTGTAGTTTTGTTTGAGTGTGTTTATTTGGAGTGTGGCGTTATGTACCGCCAATGATTTACCACCGTGAATGTCCACCGGAGTGATTCGTGGGTCATAATGTGGTGGGCATAGTTCTGTTGGTGTAATGGTGTGAGTTTTGATACCTCCAGTTTATCACTGACCTTTGGTGTGGCAGAGTTGTGTCTGTGGCTTAATAGTGGCGGATTAGTGTGTGTGTGTATGTGTGTGATAATATAGTGAACGGATATCAGCCGCGGCGTTGGTATGTTGGCGGCAGTGACCATGGCGGTAAGTGGGATTTACCGCTGATGTCATAATGAAGGCCTTAGTCACACATATTTTTTCCTATGAGTAAATTTACCAGGAAATTAATCAGTGATTTGTTCCTGCCAGAGACAAGAGCAAATCCTTTTGCAAGATGAGGATAGGGAGGACTCACCAGAAAATTAGTGGAGCAAGATTTCACAGGAGGGTAAACTATTTTCTATGTGAGACATTGTCAAAAAGTAAGTGAACAGCAATTAAAACTGTCTATGTGCAACTGTCTTAAATTAGTTTAATTTGTGTAAGTGAATCCTTAGAGGATTTTGAGTCATTCTTCTAGAAAAATGCAATTGTTTCAGTTTACCAGGAGTACTCACAAAAATAGTGTGAATTTAAAAAAATCTGAAAGTTACATCACACCTATGAAGAAACCTCTCGCAAAATGTATTTTTTTAAATAGGGCTCATAATTGTGAACCAGTGTTCATAAGCCTATGCACAAAATACAAACAGTACATGCCCAAAACAACTGTGCTGAGTTTTTGTATTGCTCCATTCCTTAAGCCATATACTAAGAATGGTGTTTGGGCAAACAGGCCTATATATTTTTACTGCCTACATTTCAAAATGTGTTACAAAAGTGACTACATTATTTGTTGAACTTCAGGTCATATAAACCTCCACTGCATCAGCCAACAATGGAGGACGCAGGGCACACCATTGAGGTGCTGAAAAGTGCACTGACCTCCAGCTGCGTGGGAGCGTTTGTTTGACTCTGCTGCTTCTTTGTAAGTCCATGGGTCCCAGAAACCTTCACTGTACCAGCATCAACCGACATAGAAGGAGGCACGGCTTACCACTGAGCGTGCTAGGTCTCCTGTTGTTAGGCTTTGCTGCTTCTTTACAGGACTACAGGTCCCAGAATCCTTCACTGAACCAGCACCAGCACACAAAGGAGGAGTTGGGGCAGACACAGGGAATGCCCATGCCAAGGTCAGGCCTGTCTGAGCCAGTCAAAACCCAGAGGAGGCTGGGCTGGGCTAACCCTCTTGACTTGATTTGAGGGATTCTTTTGCTTTTGTTTGGATTCTTGGAACTGTGCATTTAGGGTTTGTATGAAGTTATAAAGGGTAAATGAATAATCACAGGTGCCAACCCTGCTCCTAATACCCCTGTTAAAAGCACCTCCACTGACAGGATGTTGGAGTCATTAGTATGCAAATTGTTCTAACTGAGTGGAGACTCTCTCAACTCAGCTTGCAATAATCATATTGAGGCTGCCAGTCAAGCATGTTTTTTTGGTCTTCAGGGAGAGGTGCATGCACATTTAGCAACTGTGGAGGGGCTGGAGGATGCTACATAGCCAAGCCCTCTTTGTGCAGTGTAGCTTTTGGGGGACTGCTTTACTAAATTCAAGGCACTTCTTAGAGCTGAGCTTTCTGCCATTGTCCATCGTTTAAATGCAATCAAGCACAAAATACCTACCTTTAAGCAGCCATTACACTCTTTTGCATATGCCCCTAATTTGGCACATAAGGAAACCCAGGCTGTGGACATGGGCCCAAACAACCATGGGCCCAAACACCATGGGTGTGGAGGCACCTCGGAAGTCATTATGGAAAGGAACCTGTTGTAACCCTGTTGTCTAGGCTCCTAGATTGAATACCCTTACAATGACCCTCCCGTCTTTCTCAGAAGGATCTAATCCCTCAGACAATTTGCACCTGGCAGGGAAGGCCATCAGCAGGCCTATTCTTAACCCTAAACTGTACTGTTATCAAACTTCCCCCTTTACCTCTATGTTGTGATTTTAACTGGAGTGCTTCCTCTGTGAAGGGATCAGAGGGAGACCTATCAAGAACTTTCTAATAAAACGTTAGACTGGCTCATGCAGAACAGGGGTTTTCCCCCTGCTTGCATAAATCCCATCCTAGTAATGCACAGGGTTTGTGGATAGGGCACAGGCTGAAGGATAGAGACAGAGACTGTGTTATTATAAATTCCAGGTTCACTTGTCTGGTGTAGAGCTTGCTTTTTGGGCACATAAGTAAAGCTGCTTCTTGGAGTAAAATAATCCTTATACAATTAGGTTATTCTTACAAACCTTGTGATACCCCTGTGTTGGCCACTAATTGTCAGCCATGCAAGTTCCATGCTGTTGGTAATACTTCCAATGCTATTGCATTACCTTAGGCCTGTGGCCCACAAGTGTTGGGAATCGTCCACTTTATTCCTTCGTGTGAAGCAGATGTACTTAATATATCTGTAGTTAACCATTTGGATGTTTTATCTAGTGTGAATTTACTCACTGATGTCTCTCAAGCAATGTGTTGATGCTCCATTGCTCTCAGAGGGAGAGCTCCTCTTGATGATGACCATCTATGGAGGTCTGATTTTCCAACTGAATGTTCCTGCCCAGTGGCTACAGATTAGCTTATCTCTTGCGTCTCTCTTTCCTTTTGTTAAATTGGAACATTGTAGGCATTAAGAAAATGTTATCAAACCCCACTTGGCTTTGTTGACAAATATGTTTTTGTGGTAATCCAGGAGAGCTGAGCTACCACTCCTATTTCATGCCCTGGGTTTACTAGCTATTCATGCCCTGCAATCCCTTCTTCTTGAGGCAGCACTAAAGGCTGTCTTTCCATATGGGTCCCTCTGAAATTGAAAATGGAAGTCTTAGTCTTAGCTACTGGAAGTTCTCCTTTCAAGCTGTGCTATTTAGAGTCACCATGGTAAACTTTATAATTATGATTTCTTCAATACAGTATGAGTTGTTTTCTGAAGTCTGTTAAAAAGGGGGGCTGTTCCCAACCAAATAATCTCTTATATGAGGATTTCAAATCAAAATTAGCAGCTATTCCTGAGGAGCAGGAGAGAGAAGATCAAGTTGTTCTCAAAGAGTCATTGGACTCTAGAGGAAAGGAGTTATGGCTCCTTCTCTTGGCTCATGACCTGGTTGACATGGTCTACATGTTTAGCAGAGGTAGTCCGCCAAGAATCTCACTTAGGGGGCGTGCCTTGATTATTGATTTGTTTTTTCTATCAGAGCCTTTTTCTCATGGTTTCTGGTGCTACATAAAGGAAATAGAGTGGGGGTATAATAATGCTCTAATAGCTGAAGGTTACTTCCGTGTGCACAGAGCTAAAGCATCAGTTGCCTCACTTGCAATCAACCAAGACTCAAATGATGGCCTCTGACTCCTGAAAGAACTCTTGTCCACTTCAGGTTTAATTCTAAGGAACCATTAATATATCTTTAAGGGCTGCCTGGCAAACGTAAGTGGTGCTGTACTGTTAGATTACTATGAAACTCTTTGTTCATGTATTAGGAGCTATCTGCTGAAACCTCTTCGATGTAAATTACAGTGCCTCTGCTGGATGATGAGCATTGCTCGGAGGCTAATCACCCATTTTAGGAAGGCATTTTCTAACTCCCCTAAAAATGAGCCTGAGAAAAGGGCTGTGAGGCTACACTTTAAAACCACTCTGAAAGTGAGGAAGGAATCTCTGCTTAAAATTTGGTGAACAGGATTAGGCAAAGGGATGCTTTGGTAAGTCCTCTTTTCTCCTTTGTGTCTAGCTCTGATTGGGTCTCACATTTCAGTGCAATGTATCATAGTGTAAATGATAAGAGCCTAGGGGTTCTTTCACAGCATAAATTGAGAAATTCCCCCGCCGCTCTTTAACATTGCAAGAAACAGAAGTTGAATACAATATAAAGAGACCCTGTGCACTCAAATACTCCTCTGAATCATTAATAAACAACCTTATAGGTATATATGTGCTGCCTGGGTGACAGAACCTACATATATCCGTAAAGACATTTGAATCAACTAGAGTACCGAATTCAGTAGTCTGGAACCCAGACGCACTGTAAACGGCCCGTGGACTCAAATAAGTAAATAATTTGTAAACAGTTTTCAACAAATATAACAATGTAATTTCAACAAATGTAAATCCTTTATTCAAAATGTTTTAAACAATCGTTGCCAGTGCATTGCTGGTTAACATTAACCATTGCACATAGAAATGTTATTACGCTTGTCTTTCAACATCCAAGAACAACAAAACATCAATAATCAGCAATGCAGTATTCTTGTGGAAAGCCAATGCATTTCAGGCAGCATCACCCTTTTGTCGGGGGTAACTGTAATAAACACATATGTGATAGTAGCTAACAATGTTTTAGTACAAAATGTTTCAAACCAAACATTCCTGACGTCGTGTCATAACTGGCAATAAGATACCAGTAGTTAACATACTCATGCTTCCAACAAAAGGAACCTGTGCCCGAGGCAGAACCATGCTGGAAAAATGTGCTATAAAACCACCACCATGCTCCGCGCTCGTAACCCTTGGTGTTAGTGAAATGGCACATGCTACAGTATAAACTGCCAAATCCTGGCTACCAGGATTCTGCTGTCTCACACAAGCATGCATTATTCACAATGTGATAGCACCCCTTGTGAACACCCAACACTAGTCTACTTGCCTCTATAACACATTCTAAATTAATGATGCTGCGCACCCCCTTTGTTTAAAGTTTTAACACAAAATTCAAAAACAGTGTTTATAACACCCACCATGCTTCGATTACTCACCATGCATTTCTGTGAGGAAAGAAAAGAATGCTAAAATCCCAAAACAAAAATCATACAATATTAGAATGGGGTCCCAGGGGGGAGGAGGAGGAACGAGAAGTTCCCCCCCGGGGTTTATTGGGAAGGGTGGTACGGCCCGTGACGCGGTTGGGCGTCCGGGGTGCCACTTAGGGGTGGGTGGGGTCCCAATATAGCCGGACATTTTGTGGACCAGGTCACCATTTTGTAGAAGGTGACCTGGTGGCCGTAGCTCTAGACAGTTGGGTGCCGGTTTTTCCTTTCTGGGTTTCGTTCACGTGGCAGTTGGCAGGTTACTTTTTTTTTTTTTAAATCAACAAACTTCCCATTACTACTCACGTATATCGGTGAGTGGAAGCGCTGTTTGTTGTGGGCCCCTTCAATCAAAAAGTCTTTCCGTAGGCATGGCAGAGGAGAAGGTCCGTACGGTGTTGGCGCTGCTCCAGCAGGCCAGCCGCATGGACCTGGTGAGGCCTGAGGCATTTGCACCCGGGCGTCCGGCGCGCAGGGCCTCCGCATGGGTGGCAGCGGCGGTACTGGCATGTTCGCCTCTGGGCGCTGCTCCGTCGGTGCTTCAGGTGAGGAGGGCTGGGGAACAGAGGTGCGGCCTGGGCGGGCCGGGGGCGGCCAGGGGGAGGGCGGTTTGTGGAACCCCGGCAGAGAATCCTCGGAGGGCGGGGCACGCTCGTCGTCAGCTTCTTGACAAGGACGCGGCCCACCACAATGTGAGAGGCGCGGCCGGCCCAGCGCACCTCCCAGCTGGCGCGAAGGCTCGGATGGGCGCAGGCCCACTGGTGGCCGTGGGTCGGCGACCACTCCAGGAGGCAGCAGCCGATGTTTGTGGAGAGGAAGGGCCAGGGGAGGGTTCAGGGTGGGAAGGAGATATTGGGAATAGGCCCCTTTCAGTCATGCGGGATGGTGCAGCAGGGGTGGGGTCGGGACAGGGACAGTCGAGTGCGGTGCCGGGGAGTGGGAGTGGGGAATGGCAGCAAGCATCGTTGGACCCGAAGGTGCCTATTTCCAAAAAATGGCCCACCATGCTGCAGTGGAGCAGCAGTGAGGAGGAGGTGGAGCACGAGCAAGGGTTGGGTGGGTGGTCGGGGGATGAGTACCCCATGGATAGCAGGGCCCCTAAGGTCCCTTTCCAAGTTTATGGAGCCCAATCGGGGAGTGTGGGGGAGGGAACTGACAGGGCAGGGGGTGGAGGGGCGATCCAACAGGGGGATGGTGGGTCGTTGGAAGGGGTAGTGGAGGAGAAATTTTCAATCTCTGGCACACCAGACCTTCTTTGGCAGGACACTCTGGGCTTCGACGAGGATGAGCCAGGCAAGCAGTGTGCGGCTCGGTCACCCTGGCAGGAAGTGAAGGTGGGGCCCGGGGTGGCCGGCCGGATGCCGTCAGCAGGATGGCAGGAGGCTGCGGATGCTCCCACTGGGTCATGTGGCGGTATGTTTTTTTTTACGCCCTCCGATGCCGACGCCCGGGGTGAGCAGCGTCCAGGCCCGTCAGATATACGGGGGGAGTGGATTTTTGTCTGCAGGGTGTGAAGTATGTGGCAGCTGCCATCAGGACCGTGAGAAAGGTGAGGTTGTGTGGCGTGGGGTGGAGTCGGACACGAGCATTGAGGAAGGGGAATTGGTGGAAAGTAGGAGTGAGTCGCATTGGTGGGAGCGAGGGAAGGGGCGGGGGGTCGCTAATCCTGTCCTTAAGTCGTTGCAGGTGGATAAGCGGTTGCTGGGATGGCCTGGGGGGCGCAAGAAAGAAGGACCTGGGTTGGAGGTGTGGACAGCTCAGCAGCGGCCCCCGTTTCTCTCTCCAGGTAAGGAGTCGATAAGCTCAATGGTCTCGGTGGCGACTGAAGCGAGGGAGGATTCGGTGCGCTTGGTCAAGGGAGCGGATGTGCAGGACACGGGGGTGGCCACTGACGCCAGGGAGGGCGAGAAGGCGGTCGGGGACGCTCCTAAAGGGGGCGGGGCTGTGGATGGGCCAATGGCTGGCGACGGGCATTGAAGGGGTCAGGCTGCTTGTGGCGCAAAGGAAGAAAAGGAAGGGGAGCCGGCCCCTAAATGGGTTAAGTTGCCTTACATGGGCACGGCATGGGCGCATTTGATGCAAACCACGAAGGACAAAATCTGGAAAGGGGAGTATGTTGACGT
Source organism: Pleurodeles waltl (assembly GCF_031143425.1). Lineage (NCBI taxonomy): Eukaryota > Metazoa > Chordata > Amphibia > Caudata > Salamandridae > Pleurodeles > Pleurodeles waltl. Next base: position 387,305,881 of record NC_090445.1, read on the forward strand.
GCTGAAGTTGCTCCACCGGGAGGTGCGGGCAAAGGAGAGCTCCAAGGAAGAAGAATGGGAGCTTTCTAAGAGGCCAAAGATGCCAGTTAACATTGAGAACTGGAAGGCGGCCTTCCTGATTTTCGCGAGTGTATATTGTGGGCGCTTCCTGGAGCGGGCAGTGGCTTTGTTCAAGTATATGGACATCATCCGGAAGGCTCACCTTAACTATGGGGGGTATGCATGGAGACAGTATGATGAGGAATTCAGGGCCTGCATGGCCACGGATCCCGAAGTAAAATGGGGTGAGAAAGATTCCGACCTCTGGCAGCACACTATGGGCCCAGCCAAATTTGGGAAGACGGTCTTTACGGCTAGCGGGTTGCCCATAACTTATCGGCCCTTTCGAGAGCGCCCCACCTAAGCGGTGGGGTCCGGGGGCTCTAACCCAGCTAGCTCCAGCACTTCAGGGACTGGACGCTCCAGCGCCTGCTGGGATTACAACAAGGGCTTGTGCACTAGGGAATATTGTAAATTCTGACACGAATCCTCTAAGTGCGTGGGACGCCACCCTATCAAGCATTGTAGTGGGTCGCAGGGTGCCACCAACTCAGGAAGTGCCCAAGGGCAAGGTGGCGGCGGCGGACAATCAGCCAGTTATGGGGGCAGGGATGGCCAGCGGCAGGGCGTTGCGGGAAAAAGCTTGTACTCTGGTTGAGTTAGACAGACTCACAGCGTGTTTAGTTGGCTATGACAGACAAATGGATGCTGACTTGCTCATACGGGTCTTCCGATGCAGTTTTCGTTTGGGGTACGAGGGTCTGCGGGTGCGGTGGTGGGCGGAGAATCTTCGGTCCGTGCACGGCAGGGAAGAATTGGTGCGGCAGAAGTTGGGGAAGGAGGTGTGTGAGGGTCCCATGGCTGGCCCTTTTTCAGATTGGCCGATGCAGAACCTCATTGTGTCGCCTATTGGGTTGTGCCCAAGAAAGACAGCGGGCAGTTCAGATTGATACATCACTTGTCGTGGCCTGAGGGATCGTCGGTCAATGACTTCATTCCAGAGGCCTTAATAAAAGTGTCATACGCGTCAGTGGATGTGGCCGTCAAAATGGTGTAGCACCTGGATCATGGAGCGCTAATGGCTAAAACTGACATCAAGTCAGCTTTTCCTTTGCTACCCGTACATCCAGATGATTTCGAGTTGTTGGGAATCCAATTTCAGGGGTCCTGGTATGTTGACAAAGCACTCCCAATGGGGTGCTCCAGCTCCTGTGCGTTGTTTGAGTGCTTCAGCACGGCATTGCAACGGATCCTTTCAAGGTTGACAGGTTACCAGCAGGTGACGCACTACTTGGATGACTTCTTTTTCGCGGCTCCGGCTGGCAGCCCGCATTGTGCGGCGGTGCAGGGCCAGTTCGTGTCAATCATGGGAGACCTTGGTGGGCCCTTGGCTCTCCGATAAGACAGTGGAGCCGTGCACGGCGCTGTCATTTCTGGGGATTGAGCTGGATACGGTAGCAGGTACGGCCCGCTTGCCAGCAGACACAAAATCAGATATGTTGCAAAGAATTTACGACATGTTGCACAAACGTAAGGTCACGGTGCGCAACATTCATGTTCTGTTGGGGCACTTGAATTTCGCCTGTCGGGTGGTGAGAGCGGGGAGGACGTTTTGTAGGAGACTTGCTCTGGCTTTAACAGGGTGGGCGCTACCACATCATCACGTGTGGTTGAAAGTAGGTGTGCATGAGGATTTGAGGATGTGGGGCACATTTTGAGACACTTTCAATGGGATTCCTTTGAAAGTTTGACAGGATTGCGATTGGGATGTGCAGCTTTTTTCAGATGCAGTGGGGGTGACGGGGTTTGGCCTCTATTGGGAGGGGTGTTGGTGCGCGGAAGAATGGCCGTGACTGGAAGAATTGGGGTCGCGGTGTAGCGTTTTTGGAGCTTTTCCTGCTGGTAGTAGCGGTGTGGGTGTTGGGTCAGGCGCTCAGGCACTCACGGGTGCTTTTTCGAGTGGACAACATGGCGGTGGTACATGTGGTGAATAGGCAGTCAGCACGGGACGGCCAGGTCTTACAGCTGCTGCGCCTGTTTGTGCTGCAATGCTTGAGGAATGATATCTTTTTTAGAGCGAGGCATGTGCCGGGAGTTAATAATGACATTGCCGATGCTTTGTCTCGTTCTCAGTGGGAGCGGTTCCATGGATTAGCCGCGGGTGTGGACCTGCACAGGATAAGCATGCCTGTCAAGCTATGGAGCATAGGATGCTACGACTTGTACTGAATTCTTTGGTGCCATCTACCAGACGGGCGTATGCCAAGGCTTGGGAGGAGTTTTTGGGCTCCGGGGTTCGGCGACGGGTAAGCAGGAGGATATTGTGGAAGATGTAGTGCAGTTTATTATGGTTTTGATTGAGAAAGGTCAGTCCAGGGTTACGATATCGGGTAAGTTAGCGGCCCTGGGGTTCATGGGTAAGCTTCTGTGGGGTTACCCTCCTTCTGCAGGAGAGTTGGGGCACAGGATTCTTGAAGGGTGGGCGAAAGAAATGGGAACCAAAGGGGGTGTTAGGTGCCCATTGTCTTTGACATTGTCGAAAAGGCTGTTCCCGGTTTTAGGAGTGATTTGCTTTGATGCACGGGAAGCGTTAATTTTTAGGACAATATTGTCCTGGTTGTTTTTTGGGGCCCTACAGGTGTCCGAATTGCTGGGCTTAGCGGGGCGCCCGGGCATTCAGTGGTGCGAGGTGCACCCTGGCACGGACGGGGTGGCGCTGCTAATCAGGAGGTCGAAGACGGATAAGAGGGGTGTGGGTGCTGCGTTTTTTCTCTGACGCTATCCTGATAGATCCATTTGTCCAGGGATTTTGGAGGGTCAGTTGCGGAAGGAGACAGGTTCCAGTGAGGGCTCGGTATTTCGACATGCTGATGGGAAGGGGGTGACAGCTCCGCAGTTGTTAGCGGTTTTGCGTAAGGGTTTGGCTTACTTGGGGGGTTGATGCTGCGCTCTTTGGTACCTATTCGTTTTGGATTAGGGTCGCGACGGAGGCAGGAAACAAAGAGTGGGGCAGAGAGGAGTTGGTGGCCTTCGGGAGGTGGAGAGCAGATTGCTTCAGGCAATACGTGAGAGGTCCAGAGTTTTGGGCCTCGTGATGTGTGGATTGGGTGGTATAAGTGCTCTCATTTTCTTTTCCAGGTGTGGTGCTGGGTCCAGAAGTGGCGTGACTTTCCATTTGGTTGATCGGACACTCATTTGTCAAATGGGCTCAGCGCCAAGCCCGGAGGACCGCCCCTGGAGACAATTTAGGTTTTGATCCTGCTCAATATCGGGTCCGCTGGTTCGGGAAAGGGGGGATGCGCTGGAGTGAACTTTTGCCTCGTTTGCAGAATGCAGCGGGCGGGGGCAGTGTCCTGATTTGTTATGTATTCATTTAGGGGAGAATGATTTAGTGGTGACCACGGGGCTTAACCTCATGAAAGTGATGAAGAGGGCTTTACAGATTTTGGTGACTCAGTGGAAGGGATGCCATGTGGTGCTCACAGCATTTGTTCCGCGTCGGGTTTGGAGAGGGGCCAGGAAGCCGGGAGCAATAGAGAGGGCTCGGTGCAAGTTGAACAAGGAGATGAAGAGTTTTTGCAGTGATCGGGGTTTGACCTTTTTAGAACACGTGGACTTACGTTTCAAGGATGCAGAATTTTTCAGGGATGACAGGGTCCATCTATCTTTTATAGGGATGGAGCTTTATCTTTTGTAGTTGAAAGAACAAGTGAAAGACTTGCTGAAGGAGGCCTGGGGGGAGGGAGAAAAACAGGGTATTTTTTTCTGGTGCCGGTGACAGCTGCAGGGCAGGTAATAAAAGCTCAGGTGGAGGATGGAGATGGCAGGGCAATTCAGGTATTATAGGGGTAAGGAGCATTAGTTGGAGATGGACAGGCAGGAAACTGCTCGTTAGCGGACAGGTTCAAAAGAAGCAGTAGGGCGGGAAAAAATTAAATAGATGAGAGGGGAAAGAAAAGCCAGGACAAGAGTAGGGAGGGGGAGGGTGGGGTACAGGAGGGGGAAGGATGTTGGATAGTTTTATTCTATGTCTAGTGAGGCTTTAGTTTTGTAAGGCAAAGGCCTAGGTGGGGTAATTGTTAGGTGCACCTGTTCCAATAAAGCGGCCTTTTACACACACAGAAAACAAGTTGTGGTGTTGTTCGCGCCTTCCAATGCTAAATATGCTGAATAAGCACCTCCAGTATGTGAAAGTAAGCCGAGGATCACATCCACATTCACTCTAACAATTACTCACTGTGTGGCACCTGAAAACGCCTATCCCAGGCACCCAGCCAACCATTAAACGAGGTTGCAACAAATGCTTCGTGATTAAGCCAATGCTCACAGAAATGCCAAATGTGAAAAAAAACAAAAATAACTATCAAGATCTCACTCCCTCTAAAATAATTTTTTAAACACTGTAATCACAGAAACAGACATTTACCCAATCAGGCAGCGTCTCAGTAATATGTGGCTCCTGCCAAAGCTGGTGCAAAAGTCAGTGCTGAGCTGCGTACATGCTTTTAACCACGGCATGGTACATAATATGAATGAACATAAAAGAAATACCCCAACTGTAAAGCATTGTGAATATGTAACCGTAATGGTATGCCTTTATGGATACACGCAAATTGCAAAGGAATGAGCGACCCATAACCGAAACATAAAAAACACAGAATAAATTCTCTGTCTATGAATAATGCTAAAATGTGTGAATAATTCTTATCTATTTTTCTGCTGATAATGCAAAATTAATTCAGTGTTTGTAAGTAACTCAATTCAAAGTACATTTGAAAATGCTGGAAGGTTCATGCCTGTAAAATACATAAATGCAAATCATTCCTGTGAATGAACACGGCTCAACACACAAACAAATGAAAGTACATAAACACAAAAGGTCATTTGTAGAGAACACAGACTAGCCAAAATTTAATAAGTCAATTTGCAACTAAATCTGTGTGTACACTCTAATCTTAACATTGTTATGGTGAGGTCTTGCGATACTACTCAGTGTGAGATCCCCAACTACATGATACTCCTTTGCAGTCCGCTTGTTAACCTGCATGAATTATATGTAATCATTCCCATTTTGTGTGGTATTAAACCCTACTGAATTTTAATGAAGTCACTGTATACAACAATGTGATATTCATAAGAACATGACATTTCCAATTTATCATGCTAGCCTTCGGGTTGCAAACCATCCAAATGCTTTATCCATAATTACTCACTCTGTGCAACGAGTATCATGTTATAGGGTGAACCAGGCCCTTTTCATTTAGCTATGAGAGCACAACCCCTACACCATGCTCTGAGGCATCTGTGAGGACAATAACTTCTTGGGAGAAGTCAGGAGCCTTGAGCACTGGTGCCGTGCACAAGGCCTCCTTCAGGGTATCAACATTTTTCTGGGATGCATCTGTCCAGATCACCTGATGTGACTGCTTCCCGAAGTCAGCTCTGCCAAGGGGGCAACTATGGTGCCATACCCCTTGACCGATCTCTTCTAATAGCCAGGGAGGCCTAAGAAGGCTCTCGCTTCAGTCTGGGTCTTGTGGGTGTTCTCAAACCAGAATGGTTTCAATTTGGCCTGGAGGGGTTGCACTTTGGCACCTCCCACTTGGATACCCACAAAGACTACTGTACCTTGCTCTATCAGGCACCTACTGGCCTTGCTAGCCATGCCTGCACTCTGCAGAGCCTTAACCACTTGCTTAAGATGGCACAGGTTGCCTTTCCAGCTAGAATTGAAGAACGTAATGTAGATAAGGTAGGTGGCACTGGAGCTCTCCAGTCCACCCAGGACCTGGTTGAACAACCGCTGGAACATGGCAGGGATATTCTTTAACCTGAAGGGCATGACCCAGAACTGGAAGTGCCCTTCGGGAACAGAGAAAGACACTTCTGGTGCAGACTTCTTTGTCTTCCCATTGGTCAATGCAATCTGACCATACCTAGACATTAAGTGAAACATGCTGAGGAACTTGGCAGCTCCAAGTCAATCTACGAGCTCATCAGTTCTGGGGATGGGGTGTGCATCAGTCTTGTTGACCGCTTTGAGCCTAAGTTCAGGTATGACACCTTGATGGGCACCCTTGAGAACCAACACCACTGGGCTGGACCAAGGGATGTTACAGGGCTCAATTACCCCTAACACCAGCATATTAGAGACCTTGTCTTTAACGCTGACCCTCATCTTATCAGACAACCTGTAATTTTTGTTCTTTACTGGTTTGCTGTCCCCAGTATCAATATCATGGGTGCACCATGTTGAGAATCCTGGGGTAAGGAAGAGCAAAGATGCAAACTGTCCCAGCAACTGGTGGTAGTGTATCTGTTTATCAGTGTAGAGGAGATGCTGACACCCTTGATTGACTCATCCTGTTCCTTGGAAGATAGGAGGTCAGGGAGACGTTCACTCTCCTCTTATACTCCATCATCTGTGACCAACAGCATGGTAATCTCAGACGTCTCGAAATGAGGCTTGAGGTGATTATTATACAGGACGTTCAAAGGGTTCCTAGGAGTTTTGTGGTCCACTATGTAGGTGACATCACTTAATGCTTCTTTACTTCAAAGGGATCGACCAGGTTTTGCAGAACTTGGAGCTCCACTAGATCCATTACCCACACTTTTTGGCCAGGCTGAAACTCAACCAGAGTGGCATTCTGGTCATAACAGCATTTTATATTCTTCTGACTGGCTTTCAGATTCTCTTGGGCGTGTCTCCTGAAGCGGGCTGTCTTGTTGCAGAGGGCCAGCATGTAGCTGACTACATACTGGGGGAGCTCTTCTGGGAGCTAACTCCCAATCTTCCTTTACCAAACAGAGAGGCCCTACCACAGGGTGCCAATGCAGAAGTTTAAAGGGGCCGAAGCCAACACCCATCTGTGGTGCCTCCCTGTAGGAAAACAACAGACATGGCAATTAGACGTCCTACTTATATAATTATGGGTTCAGGTAGACCCATAATCATGCCCTTAAGAGTTTGGTTGAACCTTTCAACCAACCCATTGGTTTGGGGTGGTAAGGAGTAGAGAACTGGTCAGTTACACTACACTCCTTCAACATGGCCTTCAGGTATTTAGACATGAAGTTGGTACCCCTGTCAGATACCACTTCCTTGGAAAACCCCACACATGAAGATGTGTGCACTGAGGAGTTACACTTACATTTTGAGCGTGGCAAAAGTGTGATTTATATTCCCCGCCAGGTTGAAAACATATTTTAATATGTGAAGTGATGTGCTTTACTTAAATAATTCATACAGTTTAAATATGATCCATGAGGTATACCAATTCATTTCGCATGCTGTCATAATTGATTGTTCCATTGAGAGTACATTCAAATGTGAAGTTGGTCAATAAATCGCGAATGGCTGAGTCAGATTCTGCTTTTAGCTTCACATGAAGGAGGAATGGAATGTTGATTTGTTCATATGTGGTACCCAGTTTATCTGCATATTTATTTGGAAAGAAGGAACAATAAATACTTACTCCTGAGTGCACTGAATTCCAAAGCAAGGCCTCTGAGTCTATAGATATTTCTTGGCCTGGTTCCCGTCGATAATCAAAACTTCCAACAGTCAAAGACTTATCCACTCCATCTGGAAACATCTGCCAGTTAAGAATGTCATATACAGCTGGAGGGTCTCCATTTTCATTGAAGAATATTTCCTCTCCAGAATCGGTGAAAAAATGCACCTTTCTAAGGTGGTGAAGTACCTACATATTTAGAGTTTTGGGAAACATAAAATACCTTTAGAGACCTATCTCTTGCCATCTTTAATAATGGCCTGTGAGTTATACAAGAACAGATTTATCTGGTGTGTGAATTACTTTTTAACACATTGGAACTTCATTGGCCACTTGGTCACCTAAATTACTCCTAATTTGTGTAAGACAGTTCACATGTGGTGCAGGCCTTTTGCAGCTTGTTAACACTTTTTACATCTCTTTATAAGGTAATATCAATGATTCAGAGGAAATGCAATATGAAACAGACTTGAGCATGCAGGATTACAAATTTAAATCCTGAGGAAGTAAACGACTGAGAAAGACATTTTATGTGCCAAAAGAAACATTGTCATGAATATTAATTAAAAATGAGGAAGACAACGTAATGTTTAAAGATCATAGGGCAAGCTGTAAATATTTCTTGAAATAAACTCACTTAACCTGTGTTTGATCACCATCCTCATGTTAGCCACCATAATACCAATAGATGTTCAGTCATCATTGACACATGATCGCTGCCCACCTGAAGTAATATTAACAGTCCTTGTCAGGGTGTACCCTCAATGTCACTGAATGAATCTGAACTCAGTCCCCTAGTTGCTAGGGCACAGAGCAGGCAGGAATAATTTAGAGCAGTACCAAAACAGTAATAGCAGTAATTTCTAACTAACATAATTACACCAAAACAACATAAGTCTGATAGGGAAAACCAGATATATGACTTTCCTTAATTTAAAAAAAAGAAATAGCACCAAAGAGGACAAGGCATAATGACAGTCGAGGCACGATTTGAGACTGACCGTGACCTATCCCTGGTCGCATACGACATATATTGGTCCCAGAAAAAAGTATTGGGGTTGTAAAGATCCACTTTGTAACTTTGCTGAAGAAAGGCATTGACATGTCATGTAAGTCCCAATGTAGAAAGGGACTTTGGGGCCTGATTCTACATTTTGACAGATGAGGTACTCCGTCACAACGGGAATGAACATCATGTCTGACGAAATGTAAATCCCATAGGATACAATGGAATTTATATTTTGTCGGACGAGATTTCTGTCACTGTGGTGATGGAGTAGCTCATCTGTTGAAATATAAATCAAGCCCTTTGTCCCAATTTGAGAAGAAGAATCCTCCTAGAGCAGAACACCACTCACATTGTATCTGCTACAGTGGAAACAAAGTCAGAACCTTGAAGCAGGTTGGTCCTACTGTATCTCTGGAGTGTTGGAGTTATGGAGATACCTCACTGATAATTCTCAACTCAAGCTCAAAGCAGTATGGAACTTAGTTTTATTTTCAGAAGTGCTGAGAGCCTTGACCAGGACAACGCTCACATTCAGTCTGGCACCGTGGAACTGACAGTCAGAAACTGTCTGGTGGGCTCTCAAAGGCTTTGGACCACTAAGGGAACATTTTTCAAAAGTTTTATAACTTTCTCCTGGTGGCAAAATAATCACAGGAGTACGCTTCTAGGGCCCCAAAACCTCATGTGGGATACTTCCAGACTTACAGTGTGCCAGGCAGCGGTTATCAGCAATGGCCAGTCCAGTACAGGTCAGACAACTGACCCTTGGAGTACACTTATTTGTCCTGGGTGCAATGGGGAACAGGTGCAGTCCAGAATAGGTTGTCTCAGGTCACAGAAATCTGTCTAGTCCTTCTCTGATATTACCCAGGTTCAGAAAGCATTCTGGGAATGGTACCTTGAGGTACCACATTGATGCTTAACACCATCTAGTGAGTCACAGTGACTCCTGGTCGCTCCCTAACTAATGGGGTAAACATCCATGAATGGGAACCCTACACACCTAAAAGAAGTTCCTCTTTGACCTATTGCAAACAATCCCACAGTGCCCCTCACTCACAAAATTAATGGTGATACTCGACAGGGCCTTGAATCATGTGAACTCCCTAATGACAGGGCTCAGGTTATGGGCCGATTTGCATAGCTTAAAGGTATTATCATCCATGTAGAGAGAAATTATGAGATTGTTTGGGGTGAAATATAGGTCTCTCTTTACATGCAGTTTTCTAATTGCACCTGCAGAAGGTTCACATGCCAGTGCATATAGAAGAGGTGAATGCGGGAAGCCCTGGTTAGTACCCCTTTTAATGGGCACCAGATGGGGGGTTGGGAAGTAGGCCACTTAATCACATTCTGGCAGCAGGCCCATTGTGTAGCAGCCAGACATACCGGATGAAGTTGCTGGGAGCCCAATCCTGGACATGACAGCAACTAGACAGATTCATTCTAAGGAATCAAGGGACACATGTACAAAACTATTGCGACTTGCAAAATGGTCACAAAGGGGTATGTGAACACAAAAATGGCTGTTAGCCATGTACAAAACCCAGTCACAAACCCCAAATTGAGATGAAAATGTTTTGCGAGTTAGTTAATTTTGCTAACGCAAATAATTTTTCACAAATAGGGAATTCTTATTTGCAATTTGCGAACTGTATGTTAATTGCAGTAACAAAAAGTGAGTATTTGCAAAATGGCCAGTTTGCATATGCTATTTACCTACTTGTGGTGTCACAAAGTGTGCTTTGACATTTCTTCCATGCATTCCTAGATGCCATGCTGATCCACATTCACCAAAACATATAACCACCCAGGAATGCCCAGGAAATATATAGTACTACATTACAATTGTACATGATAGCATATTTTCCTCAAATAATAGTGGGCCCATATGACCCCCATCCCCTCTAGAATACATATGCAGAAACAGAAAAAATACACATTCCCTCAACATGCATGTGGTATGCAATGCCCACAATATTGTAACTGACGTGTTGTAATGTCCTGGAAGCACCCTGTAGAGGCTGTGAGACCGCGTTATCAGAGGGGAGACATAAATAACCCAGTCAGAGTCACAATACTTTACAGTAATGTTCTTTTTTTTAGTATGTGAACTTGTTTTGTTGTCTTAGGTGTTCTTAACAGTTCTTATCTTCTTCCCTTCTTGTTTTCTTCCCCTGGTTCCCCCTGTTTCTCCTCTTCTTTCTGTCCTTCTTATTTAGTCCCTCTGTATCCTTATTCTTTTCTTTTCTTCTTTTTAGGGTGTTTTCTTCTCCGGCTGAAAACTCATCAGCGTCAGGAGGTGTCAGCAGGAACCCGCCAGTCAGAAGAAAATAAAGGTGAAGAGAAAGGTAAGTGGCTTGTTCTGACTTCTGTTTACAAAGGTTAGTGAGGGAAGGTGCGGAGTGGTGGGTAAAAACAAAAGAAACAGTGGTTTGCGTCCAGATTCTCACCACGGTGTTCTTGTGTTCGTTGTGAGAAACAGAAAATTCCTTCTACTGCATCGTTCACAAGCCTGTTATCTCCACAACGCTCGTTTCCCTCGCTGTGCATTTTGTGAAGGTTAGGAAAAAAAAAAAAAAAAAAAATGAGCGATATCTATATACCTGACTATGACTGGAATTTGTCAAACAAGGGACAATAATACTTTACGCTGGTGAATTTATTTACATTTGTTCTCTCCCACGGTTAGTTCCAAACCACCTGCCTTCCCTTCCTGCCACTAAAATATTCTCGCAGGTTTAGCAAGCAGGCACGTCCCTCCAGGGACGTGGCGGGAGTTCCCATCCAAGGTCCGTCTGGCCGCTGGTGTGTCCGCGCCTCCTGTGCTTGTCGGCCCTCTGGTTTCCTTGGTCCTTGTTTCAGGTAGGGGGTCTGCTTCTCTTCTCTGTCACTCTCCTCCTGGCCCACCTTCCGCGTCTTCTCTCGGTTCTCCCTCAGCGTCTCCTCTCGGATCGGCTTCTGCGTCTTCTTCTTCCATCGACCCCTATATCTGGGTTTTTAGTCCCTCTTCAGTATCCGCTTTTACCCGGATATCCGGGTTTGCTGAGGTCATCTCGGTTCCTTGGCTTTTCCTGGTGCTCCTGAGGTATCGGTCGGACAGTCTGGGGTCATCATTCTGGAACAGGGTCTCCGCGACCCTGTTACACACCCATGAAGCCTTCATGTTTAGAGACAGTGGAATATACAGACAACTGGAAAGAGGGGAGTTTGATGATGGATGTCTATTAGGTAAAGAATAGCAATTTACAAACAGATATGTGTTTGTTGTCATCTATTCAATGTCATGTAGCCTCACAGCTATGTCTGTTGTGCAGGTGACAGTGTCTACGTCCTATGTCCATGGATCCTGACACCATACCTTTCTCCCACCTCCTAAAGTGAGAGCCAATATAGCACTGTACATTGCTTCACCAGGAGTGTGACTGAGCAGACATTTGGCCTACTGAAAGCACATTTCATGTGCTTGCACGATTGTTATAATAGGCACCCAAAATAGCTTGCAGAATAGTAGCAACGTCTGCCATCCTTCACAATATTATTTCCAGGAGAGGCAGACTCTAATTCAGAGGATGAAGATCCTGTGCCACCAGTCCAACAGCCAAGAGATGGGAGCAGAGCAATGGGAGGGAGAAGGTGCAGGGACCATATTGCACATATGACTTTGGGAGGTAAGTAAAAAATTAAAATGCATTGTGTATGTTAAAGGGGCACACAACCCTGTGGATGAATGTAAACCAAGTATCCTTTAATGTCAGGTACGTAGTTTGGAGTGAAACAAAACAAAGAGTTGTAATTGAAAACACCACTCTGCTGGTTATGTCAGCAGATAGCAGTGAACTCAGTAATCAAATGAAAATCAACATAGGCAGATCAATATTTCCTGCCCCTACGGGCAGACGGGCTACCTCTTTGTTGTGTCGCAGCATGTGCTTGGCTGCTGCTGCACCTCAAAGACCTGGAATCTATGGTGGAGACATTGCTGATGCTCAATCACTCCCTGCTATCTTCACCTTCTCTGCCTGTGACCCTTGCAATGTTGTCAGTCTGCACAGCCTCAACAGCAGATGCTATTTGTTGCAGAACGCTTGTTACATTGCCAATAAAGTGGCCCATTTTAACCTATACATTGACAGTCCTTCTGCACAAGGTTGCTGTAGCATGTGCCAGTAGCCTGAAAGACTGGTTTAGGGTGTCCATCCTGGCTGCACAGTGCCTCTCCCTTCGTTGTAAGACAAGAATCCGTGTCTGCAACTTCTCAAGAGTAGCTGTCATGCATTCCATCTTTTGATCCATTTGGGTTTGGTTCTCTGCCATTTGTCTGGCAAAGTTTTCAGATCCCTCGGCCACACTGTCATACATGCTCTGCAACCCCCCATGATCTTCATTTGTTTGTGTTGCAGACATTGAATACATAACATGGACTTTTCCAGCCCTTCATACAACTGTGTTTCCTATGGTGACTGTGGGTTTGGAGAAAGTGTTTTTGTCAAAGGTCATGCAGTACATCGCACTCGATCATGTACCAACAGATGTGGCTGGCGTGGTCTCACTTTGGGAATCAAAGTGGGACTTGGTTGTGGTTGGGCCTCATCCTCCTGGATGGGATAAAAAGACAGCACTAGCGGTTATGGTATGTGATGTGGAGGGTACACTAGATTGTGATTTGGGTCTTCCTCCTCATTCATTTGAGTTGCCTCACCTACCAAGGACCCTGCCCCTTCTGTTTGCGGTCCATATACACAAGTGGTACTGAATCTTTTTAGTTAACTTATTTTTTTTTATATGTGAGCCACCTAATATTCCTTTGTGATTTAGTTACAATTAACTTAGATAAACTTCACAGTGTTTCATGTACTACATGTCCCACGATGGACTGGTATTGCTGCAGTAAGTGCTACTTTAACATGCCTCTGTGGATGAACAATTTGCATTAAACAGTACAATGAACATGCTGCACTTACTCATGTTGGGCCCTGGAGTCGAGGTGCCCGATTGGCCAAATCCGGCAGCTGCCTCCTGCTCAAAGGTACCTTTCACCATTGGTTCTATGGCTGTAGGTGGGGGTAATGTGGGGGGTCCACCCCCTGTCACACATCTCTCCAACAAGTGTGTGGAAAGATTTCCTTGGTCCTCAACCTGAGGTCTTACTACCTCTTACTACCTCTTGTGAATTTCCTCCACAGATCACTGAGTGATCCCAACAGCATTGATTTTGGCCTGCATGTCAGTCCATATTATATTTTTGGGGCCTCAGTAACAGTCATGGAGGCCTTAACAAACAGCATGTCATGGTGAGTATAGTATTTATCTGTTACAATTTCAATCTCCTTTTCTGTGAATTTCTTCCTGTCCCCGCACTTCCTCTTTCCTTCCTGGCTTGCCACGTTGGTTGGGGGAAGGATGGTAATTTCCAAAGGCTCAAAGATTTCAGCAGGCGGGGGCAATCAGAGGGAGCATGCCACACCTTTTCTCTGTTGCTTTCTTTCACTGGCTCCCACTGAGAAGCACTTCCTGTTTCAGGTGGTTGGGCCTCAGGGTGTGGCAATTTTACCAGGAAGTGTTTCTCCTATTTTTTTAACTGCATTCACAATTTGTGAATGTATTTGCTAAATAGGAAATCGCAAATACTAATTCCTAAATGTGTGACTCACGTGCTTTGTGAGTCGCAATTTCTATTTAATTGTGATTTGCTAAATTTCGCTAGAAACACGGTTGCAGTGTGCAGCTCTGGATTTACTTGGTGCATTACAGCGAACAGAGTTCTAAGATTATGGGAGGTTGAATAAATCCCATTGGAAAGGACCAGGTTCAAGAGCAAGAGATGAATGTAATTTGCAGGCACTTTTGCAACTATTTTGGCACCAACATTTACAGTAGAAGCAAAAGTGGATGGCATGAGTTGCACTGTGAGGGTGGCTTGCCCGGCTTGACCAACAAAATGAGGATGGCCTTCCTGAGGAAAGGAGGTAAGATATCTCAGGTTAGTGCATAACTGTATACCTCCAACAACCATGGGGCCAGGAGTTAGGGGTATGCTCTATAAAATGGGAATCCATCATTTTCTAGGGCTCAGTACATTGGCAGGCCCAGAAATCAGCATGGTAATCACTTCGAAGGTAATGTTTGCAACAAGGAATTGTTGTCATGATCCCTCCAAACTACATGATTGTGGTATAATGCTGAGACTTGAGCAGGGCCTAGTCCTCGGCATATGCTCGTCCAGGGAAAACTACAGAAAAAGAAAGTATAGTTACATTTTCTCCTTGTGAGACTTCTAAAACAAACCTAGGTGGCCAATCTACCTCAGCCAAGAGGACATCATAGGTTGTTGTTAAATTTTACCCGAAAATTACATTAATAGTACACAGTATGTCGCTCTCAATTTGGTTGTCCAAATCGTAAAGTCTGTCAGAGGGCTCACCTGCTGATTTGGTGTTTCAGCTTGAACGAATTCACTAGTTGCTCTAGAAACCAGAAATTCTTCAAGATACCAGCAAACTATTGTGACCCCGTGTTGCACTGTCTAGCGGTGTTAATTCCTACTTCTTGTTCTGAAGGAGCGTTCACAATATGTGTGGCATATTTAGCTCACATACCTGCCACTTTCTATTTTTTAAACTGTTCTTTTAATGAAAGATTCTCTTCCTTTTTATGATTATGCCAGATGAGCACTGTGAGACTGTTTTCAGTTTCACATACTCTTCAGGAATGCTTACTGGTCATCCCCATCTCTCAGAGCATTTTTGGTTGAATCCTGAAAGGAACAAGAAGGACGTGGATCAATGTACTTATACCTACAAGGCTGTTTGAGTGTTTGACGCTTACCTAAATTGTCACATTTTTCAGTGGGCTCTGGTTTCAGTGGCAGATAATATACCAAGGAGGCACCTGATTGTTCTAAAAATGCTGGGACAAAAACAAATAAAGATAAAACACAAAACACAAGTTGGATTTTGTACCCACTGAAAAGTGGTCACCAGATTTCGAGCTTTCACCACTGCTGGGCCTCCCCCCATCTCTGGGTGCACCATCAGCTCCGGCAACATTACTGGAAATGGTCTCTGGGCAGAGCTGCACGCCCCTATACAGTGTCAGCTCCACTGATAATGGAGGACCCAGTTAGTGAAGCTCAGGGATGTACTGAACACCTATAGATGCACGCTGTATTTCACAATCTGCACCACCGGTCAGCCAATAATGTTCATGGCCTCAAGCTGCAGTACAAATGGGGCCAGTTATTCACTCAATACTCCTAGAGCATGAGCGTGTTGTCACATGTGGAAAAAAACGTCAGAGAATGGTACCAGGATGGTGCATGAGCCTCACACAGGTGTGGTAATCTTGGAAGCAGGCACCCATGTGTAACCACATTGGATTAGGACTGTTTCTCAATCTTATTGTATTGTGTATAATGATGTTCTCAAGGTCATCTGCATTATGGTCCCTGAGGCTACTGGGACTAAATTAGGATTATTATAAAGTATGGTAAACTAGCTGCAGGGCCTAATTTTTCTTGGCATAAAGACCAATCCCCCTTTAGGCTCTGAGATTCAATTTAAAGCTTGTATTCCTTTTGTCCACTACTCATCAACGCCTCATAGCAGATTCCCCAAAGAGAAAATGAATAACTAAATTAGGAGACAGAATAATCTAGATTTAAAGCACATTGAAAATCAATGATTTGAAGTGGTGGGGAATCTAGCCCCAGAAAAGAGTCAAACATTGACCCACCAACAAATTGGAATCCCCAGCCACTAAGAAGATGACATTTCGGAGTCCCTAAGGAAAGTTACAAGATATGATGCACCTTTAAACAATCATGCAAATGTAAATTTACCTGACTCAATTGTTATCCTTTGGGATAGATTTTGAAGTCAATACAAAATAAATGGCCAACCAGATAACTAATAAGCACAGACCACAGTACAGGACAAGACCAGGAATATTTGCTTCATTAATAGATACCATGCACCATAGATAAGAGTTGAGTATTCAGAATCTAAATCTATACCCCTGGATACCTATTCACCACAAAAGATTGCTGTGGTCAGCTGAAATATCTGTGGTAATGACTAGGATTTGATCACAAATACATTTGACCTTTGCCTACTGCAAGAGCCATAGGCTTTAAGAAATATCATAGGTTGGTAAATAAGAAAATCCAGATATTAGAAGAAAAATCTAAAGCAGGTAGATCAGTAGGTGGCTTGTGTATTGGGTAAAAACATTGCCATGTAAAGCAAACCTAAACAAACGCTGGTCTTAAAGATCTCAATAAAAAATAAGAAAACCCTTCTGTTAGTTCATATATAGAGCAGAAGTCTAACTAAAGATCTGATTTAGAGTTGGGAGGATGGGATACTTAGTCATAAACATGACGTACATTCCATTCTCAGTGTCACAAGTTACAATAGGATATAATGCACTTATTATTCACTGGATGGGATATCTGTCCAATTTACAATGCACTATCCTGTCTGCCAAACTCTAAGGCAGACCCTAAGAAATCTAAATAAGGAATGTTGTGCCATTTGGATATTATTCTATATTCACATAGCAAAGATTGTGAAGCAATTACTGGGGAAAAGTTCAGCACCACCTTTGAACTATCAACGCTACTGAGAGAAAGAGCAAAAGTAGAAGACGCCTTTTGTGGTATGTCTCATCTGACAGCCTCTATATTTCCAGATCAGCCAGGTAATTGGTCAATGTTTCATTATCTTAGGACCTTCTGGAGTGTACATGGCCCAAGAAGGGGTTCAGGTTCTCCCCAGCAGAGTGAGGGGGAGGTTAAGAAAGACATAGCCAATCCCAGAATAAGATGGGGACAAAGGGTTCCCATAACACTTTTGCAAACAGCAAGGAGGTTCTGGTAGGCGGTGCCGCAGGGCACTCCATTGTTCAGATTTGAGACACAAGAAAAGGGCTCTGTCTCTCCTAAGTAACCACTCACTGGTAAGAATTTGGCAACAGTGGCCAATGTGGCCTCAGGGGTAAGTATTCTCCAGGGGGGGGCAGGGGTTAGAATATGCCCTTCCCTCATTTAGTTGGGAGATGGACTCAGAAGATGAGTGTGTTATCCCTGAGGCTGGAAGTCTTCACTTCCACTAGGCCACTGTGAATGGGGAACCTGGTCATGAACTTGAAGAATATTGTTCCATTCACATCATGGCAGTGGAAAGACTGGTGTCACTAAATCAATACACCGGACAGGTGTGTAGTGTTACTCAGACCCAGTGTTGAGTCAGCCCTATGGTCTGACATTTCTGGATTGGGATAGAGAGGTTAACAATGAAGGGTCATAGCTAGTCGCCGATCCCCAATGACTGTATTCTGTGGAATGATTAACCACATATGATGGAGAAGTTAGGACAGGAGGCCACACAGGGTGCCCTGAAAACTTTCATATCTGTACACACCACTCCAAAATGCAGTGTACAGAGGCCTAGATGGATGTACAGAAGGAGGAAAGTCTCATCCCTAACTCCAGTTTTGCCACAGGGTATCGACCCTAGTATGAGTGAAGAGTCTCAGGCTACCACTCCTGGACTGGTGGGAAGGAGAGTGTTGCCCCCTCCATCTGAGAAACCTGGATGGCTTGGGGCCTGGCTCTTGAAATTATATCAGTGACCTCTACTGGTTGCTGTCCTACTGGGAAAGTTGGACTGTGGAAGACACTTGGACCCAGATCCTGTGTATCAGGGACCACACTCGTCAGGATGAGAGGGGACCTAGAGAACCCGTGATGCAGAGGTTTGGTGCCTGCGTTGGCACTGGGAAGATTCCGTCGACCCACGGGAGATTTCTTTTTGGCTTCCAGTGCAGAGTGAAGGCAGGAAGCCCTCAGAGCATGCACCACCAGGAAACAGTCGAGAAAGCCGTCTGGATGAGGCGCTACAATGTTTCTGGCACTCATCTGTCTTAGAGGGAAGTGCATAGGAACTCTGGTGAGCTCTTGCATTCATTATCTGAGGAATAGCCCAGAGGAGAGACCCTAAATAGCCCAAAAAGGAGGATTGGCAACTGAGAAAGTAGGCTTGGCTACTGAGGGAGGTAAGCACCTACCAGGAGGGGTCTCTGACGTCCCCTGCTGGCACTGGCCACTCAGAGCTGTCCATTGTGCCCCAGCACCTCTGAATCCAAGATGGCAGAGGCCTGGGACACACTGGAGGAGCTCTGGGCACCTCCCCTGGTCAGGGGAGTGGTCACTCCCCTTTCCTTTGTCCAGTTTCGCGACAGAGTAGGGCTGGGGGATCCCTGAACCGGTGTAGACTGGCTTATGCAGAGATGGGCACCATCTGTGCCCATCAAAGCATTTCCAGAGGCTGGGGGAGGCTACTCCTCCCTAGCCCTTCACACCTATTTCCAAAGGGAGAGGGTTGAACGCCCTCGCTCAGAGGAAATCCTTTGTTCTGCCTTCCTGAGACTGGGCTGCCCAGGCCCCAGGGGGGCAGAAACCTGTCTGATGGGTTGGCAGCAGCTGCAGTGGAGACCCCGGAAAGGCAGTTTGGCAGTACCCGGGTTCTGTGCTAGAGACCCGGGATGCATGGAATTGTCCCCCCAATACCATAATAGTATTGGGGTGACAATTCCATGATCCTAGACATGTTACATGGCCATGTTCGGAGTTTCAATGGTGACGCTACATATAGGTAGTGACCTATATGTAGTGCATGCATGTAAAGTAGTGCACTCACAAAGTCCAGGGAATTTGCCCTGAACAATGTGGGGGTACCTTGGCTAGTGCCAGGGTGCCCATTCGCTAAGTAACTTGGCACCTAACCTTCACCAAGTGAGGGTTAGACATATAGGTGACTTATAAGTTACTTATGTGCAGTGAAAATGGCTGTGAAATAACATGGATGTTATTTCACTCAGGCTGCAGTGGCAGTCCTGTGTAAGAATTGTCTGAGCTCCCTATGGGTGGAAAAAGAAATGCGGCAGCCCATAGGGATCTCCTGGAACCCCAATACCCTGGGTACCTAGGTACCATATATAAGGGAATTATAAGGGTGTTCCAGTGTGCCAATGAGAATTGGTCAAATTAGTCACTAGCCTGCAGTGACAATTTTAAAAGCAGAGAGAGCATAAACATTGAGGTTCTGGTTAGCAGAGCCTCAGTGATACAGTTAGGCACCACACAGGGAACACATACAGGCCACAAACCTATGAGCACTGGGGTCCTGGCTAGCAGGATCCCAGTGACACATTTCAAACACACACACAACATAGGGTTTCCACTATGAGCACTGGCTCCTGGCTAGCAGGATCCCAGTGAGACAGTAAAAACACCCTGACATATACTCACAAACAGGCCAAAAGTGGGGGTAACAAGGCTAGAAAGAGGCTACCTTCCTACAGTTGGCCTTTGCATATTCCCCCCAGAAAGTCACACAATAGATGAACTAGGTGGGGGCAGGTTTGGGCTATAGCTGTGCAAAGCCCTACTTGTAATTCAAAGACATTGCTCTGCTTACATAAAGAACTTCACAATAGCCTATTGTGACTGCATGCAAACTGGGACTAGGGCAGGGATGCTTGGCATTCCAGACACCACTATAGTGGAAAACCTCTATACGTTTCTTCCACTTCTAAGGGGGTACCAGGATTAACATTAGGGACATCAGACCCAGTCTTAGGTTCACTTCTGTACCTGGGGAAGGGCTCTCAGAGGAAGGCCCTGCTGCCTGTGGCCTAAAGTATACTTTAGAGGACTGCCCTGCTGCACCAAGAGGACTGCCCTGCTGCCTAAAACCACTCCTGTGCTCTCAGATGACTACCCCACTGTTTGAGAATTGCTTTCCAGCTTGAATGCAGGACTTCCAGTGTGACTCCGAATGGCTATTTGGCTGGCTCCTGATCAGAGGCTCAGGGACAGAAAAGGCTCCAATCACCTTGAACCACACCTGCCCTCCAGTCCTAGACCCTTGGAAGAGCTGCTTAAGGTATAAAGATAAACCAAATACAAAACTTCTCATAAAAAGTACTCCAAGAACCAAGGAACAGGGACCTATATGCTTGCTGATCCTCCAAAATACATTGCCTGTCAGCCTCACTTCGCTGCAACTCTCCCTACATTCCTCAATGCAGCAGCAAATCCTTATAATTGGCTTCTCGCAGATGGGGTATCAGGCATCACAGAACCCTCATCGGCTACAGCCTGCAGCCTTGTCCTGCTGGAAATTGTTCACTTCCAAAAAGTGACTAAGTCCCAACAAAGAAATATTCACCACTAATGATGATGCTTCCTCCTCAGACAATACCTGCAGCCTTGCTCCACTGAACTTTACCTTCTCAGACCATTTTCTTCCAATCTCTTCTAAGTGCCAACCAGACCAATCTACTTTTTGTATCTTACTCGCACTCTCTTGCAGTCTGCCATAATTCTGAACTTTGACCCAGCCTTGTGCGTCTAGATGTCCATCATTAGTGCTTTGATCTTTTATTTGCTAGTTGTTGACCTTAAACTTTAATAATTCAGGAATCCTGTTCTACTGATTAGATTTTGTGATTTTGCGGTCAAAAAAACAGATTAAAATTCACTGTAGTTTTCTAAATTGGAGAGGGATTCTTCTTATGTTGTATTTGTACTTTATAAGTATTTGTGTGCTGCGCAAAGCCTGACTGCTTTTGTGCCTAGGTATCATAGCTTTTAACATAGATTAATTTAGTGACTTTTCTTGGTTCACCTTGACAGGGATTATGGGTGTTGCTTGAACATGGGTCACTACCAGTTCGATCAACAATGCAATTTATCAGTGGTGGGATCCAGTACTTGTGTTGGTGCATAGCCATACAGTGCTTTGTGTAACACAAACATCCTATAGAAATAATTTGAAACCAGAGTAAATCTCTTTTTAAATAGTGAATATTTTCATTTTGGCCATTTTCTCCTTTTTCTTAATTTAAGTTCCTTACCTCGCCTTGGATGTGGAAATAGAACAGCTCAACATTACCACCCTGACCAGGACTGAGCTGCAGAGTATCTGCAAGGAAAGGGGGCTGAATGAAAGCAAGAAGGCCACAGAGATGAGCCTTCAGATATCGCTTGGGGTCTATAAGGAAGTCAGGAGGTTGCAGGCCATCCCACAGGAGGATGTACTGGAGGAGGAAGGAGCACACTTGAATGAAGACGGGGAGGTGGAAGACCCAGACATGAGTACTGAGCTGCAAGAGGAACTCAACCCATAAAAGAATGCCTAGGATAGGGAAGGCAGCAGTGTGCCTGTCCGAGCCCATACCAGGAGGAGCTGAAGGACAGGAAGGCAGACAAGGAGCTGAGACAACAGCTGACTAACATGAAGCTGGAAGCTGAGGAGCAGAAGGCTGAGGCAGAGAGAGCCTTAGCCAGAGTAAAAGCTATCGCCTGGGGAGAAAAAGGCTATGGTAGAGACAGCATTAGCAATGGAGAGACTGGCCATGGAGGAATGGAGGAAAGGAGAATAGCCCATGAGCTGAGTCTTGAGGAGCTGGAAATCAAAGCAAATCAGGTAGAGTTCAGTGTTATTGGTGATATCATCCACTAGACAAGAGTCCACAACCCCAGAAATCTGGTGTCTAACATTGTTGGGGGAGATGACATAAACAACTGGTTTGAGGCCTACGATCTTGTCCTGGAGATGCATAGGGCCCCAGTAGAAGATTCCAGACCAGCTTCTGGAGGCACATTCCCAATTACGGTATGGATGCCCTGTTAGCTTAGGGAAAGGGGACAGAATGATGTATCCCCACATGAAATAGGCCCTCACTAAGAAATATGGGTTTACCCCAGAACAGCCAGAAACTGCCTCAGCAGTCCTAGGTGAACTGTGTGGATCAATTTTGTAAGGCCCTGAGTGATTGGACGAAGGGCAGTACAGTGAGTAATTACAAGAGGCTGTATACCTTCATTACTAGAGAAAACATGTTGTCTACCAAGGGTAGGTCGCTCCCCCTGCCGCTGCAGCCCCTCCAGGTTCCTGAGTTCCTGCGTTCCTGAGACCCACCTAACAGTAAGTACACCCCCCCTCCCAACCCCTCGCTCTGCCCCGCGCTACTCACCCTCTCTCCTGCTCCTGCTTCTTTTCTTCTTTTCTTCTTCTCTGTTCTTCTGTTCTTCCTCCTCACTCCGCGTCTGTAATCTTCTTCTGTACTCTTCTTTCCCCCGTCTTCACTCTTCTTCTCTTCTTCCTCATCTTCTTCTGTGGTCTTCTGCCCTCTGTTATGCGTTTTCTGGATCTTCTTCTGTGTTCTTCTGTGTTCCGCTGCGTTCTTCTGTGTTCTTCTGTGTTCTTCCGGTCTTCCATTCTTCTCTCCTTCCGGTCTTCTGATCTTCCTTTCTTCTCTCCTTCCGGTCTTCTGTTCTTCTGTTCTTCTGTTCTTCTGTTCTTCTGTTCTTCTGTTCTTCTTGTCTTCTGTTCTTCTGTTCTTCTTGTCTTCTGTTCTTCTTGTCTTCTTGTCTTCTGCCTTTGGCTCTTCTGCCTCCTCCGTCCTCTTCTCCCCGCGCCTGCCCTCCTGCTCCTGCCTCATCCCCCTCCCCCACTCGCATCCCCCTCTCTATCTCCCCTATCTAACCCGTTCACTATCTACCTCCCTCACTCCTCCTATCTACCTATCTCTCTATCTCTCTATCCCAACTATCTAACTCCCTCACTCTCCACCTCCTCCTATCTTCCTATCTCTCTATCTATTTCCCTATCTATCGATTTCCCTATCTATCTATTTTCTCTATCTATTTCCCTATCTCTCCCCCCTCCCTCATCCCCTCTATTACCTATCTTCCTATCCTCTCACTCTACCTCTCACCCTCACCCACCTCTACAACCCCCCCTCCCCTATCTTCTCAACCCTACTCCTATCTTTTTCCCCTATCTCCTAAACCTCCTAACACTCACCACCCTCCGCCCTTAAACCCCCCTCCCACAGCTCTTCTCACTCTACCTGTCCCCCCCCTCGCGCTTTCCCGCCTCGACCTCCTGCACGCCCCCGCCCCCCAGCTCCCATTCGCCCCCACCTGACCCCTCCCCCCCCCTCCTACCTCATATGGCGGCCGCTGCGCGACAGTGGTAGCGACCCTTGACCCAAGGGTAGGTCGCTCCCCCTGCCGCTGCAGCCCCTCCAGGTTCCTGAGTTCCTGCGTTCCTGAGACCCACCTAACAGTAAGTACACCCACCCTCCCAACCCCTCGCTCTGCCCCGCGCTACTCACCCTCTCTCCTGCTCCTGCTTCTTTTCTTCTTTTCTTCTTCTCTGTTCTTCTGTTCTTCCTCCTCACTCCGCGTCTGTAATCTTCTTCTGTACTCTTCTTTCCCCCGTCTTCACTCTTCTTCTCTTCTTCCTCATCTTCTTCTGTGGTCTTCTGCCCTCTGTTCTCCGTTTTATGGATCTTCTTCTGTGTTCTTCTGTGTTCCGCTGCGTTCTTCTGTGTTCTTCTGTGTTCCTCCGGTCTTCCATTCTTCTCTCCTTCCGGTCTTCTGATCTTCCTTTCTTCTCTGCTTCCGGTCTTCTGTTCTTCTGTTCTTCTGTTCTTCTGTTCTTCTTGTCTTCTGTTCTTCTTGTCTTCTTGTCTTCTGCCTTTGGCTTTTCTGCCTCCTCCGTCCTCTTCTCCCCGCGCCTGCCCTCCTGCTCCTGCCTCATCCCCCTCCCCCACTCGCATCCCCCTCTCTATCTCCCCTATCTAACCCGTTCACTATCTATCTACCTCCCTCACTCCCTCAATCCTCCTATCTACCTATCTCTCTATCCCAACTATCTAACTCCCTCACTCTCCACCTCCTCCTATCTTCCTATCTCTCTATCTATTTCCCTATCTATCGATTTCCCTATCTATCTATTTTCTCTATCTATTTCCCTATCTCTCCCCCCTCCATCACCCCCTCTATTACCTATCTTCCTATCCTCTCACTTTACCTCTCACCCTCACCCACCTCTACAACCCCCTCTCCCCTATCTTCTCAACCCTACTCCTATCTTTTTCCCCTATCTCCTAAACCTCCTAACACTCACCCCCTTCCGCCCTTAAACCCCCCTCCCCCAGCTCTTCTCACTCTACCTGTCCCCCCCTCGCGCTTTCCCGCCTCGACCTCCTGCACGCCCCCGCCCCCCAGCTCCCATTCGCCCCCACCTGACCCCTCACCCCCCTCCTACCTCATATGGCGGCCGCTGCGCGACAGTGGTAGCGACCCTTGACCCAAGGGTAGGTCGCTCCCCCTGCCGCTGCAGCCCCTTCAGGTTCCTGAGTTCCTGCGTTCCTGAGACCCACCTAACAGTAAGTACACCCCCCCTCCCAACCCCTCGCTCTGCCCCGCGCTACTCACCCTCTCTCCTGCTTCTTTTCTTCTTCTCTGTTCTTCTGTTCTTCCTCCTCACTCCGCGTCTGTAATCTTCTTCTGTACTCTTCTTTCCCCCGTCTTCACTCTTCTTCTCTTCTTTCTCATCTTCTTCTGTGGTCTTCTGCCCTCTGTTCTCCATTTTCTGGATCTTCTTCTGTGTTCTTCTGTGTTCTTCTGTGTTCCGCTGCGTTCTTCTGTGTTCTTCTGTGTTCTTCCGGTCTTCCATTCTTCTCTCCTTCCGGTCTTCTGGTCTTCCTTTCTTCTCTCCTTCCGATCTTCTGTTCTTCTGTTCTTCTGTTCTTCTGTTCTTCTTGTCTTCTGTTCTTCTGTTCTTCTTGTCTTCTGTTCTTCTTGTCTTCTTGTCTTCTGCCTTTGGCTCTTTTGCCTCCTCCGTCCTCTTCTCCCCGCGCCTGCCCTCCTGCTCCTGCCTCATCCCCCTCCCCCACTCGCATCCCCCTCTCTATCTCCCCTATCTAACACGTTCACTATCTACCTCCCTCACTCCTCCTATCTACCTATCTCTCTATCTCTCTATCCCAACTATCTAACTCCCTCACTCTCCACCTCCTCCTATCTTCCTATCTCTCTATCTATTTCCCCATCTATCGATTTCCCTATCTATCTATTTTCTCTATCTATTTCCCTATCTCTCCCCCCTCCCTCACCCCCTCTATTACCTATCTTCCTATCCTCTCACTCTACCTCTCACCCTCACCCACCTCTACAACCCCCCCCTATCTTCTCAACCCTACTCCTATCTTTTTCCCCTATCTCCTAAACCTCCTAACACTCACCCCCCTCCGCCCTTAAACCCCCCTCCCCCAGCTCTTCTCACTCTACCTGTCCCCCCCTCCCTCGCGCTTTCCCGCCTCGACCTCCTGCACGCCCCTGCCCCCCAGCTCCCATTCGCCCCACCTGACCCCTCCCCCCCCTCCTACCTCATATGGCGGCCGCTGCGCGACCGCGCCGCTGGCGCGCCAGAGGCGCGCCAGAGGCAAGACCGTCTGCGCCCGTCTGCGCCTGTCCCGCGCCCAGCACCACGACCCCTGGTCCCCAGCTCTCCCAAGCCCCGCTGACCCGCTACGACCCCACCACCCTCCACGCCCTCAACCCAGGACGCTCCAAAACTTGCTTCCAAGCTCACCCCAAACACACCCATGGACCTTTCGCCTGCAACTCTTGCAAACGCACCTTCCACCACGCAACAACCACGACCACAAGCCCACGCGCCATCAACCACCTCAAGTGCATCCTAGTCAACGCCCGCCCCGTCCACAAACACGCCGTTGAACTCTGGGACCTCCTGGACTCCATAGCACCGGACGTCACCTTCATCACGGAGACCTGGATGAACGCCTCCTCGGCCCCCGACATCGCCACTGCCATCCCCGAAGGCTACAAGATCTCCAGAAAAGACCGCACCAACCAGGTAGGAGGAGGGATCGCCATCGTCTTCAAAGACTCCATCAGCGTCACCACCTCCACCGAAGACACCCCTCTCGCCGCTGAACACCTGCACTTTCAGATTCGCACCGATCCGAGGACCACCCTCAGAGGATCCCTCGTCTACCGTCCTCCCGGGCCACGCGTCCCCTTCAGCGACGCCATCGCCGACTTCATCTCCCCGCACGCCCTCGCCTCACCGGACTACATCCTCTTAGGCGACCTCAACTTCCATCTGGAACAAAACAGCGACCCCAACACCACCACCCTGCTCGACAACCTCGCCAACCTCAGCCTCAAACAACTGGTGAACACCGCCACCCACATCGCCGGACACACGCTTGACCCCATCTTCTCCGCCAGCAAACACGTCTTCTTCAGCCACGCCTCCGCCCTACACTGGACCGACCACAGCTGCGTTCACTTCACATTCCAACGCGAGACCCGCCACCTCCGCACCCAACCCATCCCTCGTCGACAGTGGAACAAGATCCCCGAAGAGCAACTCTTCTCCGCACTCGCCACCAACCAACCCACCCTCACCACCGACCCCAACGACCCAGCCCTCAACCTCACAAACTGGATCTCCAACTGCGCAGACATCCTTGCCCCCCTCAAACGCACGCATCGACAGACCAACACCAAAAAACCTCTCTGGTTCTCTGACACCCTCAAAGAATCAAAGAAATCTTGTCGCGCCCTTGAGAAAGCCTGGCGCAAGGACCGCACCGCTGACAACATGACCGCCCTCAAGAACGCTACCCGCGAACACCACCACCTGATCCGCGCCGCCAAAAGGAACTTTTTCACCGACAGACTGGACAAAAACAGACACAACAGCAGAGAACTCTTCAGCATCGTCAAGGAGTTCTCCAACCCCAGCGCCAACGCCAACGTCGTCACGCCCTCACAGGATCTGTGCGAATCCCTTGCCACTTTCTTCCATCGCAAGATTAGGGACCTCCACAACAGCTTCGGACACCAGACCCAACCAAACACCACCGAACCGGCATCCACGGCCATCACCCTCATCAACTGGTCCATCAACACGGAAGAAACCAAATCCATCATGAACTCTATCCACTCCGGCGCCCCTTCGGACCCCTGCCCGCACTTCATCTTTAACAAAGCCGACGACATCATCGCCCCGCACCTCCAGACCGTCATCAACTCCTCTTTTTCTTCTGCTACCTACCCCGAATGCTGGAAACACGCCGAAGTCAACGCTCTACTAAAGAAACCTACGGCTGACCCGAGCGACCTGAAAAACTTCCGCCCCATCTCTCTTCTGCCTTTCCCAGCCAAAGTAATAGAGAAGACCGTCAACAAACAGCTGACCACCTTCCTGGAAGACAACAACCTGCTCGACCCCTCACAAACCGGATTCCGAACCAACCACAGCACTGAAACCGCCCTCATCTCAGTCACTGACGACATCAGAACCCTGATGGACAACGGTGAAACAGTCGCCCTCATTCTGCTCGACCTCTCGGCTGCCTTTGACACCGTCTGTCACTCTTCAATGTCTACATGAGCCCCCTCGCCAACATCGTACGCAAGCACGACATCATCATCACCTCCTACGCCGACGACACCCAACTTATACTCTCCCTCACCAAGGACCCTGCCAGCGCCAAGACCAACCTACAAGAGGGTATGAGGGACGTCGCAGATTGGATGAGGCTCAGCCGCCTAAAGCTGAACTCAGAAAAAACGGAAGTCCTCATCCTCGGCAACACCCCGTCCGCCTGGGATGACTCCTGGTGGCCCACTGCCCTCGGCACCGCACCGACCCCCTCAGACCACGCCCGCAACCTCGGCTTCATCTTGGACCCTCTTCTCACCATGACCAAGCAAGTCAACGCTGTGTCCTCCGCCTGCTTCCTCACCCTCCGCATGCTCCGCAAGATCTTCCGCTGGATCCCCGCCGACACCAGAAAAACCGTGACCCACGCCCTCGTCACGAGCCGCCTGGACTACGGCAACACCCTCTACGCCGGGACCACAGCCAAACTCCAAAACCGCCTGCTACGCATTCAAAACGCCTCAGCCCGCCTCATCCTCGACATACCCCGCAGCAGCCACATCTCCGCACACCTGAGACACCTGCATTGGCTACCAGTCAGCAAAAGGATCACCTTCCGACTTCTCACCCACGCATACAAAGCCCTCCACGACAAGGGACCGGAATACCTCAACAGACGCCTCAGCTTCTACGTCCCCACCCACCTCCTCCGCTCCTCTGGCCTCGCACTCGCTGCTGTTCCTCGCATCCGCCGCTCCACGGCGGGTGGGAGATCTTTCTGCTTCCTGGCGGCCAAGACCTGGAACTCCCTTCCCACCAGCCTCAGGACCACCCAGGACCACTCCGCTTTCCGGAGACTCCTAAAGACCTGGCTGTTCGAGCAGCGATAACCCCCCCTTTTTTTCCCCTAGCGCCTTGAGACCCGCACGGGTGAGTAGCGCGCTTTATAAATGTTAATGATTTGATTTGATTTGATTTGAGTCTGTGTTTTAAAGAGATGTACCAACACCTTGTGGATAGTAAGCCCACTGACCCCATGGAGCTTGCTAAGGATGCAGACCATTGGATCAGCACCAGGGTCCTCAAGAATGTACCTTGGAGTAACCCAAAGAAGGGTGGTACATACCCCTCCCCCAGCAGAGTAAAGGCGAGGTCAATAGAGACAAAGATAACTCCCAGAGTAAGGTGGCAGGATTGATTCCCATGTTCCTTCTCAAAGAAAGGGAGGAGATTCTGTTGGGTGGTGGCCCAGGGTGCTCCATTTCCAATCCCTCTACTTTGATTGTTCTCAGCTAGAATACAAGTTAGAGGACTCTGTTTGTCCTAGGAAACCACCAACTGGTGGTCCTCTAGAAGCCAATATGGTGCAGGAATTAAGGACTCACCAGAGGCAGGAGTTAGACCATATCCTCATCTCCTTTAGTTGTGAGCTGGACTTGTGATCCCTGTGGGTGTTTTTTGGTACTACTACAATGGCAAAGTGACTGCGGTCATTGTTAGTGCTTCAAGGGGCACTGTGGTCAGCTAAACCATGGTAGTGAAAAGGTTAATTTCCCAGAGCAGTAGACCGGTCATGTGTGTGGAGTAAGTCAGGCCCAGGTGTGGGACATTTTCTGCCCCATGTTCCTGGTATCCATGGAATTGGGGGGTGAAAGGTGACCCAGTGAAGCGCCATCATTAGTCCTCAGATGCCTATTGAGTGTATTCTGAGGAATGATTTACACAGGGTGATGAAAGATCTAGGAGTGGTGGCAGCCCAGAGCTGAAAGCTCAGACATCTGGGGGTTCCACTCCCAAGCAGAAGGTACAGAGGCCCAGATGGAGGGGCAGGGGGAGAAATGACTCACCTCTGAGTCCCGCTCAGCCTCAGGGCAGAGTAGTGAGTCTTAGGCTATCAACCCTGGACACCTGGAGCCTAACACCCAGGACTGATGCCCACCACTTTGAGAAAACTCAAGGACAGATATCCCTGGATGGCCGTGGCCTGGCTCTTGACACTGACAGCTGTCAGTGGCCCCTATTGGTTGCTGTCCTTATGAATAGAGTTTTCTTTGGGTTGGGGACAGAAGTCTGTTTCAAAGAGTGAAGTCAGCTAGATCCCTTTTTTGGCCATGGTGCTATTTCTGCCTACTAGGATGCATCTGCAAGCAAGTTCAGGTTTGGTGCTGCACAGACTGGTCCAGAGGTAAGATGAATGGTTCCCTGTGCATTAATTTGGTGACTCAGGAGAGTGTAAACAGAGGGTTACAATTAAATTCAAGAGGGCGCAGAACTGACATCTACCTCTGCAATAGCTGGCTATTGTCCCTGTTTTATTGCCTAAGCAGGAAAGCCCTTCAAGGTATTCATTAATCTACCCTGGTGTTAGGTTGAAAGGGTGTCATGTTGAATCTGGCCCTATTAGCAGGGCCAACACAAAAGTATTTGCCTTTACCCTCCATTTTTTTATTGAATTTGTTTTTTTGGCCTTAGGACTCTATGCACTTTACCACTGCTGACCATTGCTAAAGTATTGTGCTCACACCCCTAAATATGGTTAATTACCCCTGTCTGGCCTATTTAATTTAATTAATTTACTAATAAGATCTTGTAGTGTGTTGTACCATATACACAGGGCCTGAAAGTTATATGCTACTAGTGGGCCTGCAGCACAATTTGTGCCACCCACTGAAGTAGCCCCTTAAAACATGTCTCAGGTCTGCTTTTGCATTCTGAAGTATGAAGTATTAAATACACCCCACTTGCCAAACATAAGACTGCCCTTTTACTGTGTATATCACCACTAAGGTAGGCGCTTGGTAGCCAGTTGGGCAGGGTGCATTATCATTTAAATAGTGCAGAACCCCTCCTGTTGTGTCCCACCAGTACTGGACCCTTGATTGTGGTGCTAAAAGTGCTGAAATAGCCAAAATCCAAAACTTGGGAACAGGGGAATTTGATCAAAAATTGCCCGAGAACCAAGGGAAGACCGGGACCAACCTGCTCGCCAATCTGCCCGAGGTGCATCGCCAGTAGGCCTAACTTCACAACTGCTCCTACTACATTCTTCTTAATAGCAGCAATTCTTCTTCAACAGTCTTTCACCTTTCGACTTCTAAAAAAGTCTAAATGTAGAAATCTTCAGCACAACTCCATCCAGGGGCTCCACAACAACAACGCTTCCTCTATGAACACCGCCTGCAGCCTAACCCAGCTGAACGTTAATCTCTCAGAATATTTTTTTTTTTAAAGTCTTCTAAATCCCAAGATAAGTGCTGACCAGGGATATTCCTGAACCATGCTCCTTTGCTGTCATCCATATTTTTTTTACTTTGACCTGGTTTAGATGTCAACAGTTTGATTTTTTACGTGTTCTTTTTTTAATAAAAATTAAAAAATCCACGCCTCTGGTTCTACTGATTTTTGTTGTTTTTGTGTGAAATCATTTATTGATATTTATTTTTTTCTAAAGTGGCGTGGGATTTTTACTGTTTGTGTGTTATAAAAATACTTTACATATTACCTCTAGGTTCAGACTGACTGCTTTTTGTGCCAAGCTACCCAGGGTTAAGCACAAACTAATTTAGTGACGTTTTGTGGTGCACCCTGCCAGGCATTGTAGCTGCACTCTTTTTTATATTGAACCGGGTCCATGCTCTTTTTATTAAACTGAAGCCAGATCTAAATACATTTTCTGTTTCATTATTCGGGTCAGAAATCTATTGTGAATCCAAAGACAGCATTTTAGAATGTATAAAGTGTGGCAAAAGAACATGTGCATGGTTTGTGGATCAAAGAGAAAAATGTAAGACTTTGAACAACTATGGAATCACAACTAGTGAGTCAGAAAAGGTACAAAGAAAATCCTCGTTTGCATCAGCTCAGCCTAAAGTGGTAATCAAATACAAACAAAAAGTATTCACTAGAGGCTAAACATGGTTTTATGTAGTTGAAAAAAGCAATATTATGCCTGTGAGAAATTGGGTTGTTGGTTGCAAGGTGTGACACCTGTTGAAGCGACAGACACAATCCCTGTCACAGTAAACCACTAACATCACTAAATTACATCTGTGCTTACCCATCTGGTCACTTGGCACAAAAACAGTTAGGCTGTAGTTAGAGGCAATGTACAAAGTGCCTATGCAACACAAAAAAGTAATAATGTGAAAACACAATACAAGGACAATCCTACACATATTTTGAAAAATAGAGTAAATTGTAATAAATGTTACCTATTATTTAGTGGAGCCAGAGTTATGATTTTTTAACTTTTTAGTAAACATTTGCACCTGAAAGATCAAAGCTCCAACTGCGGACATCTAGTTGCATGAAATTGTGTCAAAGTCCGACTGCGATGGACTGGGCTTGGTTGACACTTACCTTCAGACTTAAATGAAATTTGTAGAGAAATGTTCTGAGAAGTTAAAGTTCAGTAGGGAAAGGCTGCAGGTGGTGTCTACAGAGGGAGTGCATTCATAATGGAGTTCCTGGGTGAAGTTTCAGAGAAGATTTCTTCATTTAGACTTAGGGCCTGTTTATGACCTTGGTGGACGGGGTTACACCATCACAAACTTGATGGATATCCTGTCCGTCCTATCATGATCCCATTTTATCCTATGAAGATTGTAATCTTGCGGAAGGAATATCTATTACGTTTGTGAAGGAGTATTTCATCTACCAAGATTGAAATCAGTCCTTTAGTCACTGTTTTGGAAGTTGAAAATCTCCAGTGGGCTGAGGATGGCGGCTGTAGCAAAAGCTGCTGAGTAGTCAGACTGGCCAGGGATGCACCTTGGGTGGATAGGAGAGGAAGTTGGTCCCAGTCTTCCCTTGGTTCTCATAGCAGTTTTTCGACAAAAATCTTTTAAATTTTAAATCCCATGTATTGACTTTTGGCTATCTGTGCACTTTTAGCACTACCATCAAGGGTCCAGGAGTTGATTGGCACCTATTATGGTTAGGGCATACTTAGGGTGGGTCCAGGGGAGGGTTCAAGATGGATAGAGCTGTTTCTATTCCTGAGGCTCTGATCAGAAGGCCAGCCAGCTAGCCATTGTAGTCATTGTAGTAGTTCTGGGTTCAAGCAGTGGAACAGGACTAAAGCAGCAGGGTTAGCCATTTAGAGCCCTTCTGCAGGCCCAGAAAGTGAACTGAAAAGGGGGTTTGAGGGTCCCCATTTTATAGACAGTGCCCTCTTTAGAGAAGAGGAATTTTCTAGAGAATTCCCTTCTAAGCCATGGAACATTCCTGCCTTCCCTGACTCCAAATTGGCTGCATGAACAATGCAGTGGTGAGAAGCCCTTTGTGTGAAGGCAGGGCACAGTCTTTTTAGTTGCAAGTGGGGCTGTGATGAGCTCTGTTCCCCTCTCATCCTGCCAGTTGATAACCCATCCAGGCACACTTACCCCTCTATTGTGACTGTCTAGGAGTCAAACTGCCAACTACAGCCAGTCATGTGACTCAGGAACAAGCTGCAGGTACCAAATAATTGGGACAGGAAAATGTCAACTTTCTAAAAGTGGCATTTTCAAAATTGTAACTTAAAATCTGACTTTACCATTAAATAGAATGTTTACCTCTTCCTAATCAAATGTTACGACTTATTGAATATTAAATGCAATGTTGTTACATGTTAACTGTAATGTGGCACTCCAATATTAACATATGGGTGATGTAGGCCAAACAGTAGTGAAAAATGCATTGTTTCACTACCATGATATGTAAAATTTGAAAGTATATGTCCAGCCTTTTAATTACAATGCACCCTGTCATATGGGCTACCTTGGGCCTACACGGCTTGTATGCAGTAAAGGGAGAGGTTAAGGCTTGGCAAAGGAGTTATATTGCCAAGTCTAGTTGGCAGTTTAAAACTGATTCAGGCTGAAAATGGCAGACCTGGGACATGTTTTAAGGGACTACATAAGAGGGTGGCATAATAAGTGCTGCAGTCCCGCTAGTAGCACTTAATTTACAGATCCTGGGTATGTGGTAAACTACCCAACAAGGGGCTTATCAATAAATGAACTATGCTAATTAGGTGTAAGACCAATTTACCATGGTTAAATGGGAGAGCACAATTTCAGCAAACAGTGGTGGGTGAAGGCAAAAATGTTGTGAGTGACCCTGCAGAGGACAAAGTCCAACACAACTCCACTCCAGCCTAAAGCCAGAGGATACTAATAAATATTTGATGGGCTTCCCTGCTTAGGTGATAGAACATGGGAAAGGGCCTTTACTGCAGAGGTTTTTGCCTGTTTTCTGCCCCTCTAAGTTTAGTTGGATACCTCTGTCAGCACTCTCCTGAGCCACTGAATTGACAAATGGGGAATGTTTCTCTTCACCTGTGGATCACATCACTCCAACATCTAACCTAACTTGCTCACAGATATGTCTGCCTCCTTAGGATGCTTCCTGGTGTCAGTCAACATGCTATTTGTCAGGTGTTGGCACAGGTCTGTAAAACAAGTATTGAGTAAGGGTGAGTGGAACTCGTGGATTTGTACTCTGCAAAATTCTGCAGAGTAGCTAAAATTCCATGAGAGGCGGAATTCTTGCCTTCCATCCCAGCAGAGTACGACCGCAATGCGGGGCTGCTCCAGGGAGAGGTGGTGCGGGGCCATCCAAGGTGAGCCCACCTCTCTTTGTCCTAGGTTACCCTCTGCCATCTCCTGTCTGTCCCAGAAGCTGTGCATCACTGCCAGTCCCTACATAATAATAACAGCTTGTTCTTTAGCACTTACAGCCATGGCCCACAGCTTTTCGATGCTCAGGCAGCAGGTGTTACTGTCACCCAAACTCATTGTACACAGAGGGTTGGCCTTGGAAACTGTGGTGTTTTGCACGTCCTCGCGACTCGCGTCTCACGTCACGAGTTCCATAGAGCGCTCGAGATACGTGAAGTTGAGAGGACGGTTAAAAGGCCTTAGATGCGACATCGCAGCGGTCTATGTTATTGCATTAAAAACGTACGGGTTACCTTAATTGTAGTCTTATTTAATACAGAAACATGAAAGGGTCACTTGCTTTCAGTGGTTTCCGATTTGACTTGATGGTAACTCACATATCTCTGAGACTGGCCTGTTTACATTTACCCGACATGGGAACTTGCACAGTCTCAACCCGAGATGGGAACACATGACAAATTAATTCACAGAGCCATTTGAAGTGTGAACTGTTAATGATCTATTTAACCGCATGTTGCGTAAGTGCCTTTATAGGAAGCGTGTAGTTTGTTTTGTAGATCATATGTCTCAGAGGAGTACATTCCAATCCCTGCAGATAGCTGAGCTGCTGCATTACTTTACTCGGAGTAATAAATCCGAGCTCTTGAAGGTTAAAAAAACTTCACTCTATTTTGCACCTTAAAGACAAAGCCCATCGGTCTGCATTCAGAGCCTCATAGAATACATATAGCATCAAGCAGGTTGCATACTCGTTGAGAGCTGAACCACACAGCCCCGAGAGTTCCACACACACAGCAGGCTGCAGGCTGCAGGCTGCAGGCTGCAGGCAGACATGAGGAGCTGTCACATGCACTTGATCAGATTGCATACTCCCTGATAGGTTCCACATGGATCCCAGCAAGTTGTACACACTCCAGTAGGCTGCACACTGCCAATATGACTGCTTTGAGATCAAAGGAGCTTACACTCCTTAACATGAAGCACTCAGACGCAAGCAGGTCACACACTGACTGGAGCAGCTGACTGCATAGCGACTCCAGAAATATATATTATGACCAGCATATTTCACACACACCCTGGCAGGCGGCACACAGTCCACAGCAAGCTGCACACAAAAGCCATACATTTTGTATATACATAGCTCAGCAGTTTGAGCACACCTGCACAGATTGCACACACATCCACAGCTCACACACAGCATCCTATACACTCTCCTGAAGATTCCACCATGCCTAAGCAACTCTCGTAGGGCAGATGGAAGATGCTTCATCAGCTTTCTCTCACATCTGAAGCTTGCATGCACACCTGCAGCTCATATGCACACACACTCAGCTTGCATAAACAAACATGCACTGCTTGCACACATCCCAGCATCTAGGGACACACTTGCCACTTGCACATACCTCTCCAGCTCTCACACACATCAGCACTTTGCACACATGGCCTTCCTTGCAGCATGTGCACACCTCATCAGCACTTACACGGAGACTCCCAGGGCTGCTGCTGAAAAAACGCTTTCCATACCGAGACTTTCCTTAGGGGACATCTGCCAGGGCGTTTCTCAAAGTCATCAAGAGTCACTGAAAGGAAGGGAGAAGTGGGGTCCCCTTCAGCTAAGGACTCTACCCGACTGGGTATGTGCAAAGCAAAGAAAGTAGTACCTGAAATTCCTGGCTGGCACAGTAGCACCATTGCCCGTTGCTGGGGAATGTAGTTCCTTGTTCCTCCTTGACAGCAGGAAATTCAAGCTGAAGGGGAAGCTCTAATGCAAGTTCAGCATGTCCCTACAGGTTGGCCATGGCTGCTGCCACACCACTGCCTGCCAAGTCACTACACATGGAGCTGTGGACCCAGCCGTTGGGCTGAAGCCCTTCCCATTGGTAATCAAATGGCTGAGAGAGCACAAGCAGGAGGTTGGGTATGGCTGGTATACACATCCTGTGCTGTTGCCATTGTTTCCAAAAAACAACAGGCTGCACCATTGGTTGTCTAAAGGATCTAACAGACGCCAGAAGCTACTTTGAGCTGTGAAGTTTCCTGAAATGAAATTACTTGCCTTGGACTACCCAGACGAAACACACTTACCCCCAAGAAGGATTGCTTGCAGATGGTGCTATTTTGAAACACCCTTTTCCTCTGTGTCTGCTATAGTGTACCATTTTGTCTCCATTCATTGAAGACATCGTAAAAGGTGGGCAGTGAATTCTGCCACACGGCTGATGGCAGAGTATTTTGCTGAACTCTGCTCTCCAAGCAAAACTCTGCAAACTCCGTGTGTAGTGTGGGGTTTACCACCCACCCCCATTATTGAGCATGTGCTTGTCGGAAAGTACCATCTTGCCTGGCATGTTACCCTCATTTTTTACTTGTGTGTATGTTTGTTTTTGCTTGTGTCACTGGAATCCTGCTAACCAGGACCCCAGTGCTCATAATTGTGGCCTATATGTGTTCCCTGTGCGATGCCGAACTGTATCACTGAGGCTCTGCTAACCAGAACCTCAGTGTTTATGCTCTCTCCGCTTTTAAAATTGTCACTGCAGGCTAGTGACCATTTTCACCAATTCTGATTGGCACACTGGAACACCCTTATAACTCCCTAGTATATGGTACCTAGGTACCCAGGGTATTGGGGTTCCAGGAGATCCCTATGGGCTGCAGCATTTATTTTGCCAACCATAGGGAGCTCAGACAATTCTTACACTGGACTGCCACTGCAGCCTGAGTGAAATAACGTCCATGTTATTTCACAGCCATTTTACACTGCACTTAAGTAACTTATAAGTCACCTATATGTCTAACCCTCACTTAGTGAAGGTTAGGTGCAAAGTTACTAAGTGTGAGGGCACCCTGGCACTAGCCAAGGTGCCTCCACATTGTTCAGGGCAATTTCCACCAACTTTGTGAGTGCGTGGACACCATCACACGTGTGAAATACATGTAGGTCTATACCTATGTGTAGCTTCACAATGGTAACTCCGAATATGCCATGTAACATATCTCAGATCATGGAATTGACCCCCAAACCAAATCTGATATTGGGGTGCCAATCCCATGCACCCCCGGGGCTCCAGCATGGAACTCGGGTACTGCCAAATTAGCTCTCTGGGGTTTTCTCTGCAGCTACCAATGCTGCCAACCCTCAGACAGGTTCCTGCCCCCCCTGGGCAGCCCAGTCCCAGGAAGGCAGAATGAAGGATTTCCTCTGAGAGAGGGTGTTAAACCCTCTCCCTTTGGAAATAGGTGTTAAGGGCCTGAGAGGAGTAGCCTCTCCTGGCCTCTGGAAATGCTTTGAATGGCACAGATGGTGCCCTCCTTTCATAAACCAGTCTTCACCGGTTCAGGGATCCCCCAGCCCCTGCTCTGGCGTGAAGCTGGACAAAGGAAAGGGGTCCGTAGCTCCTCCAGTGTGTCCCAGACCTCTACCATCTTGAATGCAGAGGTGTGAGGGCACAATGGAGGCCTCTGAGTGGCAGGTCACGTCAGAGACCCCTCCTGATAGTCTCTTACCTGGTTAGGTAGCCAATCCACCTCTGAGGGCTATTTTAGGCTCTCTCCTGTGGGTTTCTCTTCAGATAACGAATGCAAGAGCTTACCAGAGTTCCTCTGCACTTCTCTCTTCACCTTCTGCCAAGGATTGACCGCTGACTGCTCCAGGACTCCAGCAAAACTGCAACAAAGTAGCAAGAAGACTACCAGCAACATTGTAGTGCCTAATCCTGCCAGCTTTCTCGACTGTTTCCTGGTGGTGCATGCTCTGAGGGCTGTCTGCCTTCACCCTGCACTTGAAGCCAAGAAGAAATCTCCTGTGGGTCGACGGAATCTTCCCCCTGCCAATGCAGGCACCAAATTTCTGCATCACTGGTCCTCTGGGTCCCCTCTCATCTTGACGAGCATGGTCGCTCAAACACAGGAGCTGGATCTAAGTGACCCAGACAGTCCACTGGTCTTTCTGTCCAAATTTGGTGGAGGTAAGTCCTT
Organism: Pleurodeles waltl; assembly: GCF_031143425.1. Classification (NCBI taxonomy): domain Eukaryota; kingdom Metazoa; phylum Chordata; class Amphibia; order Caudata; family Salamandridae; genus Pleurodeles; species Pleurodeles waltl. The sequence continues at coordinate 387,344,366 of NC_090445.1, forward strand.
GTCTTCCCACGCCAGGTAGTAATCCTGTGTATTGCGTGATCTGCAGCTGCTAGGGCTTCTGTGCACTTTTGCAAGACTTCCTTCGTGCACAGCACAGCCCAGGTCCCCAGGACTCAGTCCTGCATTGCCCAACTCGCTGAGTTGAACTCCGACTTTGTGGGACCCTCTTTTGTTGTGTTGTGATGACCACCATGCTCAGATTTCTTGAATGCATGTTCAAGTGCTTCTGCAAGTGCTGCCTGCTTCTGCCTGGGCTCTCTCTATTGCTGAGCACCCCCTCTGTCTCCTCCTCCAAGGGGCGACCTCCTGGTCCTTTCTGGGCCCTGGCAGCACCCAAAATTCTCATTCATGAATCTTGCAGCTAGCAAGGCTTGTCTGCGGTCTTTCTGCGTGGAAACAACTCTGAATCCTCCAGCACGCTGTGGGACATCTTCGATCAAAGGAGAAGTTTCTGGCACCTTCCTTTGTTGCAGAATCTTTGGCTTCTTCCACCCGGAGACAGCCCTTTTGCACCTTCATCCGGGCTTTAGTTGGCTACTGCCCCCCCCCCAGTCATTTGCGTGACTCTTGGACTTGGTCCCCTTCCTTTACAGGTCCTCAGGTCCAGGAATCCATCTTCAGTGTTTTACAACCAGTTGTTGTCCTTGCAGAATCCCCTATCTCAACTTTACTGTCTTTCTGGGATAGTAGGATAAATTTACTCCTACTTTTCAGGGTCTTGGGGTGGGGTATCTTGGATGTCCTTAGTGTTTTCTTACACTACCAGCGACCCTCTACACACTACACTAGGCCTGGGGTCCATTTGTGGTTCGCATTCTACTTTTGGAGTATATGGTTTGTGTTGCCCCTAGGCCTATTGTATCCTCTTGCATTCTATTGTGTTCTACAGTGTTTGCACCACTTTTCTAAGTGTTTTACTTACCTGATTTTGGTTTGTGTGTATATTTTGTATATTCTACTTCCCTCCTAAGGGAGTATATCCTCTGAGATACTTTTGGCATTTTGTCACTAAAATAAAGTACCTTTATTTTTAGTAACTATGAGTATATCATTGTGTTTCGTATATAGTGCTATATGATATAAGTGGTATAGGAGGAGCTTTGCATGTCTCCTAGTTAAGCCTAAGCTGATCTGCTATAGCTACCTCTATCAGCCTAAGCTGCTAGAACACTACTAATCTACTAATAATGGATAACTGGACCTGGCACAAGGTGTAAGTACCATCAGGTACCCACTATAAGCCAGGCCAGCCTCCTACAGTGCTCCCTCAGAATAAGGTTGTACAGCCCAACAAAATTATCACCTTATATGCCTCTCACCCAGCCCTTAAGTGCCTTGCTGGAATAATCTCAGAAGTCCACCCAGGACTGGTTAGTGGATGTCTCTGAATCTCTAACTGTATTTCCCAAGGGTCAGTCCAAATGTAAAGAAAGAAATGGCTTTCTTTGGCATATTTGGTCTTCTCATCTACCCCAAGTATAAGAAGTGTGTCCCTCCTCACTCTAGGCATGTATTTCCACAAGCTAGCCCCCAGTACTCCTCTGGACCCTGTCAACCCTTAAAGCACCTTCATAAGCTGAGAAACATTAATCAATATCATCTCCCACTCCATAATTTGGCAACAGATCCTGTGGTATGCAGACCTTTACCTCTCCAGTCAACACTGAGTGAGTGTATACTGCCACCATTTTTTTAGGAGTCTGGGATTAGCTAGGCTTTCATTTCCAGTTCCATCAGTCCCCTCTCACATGCCAGCAAGAGCGTCTTATCAGCCAAAGCCCTCTCTGCCCCAGTGTTCTCTTTGGCCAAGGCTCTTGTTACCTCAGCCCTCCGCTCCTCCGCTTCCAGCCTCATCTTGGCCAGCTGAAGTTTATGCTCCCTCTATGCCTTCCTGTGCTCCAGCTCCTCTGGGTTCAGGACCTTGGTAGACACATTGCTCCCTGCCTCATCCTGGGTATCCTGGTATTCTGGTGGTATTGAGTTGGGCTCTGCTTGCAGCTAAGGACCCAGAAGTGACTCCAACATCTCCTCATCCTCTCATAGTCCTTCCTGCTCCTTATTGTCATCACCATCTTCATCTCCTGAGAAGCACTGTCTCACCACTGTAACTCTTCAAAGACTTCAAGAGATACCTGGACATCCAGTATGGTAGCCTTCATGTCTGCTTTCAGCCCTTCTGTTTGCAGGGAGTCAGCAGTTTATCCTGCTGACAGAGTCAATGTTACACAGCTCCACATCCACAGAGAGACAAAAAGAAAGTAGGGCATTTACATTTAGAAAAAAGAGAAAGCAGCTAACAGAAAACGATAATGAATTTAAAAAGAGGTCAATGCTGATGTCAAATTGTTTATCTGGGATTTTTGTGTGACACAAATGACCGTATGGTACTGCACACACAAATGTTCTAATCCACATAGCTGAACATAAATGTCAGAAATTGTGTTGCTCATTGACTGGGATGTCAGCCTTGGTCAAGCAGCAGCCACATTCACTGGTAGGGTGAACCGAACAAAGTCTCTAAATTAACCTGTGCTTAACCCTGTGTGGCTTGGCATAAAAGCAGTCAAGCTTAGCTTTGATGCAATGTGTAAAGCATTTATGAAGCATGCAAACAGTCATAAGGAGAAAACATAACCCAAGAAAAATTCTAAACCAACTTAGAAAACTAGAATTCATTTTAGTAAAATATTTGACAACAAAACAGCAACAATTCATTAGGGAGAACTGGAGCAATGAATTCTCAATGTTTTTAGTAGAAACTGGTGCCTAAAAGATCAAATACACCACCTGTAGACATTGAGTAGTGGGAGACCAGGTCAAAGTAAACAAATATGGGTGACCACAAGGTAAAATGGGTCAGATATAAAAGAGGCTTAGGCCCGGTTGTAGCTTACCTTTAGACTTAAAAGAATTTTCATGAAAAATGTACTGAGATGGGAAAGCCACAAGGCTGCAGGTGCTATTTGAGGAGGGAGCACCATTGTCTGGGAACTGATGGACGAAGTCACAGTGAAGTTTTCTACATCCTAAGACAGTTCCAGGAAGTCTAATATGCCTCTGATGAAAGACCGCTGATCAGGATTTGCTGCGAAGAAGAAGAGCATAGCGAGAGCAGCCGGGAGGTCAGGAAAACCAATAATGCACTTTGGGCAGATCAACAGGCTAGTTGGTCCTGGTCTACCCTCAGTTGTCAGGGCAGTTTTTAGACAAAAAAGTTTTTCAGGCCCAAGTTTTGGACTTGGCTATATGGGTGGGCACAATTAGCACAACAACCAAGGGTCCAGGACTGATAGGACAACACTTGGGAATTCAGAACTCACACATGCTGGGTCCAGGTGTGAGTCAGAGGTAACAGGGACAATTCATGTCACCATGGCTCTAAACAGGATGCCAGAAAACTAGCCTTGGAGTCATTCTAGTAGTCTAGGTTCAGATGAAGATGAAGGGCTCAAACAGCAGGTTTGGCCTTCTAAGTAATCAAGGGAGGCTCCAGACGGCAAAGCAGTACTTCCCGGTATAGCAAATCAGTCTTGTAGAGTGCACAGCAGATCACAGCAGTAGAATGCCCTCTGAGAGTCCTTCCTCAGGAACAGTAGTGAACTGAAGAGAAGGTCTTTGGGTCCTACTTTTATATTTGGTGACGTCATTGAAGTTGGGAGAACTTTCTTGAGGTTTCTGTTTAAAGTGTGTGGGATTTCCTGACTCCCCTGCCTTGGCTCCCAACTGGCTGCTGTGACAATGTGGAATTGACAAGCCCTTCGTGTCAAGGCAAGGCACAGCATATTCAGTTGCAAATGGGGCTATGACCAGTTCTGCCCAACCTCCATCCTGCCAGCAGATGGCTCATTCAGGCACACCTAATCCCTCTATTTTGTGAATGTCTGAGAGGAATTCACTAAGTCTGTCAGTTATACTCCATCATGTGACCCAGGTGAGGCTGCATGCACTAAATGTCTAAGGGCAGGAAAATGCCAACTTTCTAAAAGTGTAACTTTTAGTTCGAGCATTTGAGACCTCTTGAATATACTTTAGTATATACTTCTATACCTCTTTGTGGGCTCTCTGCTTTTTCACTGGTTTGGTTCAGTGTCCTTAAAAGATCCTTGCTTGCTAGTGGTCAATCTTTGCTCTTTGTCCCACCTTTTCCACAGTTATACACTCCCCTGGAGCATGGCCCCAGTACCTGTACCCTTCCACTTGTGCCAATGTAGCATGTGCTTGGGGACTACTTTTTTCTGAGGCTAATAGCATTTGACCAGAGCGCTGGATGTTTCCAGTGGCTCCAGACTGTTTTATTTAACAGGGCTCTAACTCATGTTCTTCTCTTGTTACATGTGCTGTGCATTTAAAGACTGAGGTCAAATGTTAGAAGCTGTTTTATGAGGATGCCTATTTCTGCCCCTGCGTCCCCGGTGCAAAGACAATTCATTTTCTGACGCACTGCCGATGCGTAGAGATAATCAATACCATTACAATATTTAATTTAAGGTATAATCCCCAATTCAAAATGGCCGTCGCACATCATGCGCAATGACATAATTCATGTCATGACAAGGCCGTCTCTTTTCTTCGATGTTGCGTGTTTACTTTGTGATCGGCTTGATGAAACATTTGCAGCCACTTTATTTGCTGTGCTTGTTATTCATCTTTTGTGTGACAGGAGTGTACCCTAACTCCCTTGAAGGGAGAGCCCCAAACTTTAGTTTGCTGGACATTGTGACTAGTGGGGACATCGCTTTAGGTTTAGACAGCATGGGAGTTGGCAGAGACGCCTTTACATGCAGTACTGTTGCTAGTGCGGGGCACCTTGCTTCTGGTAATAACGCATTGCAGCCCTGTGTCACTGGCAAAACACGTGCACCAGCACTTCCAGCATTGGGACAGTACTTGCTCTCTCCTCATTGGGGGACACTTCCTGAGATGATGCCGCTACACACATGACTTACCCCATCAACTTCAATAAAACGCACTTGTCAGGGCCGATTAGGAGCCTCGCAACTGCACACCCTAATTTGATGATTGCTCTCCTAATGAGCACTTATACTCCGTCAGGAAGCAGCTAAAGCCTTCTGTTTAGCTTAAAGTGCACACTAGCGCGCCAGTATCGGATATTGGGTACCGACTGCGGCACGTTTGGGGCACCTGTGAAACAGAAATGGTATTAAACAGTATCAGGGTACCTTTGTATGGAAATGATGTGTTGCTTCTTGCGGAGCTTGTCTTGTTTAGCATGTGGTTGTATGCATTTTGTCAGCCTGTACCAGAGCCTTCTCAGCCCACATTCCTGCATGCACAGCTACACACCCGCCTGTATGCTGACATTTTACACGTAGACGCCTTCTCGTTAATGTATACTTCTAGCGTAAAGCTTGCTTTCCAGTCATGATTTTCGCTAACACACGTGCATGCTAAACTTAAAAGCTTCTCACTGCCTAATTTGCCTCCTGGCATGCCTTAATGCCTCACTCCCTTGCAGCTCAGAAGAATGACATCCCCGCCACTTTCATTAAAGGGGCTGTAAAATGCAGACATTCCTCTGCCCTCTGCTTCATATGAGACTCTGCAGGCTCTCCTGTGCCAATTACCACCTCCAGCATCCGTGGGATCGTCCTGCAGCCAAGGTCCTTCTTAATTAGACCCACATAGCCTCTCTAAACTCGAGGAAAAGATAATCCTGGCAGTTGTATTAATTCCCACTACTGATCTGATTGGTTTAATATGAAAGTGTTCGCCTTTGTAGCACAAATGATCGTTGCTTGCAGTCACTCATTCCAGGCAGTTTTCTTGCAGGCACTACATTAAATCTGTGGTGAAAAATTACTCAAGGATACTGCGACATACCATAAATATTGGAATGTGTGACCCATTCCTCAGCCCATTTCTGCAAACCCCACAGCTTTTAGCCAAAATATTTGAAAAAAGGGTGTTATAAGTTGTGAGGTTTTTTGAAAAAGCAATTCTAGGAGGTGTAACCGTTGTTTCTGTCTTGTGCCGCGCAATGTGGGTCTGGAGGTACGATCTCTTCTCCCGAGGGAGGTATGTGTTTCAGTTCAGCCCTGGCAACTCTTTAATTTTAAACATTTTTTGTTATCATGTTTGAGTAGATGTCGTGGCAGCCAGGGTGTGTTTTTACATTCTGTCCAGATTAGGAAATGTGTGCATGCACCACACAATCCTGCTACAGGAGGGCATGCCTCTTCGACAAACGAAGCACAATATTCTGTATAGGAGAATGACTGCAAGGGTAACGTTGCCTTGCAATGCTGTATTTACACACCTTGACTTTTGAAGTTGTGCAAATTCTAAGTTTGGGCAATAGCACTTGTGAACTTTACCTAATGTATCAACCTCCGAAGGAGATAAGTCTGATTTGGCCCTGCTGCCCAGACGTCAGCAAAAAGATCATATTTCACAGGAACACATTTCCACCACATACAACTCAGTTGTCAATTTATTTACACATTTGTATGTAAGCATCTCAGCCTTCCATATACTAATTGTGTTTCTTTATTTGCTGCAGATAAAAGAAGAAGGTAAATGGAAGTGCTTTAGTTATATGCAGGTCATTGGAATTATGTGGCAATGAGGAGGAAATTATGCAACAGGGTTCAGCAATTTATGTGGCAAGAAAAGTCGAGTTATGCATTTACAACACCATTAGCTGTAACTCAAGCAAATGCGAGACCTATTGCATTGCAAATGCTTCTTAATATTGTAATTTGGAATCAGACTTTACCATTAAAGAGGATTTTTCCTTACAATTTCATTGATACCAAACACGAAATGCTTCGCTGATCCTAATCAAAAGGTAGCACTTATTAAATGCAATGAGGCAAGCATTTTTATCCTATGGGACAGGTAAGCCAGAGAATAGTGAACAAACTAATTTAGATTTTTTTCACTACTAGAGGGCTGAGTGGGTGGCACAATATGTGCTGCCGGGCTACTGATAGCATTTAATTTACAAGCCATGAGTGTATAGTATACTACACTACAACTACATTACACATGCTAATCAAGGGTAAATATAACCATGTTTATAGGAGTGAGCACATGGTTAGCATCAAAAAATATTGACTTCAAAGTGGCTTCTAGTAAAAGTGTACATTAAAAAAGATCCCCTAGTAAATACATATAAATATTGGGAGAATAGTAGACAAATGAAAATGGAGAGATTAATATCCAAAAGTCCTATGCCCAGCCTCTTATCAAAACAAAATAAACTTTGAATGAGAAAATACTGTGGTATTGATACCTGCAGTGGACGAATTGTGTTGAAGTTATGACTAAGTGAATTGTTGAAGTTACCATCCCAAGAGTTGTTTATGATCAGATCATGCAAAGCATGTGCAAAGGAATGAACAGCCAGGTATGCGTTGTAGGTATACCTGAGGTTATCCAAATCAAACAGCACAGGGTCAAGGTTGGCCACATCCTCTTTTCCAGTACAAAGTGAGGCATTATTTTTTTTTCCATCGGCTTGCACTTGGTTGCTGTTCAAGCCGTGCCATTTGCAGTTGAATGCCTTCTCCCAGAAGAGTTCAATAAAGATGTCATCTGGAGTCTGAGCGGGGTTCAAATTGTGGACAAACTCTTTAAATCCGGGAATGTCAGCAACATGGAGTGCAAATGCAATTGTACCATTAAGTGATTCCCAGGTCTCCTTAGTAAACAGATCTGGGGTGATAATGAAGCTGGTGGCACCCAGCCAGACCTTTCCTCTGACCTTCAGCTGTGAAACCATCTCAAATATTGGTACCATAACTCCTACATGCGAATAGACCACAATGACGTTAGCGGATGATTTTCCAATAAGTTCAGCAATGCTATGCACTCTTTCTTTAGAGGGGTGATCAGAGACCCTTTCTATGAAGGCAACACATCCGTCAGTCTTGATGATCTTCTCTTTGAGAAGTTCACTCCCAACTACTCCATAGTTATTGTCCGAGGCTAAAATTCCGACCCAAGTCCAGCCAAAATATTTGAGCAAGCTGGCAATGGCACTCGCTTCGACCAAATCACTTGGAACTGTTCGGAAGAAAGATGGAAAGAGCTGTTTGTTGCTGAGGATCGGGCCAGTTGATCCATAACTAATCTAGGAAGAAAGGAGAAACACATTAAGATTACTTCTCTTTATAAATGACGGTGATTTGACGGACTCGGGATGGGAAAAACAATGGGTTTCAATGAAGGAAAAAGCTATGCATATATTACAAAATTACCAAACATTACTTTTTCTTTGCCCGGTGGCCTCAATTAAAAGTGCCTCCATATGAAAAATTCCCTTCATGCCATTTTTCCAAAGTGAATGTTGGTGGGTAAAATCTTCTGAATTTAATAGTCTGAAAAATGCTAAATAAATACAGGTTAATTAAAATTGTAGTGCAGAACTCACCTATATATGCATTTTGTGTCCTGTTTTCTGGACAAAACATGGAAACGGCGATAATTATCACATCAAATTTAGAATACTTCACTGTCAGATTTTATCATTTGCAATAAATAGCGCATCCTAAATGTACTCTTTTATGAATACTAACCAGAATGCAGACTTTCCAATCACGGTCTCTCCTGAGCACAAAGGCCAGGCAAACAGCAGGATTCTCGGTGACCTTAACCGAAAAAAGTAGCGTGCAAGGAAACTCCTATAGAAAAGGTCACTGTAACTTAACTGCTAATTTATGCTTGGTACCATGAAGAAATGATAAATAATTTGGTACCTTTGAACATTGGTGAAAACTGTTCCTTAAGGTGGAAGACATTTGAGGTAGTGATGGCATTTTTTGTATCTAAGTCAGTCAAGGTTTACGAATGAAGGTATTTCAGTCAATGGTATTACCTAACATAATAGAAAAGGTTCTTAACAAATGTCTCCTCCCTCGCCATTATGTACACACTGAAGTGGAAATTTTTCTAAAATGGAAGACGCAGAACACAATTTTGCTTCACCCAGCTCCATAATATAAGGCATACCTCCTGTCTGGGTAAGCATGTGGAATACAGGACACTACTACAAGTAAAGTGCTAAAGAAGGTGATCGAAAAATCAATGGTGAAAGAATTTACCACTACTACAATTATATTTATCACTTCTACACTGCACCTGCCACTAATTGATGGCACATTATCCACCCCCATTATGCAACACCAGTGTCACAACAGGCACTCCTGTCACCCCATCAATTTGAGCTGTCTGTGAAGCCCACCTTCACCAATGTTTATGCTTCCTGTCCTGGAAGTAAATATGACAGCTACAATTTGTGACAGTTACCTCTTCCACACCAGTTGGCTGCTGGTGATTCTTCTGACAGGTGGCTATTAGATAAACTATAATAACTCACACTGGGTTTGTACTTATACCAATGAAATGGATTTTTCAAATAAAGTCACTCTTACCTTCACCTTAACACCATACACCCCTCTAAGATTACTATTGTATGCATGCATGTGCAGGCCTTTAGAGCTTTTCCAATAGGCCTATCTCCTTTCCTCATGTGCTGCCACTGATGCTGTGCTCGTGCCCACCATCAGACATGCAGCAGAATGACACAGAGACATTCAAACGTTGCATGTAAGTGAAGTTGCCATAGAAGCAGACACTTTGTTCAGCCAGGTGACCCTTCTCAGAGTTTCAGTTCAGATGTTACTGTTTTGGAGAAACCGGTGTGAGGACATTGAGGGAAAAATTGTGGTTGTAGACTTGGTGCATTGCAGATTTCACTGTGCCATTTTTGGCATCATTTTTAATGCCTGCTCAAAGAAGGCATTACATTGAGACGTCCACTGAAATCAATAAGCTTCCTTGCACTTTGCTACTCTAGCGTCACCATTTTTGACTCTAGTGTTGGAAAGTGCCACAATAACGTCAAAAATGTTGACGCTATTGTCCTAATGACTGCCCTAATGAACTGCATCATAAATACGGCATACACATGGTGTCATTAGATGGGGCAAGGGCAACGCAAGAAAAGTGGTGCATCAGTACCGATGTGCCACTTTCCTACCAATCTGGCCATGGTGCTCAGCAGCACATGGGAGGGCATATGAGGGACAAGGAGACTCTGTGCAGTTTGTACAGAAATGACTCAAGAGAAAGGTCTGCTGTGATTAGAAAATTCAGTTTTAGTATCCTCAACCTGGGATTCAGAAGTGACAAAGTACAAGTGGAAGTGTTAGGTGAGATTAAAAACCTCTCTGTGGAAAGTGGAGGTGGTGGCTGTGGCACTGAGGGAGGAGGTAAGTGGGATTGAAATTGTGGATTACTGTTTTTTTTAGTTACTTGCCAGATAAAGTCTAAGCACAAGAACATATAGGGTGTAAGGTAAAGATTTGAGGACTTCTGGAGAAAACACAGTATATGGTTGGCAGTCAGTTTACCCCCTGTCCAAGCAAGGACCCTCACTCTAGTCAGGGTAAGTTACACACAATCCAAATTATCTTGTGCCCACCCTCTGGTAGCTTGGCACTGAGCAGTCAGGCTTAACATAGAAGGCAATATGTAAAGTATTTGTGTAATAAATCATGCAATAACACAGAACACCACAAAAATACACCACACAGTGTTTATAGAAATATATAACATTTATCTCATAAGAAGCAGGTCAAAACAATCAAGATTCAATAAGTACACGTTAAAATATCACTTCAGAGAATGATAAAAAGAGTCTTTAGTCTTTAAAAAGTAACAAATGTCTCTTGCAAGCACAAAGTACCTGGTTTGCGTACAAATTCTCTGCAAGGGAACGCAGAGGAGGGGATGCGTGGAAAATGGGGAAGTGTGCGTTGATTTTTCCGGCGCACACAGATGATGTGTCGTTGAGTTTTCATGCAGGCCAGGCTTTGTGTTTATTTCCGGCATGTAGACTGGGATCCTCTTTGGGTTGTGGAGTTTTGGGAGCACCCCGGGGACAATGGGGAGAAATTCTGGGCGTGCAGGATGAAGTCACAGGGGCTGCGTTGATCTGCTGGGCGATGCATGGAAATTATTGTCACACGGAAGTCGTGCAGCATCGTCCGGCTTGGGTTTGCGTCAATCCAGTGGGCCATGCATCGAAGTTCCAGTCACAATGCTAGCGCTGCATCAATCTTTCCTGCGGGGAGCCGGGCTGTGTCATTCCGGGTCGGCATACAGTGATGCTATCACAGCGATGCAGGCTGTGCGGCATTTCTTGCAGGACATGTGTCAATTGTCACCCCACAAGGAGTTCTGTTGCAGAGATGAAGTCGTTTTGGTCCTGAGACTTCAAGAAACGGGAGGCAAGCTCTATCCAAGCCCTTGGAGAGCACTTCTCATCAGAGCCAGGGGGCAGCAAGGCAGCAGGGCAACAGCAGGGCAGCAGTCCTTTTCAGAAAAGCAGTCAGGTGAGTCTTTTGAGCAGCCAGGCAGTTCCTCTTGGCAGGTTGCATGTTCTGGTTCAAGGTTTCTTCTCTAGTGGTATCTTTTCCAGAAGTGTCTAAGTTGGTAGGGTCAAAGACCCTGCTTAAATATCCAAATGTGCCTTTGAAGTGGGGGAGAATTAGAAGTGCATAAGGTCCCCTTTCAGTTCCATCCTGTCTGCCAGGGTCCCTGTAGGGGGTGTGGCAGTCCTTCGTGTGAAAGCAGACTACTGTCCTTTGACATGTAAGTGTCAGGCCCTCCACCCTCCCAGCCCAGGAAGACCCATTCAATAGACAGATTTGGCAAGTGTGACTGAGCATCCTGTGTTTGGGATTAACTGAGTAAACGCACAAGAGAGCTGTCAACCAAACCTAGCCAGATTTGGATTGTAAGGCACAAAAGGATTTAAGTGTAGTGAAATGCTCACTTTCTACCTTTCTAAAATGTGGCATTTCTAGAATAGCAAAATTAAAGCCAACTTTACCAGTAAGCAGGATTTCCTATTACCATTCAGGCCATACTAAATATGACCTGACTACTCCTTTCAGATCACAATCTACCACTCAAACACTGTACAGGGGTTGCCCTATTGCTATGATATTAAAGGAGCAGGCCTCACAGCAGTGTAAAACGAATTTAGGAGTTTTACACTACCAGGACATGTAGAACACACATGTTAATGTCCTGCCTTTTATCTACATAGCATCCTGCCCTATGGGCTAACTAGGGCCTACCTAAGGGGTGACTTATATATAGAAAAAGGGGAGTTTAAGGCTTGGCAATTACTTTTAAATGCCAATTCGAAGTGGCAGTGAAACTGCACACACAGGTCCTGCAATGGCAGGCCTGAGACATGGTTAGGGGGCTACTTATGGGGGTGGCACAACCAGGGCTGCAGCCCACTAGTAGCATTTAATTTACATGCCCTGATCACATGTAGTGCACTTGACTAGGGACTTACAAGCAAATTAAATAAGCCAATTGGGTATGAGCCAATGTCACAATTTTTTAAGGAGAGAGCATATACACTTTATCACTGATTAGCAGTTTGCATAGTCCTAAAGCCAGCAAAAACTAGGTCAGAAAAAGAGGAGGAAGGGAAAATGTTTGGGGGTGACCCTGAGGAAAGGCCGTTTCCAATATATATATATATATATATATACATATATACATTCACTTGACAAACCAAAGGTTACAGGGACGTTATAGTTAGGCTCACATTTTAAGTTTAAGTGTACGGAACCATAGAAATTCACCAGTTAAAGTTACCTCAAGTGTAACTCATGCACAACGGTAACAATAACTTGCACCCTCACCACGTAGTTTTTTTGTCAAACATTTTACTGCAAATATTACATTGATATTATCAATAATGTTATGAAAGATGGCATGAGTGCTGTCATTTGTGGGGTAATTAGCAGTTCATGGTGAGGGTACGAGTTATACTTACCTTAGGACACAAGTTATAGTTACTAGACTGATCATCAGGACTCAGGGATGATGCAGACTCTCAGGGACAGCCAACAACATCTGATAATGCCAGCAACTCTCATGAACAGTTGTAATGCTGCCACCATACTGAAACCACAACCTCATTTCAATACCTCCAAAAAGCAAAGTATTGGCAATAGATGGACTTCTTGGATAGAAACATTTGAAGATTTCATTGATCCACTTGAGGAGACTGATAACAGAAAGATTATCAAGTAGCTAAAAAATCTTGCTGGTGATGGTGTAAAAGAAGTATTAAAGGAAATGCTGGGAACTGACTAAGAAGTCAGGTACCATCTGGTCAAAAATGCTTTGATTCTCAAGTTCAATACTGTACCAAACATTGATAATGAATGATACGTTTTCAGTCAAGTGCGACAATGAGTTGGTGAAACTATCAAACTTGTGGAAGGACTCAATGCACTCATCAAGCACTGTATGTTCAATTAATTTAATGATGAAGAAGCTCTGCGTCTTAGAGTTATTGATGGATGCTTGTCAGATTCATTCAGAAGACGAATGTTGAAAGAAACTCTTAGTTTGAGGCAAGTGTTGATGGCTGACAGAGCTGAGTAATGTGCAGAGAAAGAAGCTGTTGACATGGAGGCCAGAGGTGCCCAGAGAAAGTCATTTATGAGTGTGAAAGATAATTGGAAGCAAAGACTGAAGGACACAAGGTCATGACCACACATAAAAAGAAGTTTTGTTTTCGATGTGAATTTTCATTTCCACACAAAGGAAAGCATCCCACCGTCTGACATGATATATTACATCTGATCCTGGAGAAGTACAAGTTCTGTCAGAGACTGATCCCCACAAGATGTTTCAATGATATGTTCTTTTCGTGGTATGGCCATTTACAGTTTAAGATACATACGAGGCTTTGCCACTGTTAATGCTCCATTACAAGAGTTGACGAAGAAAAATGCTTCTTTTCAATGGTTGCAAGAATGTGAGAGAAGCTTCATACAGAGATTGTAGTTCAAGACCAGTAGGGTTCGGTGCTCCCTTGTACAGCATAGTGGACGCCCAAATGCTCGACAGCATGTCGTGGCCTATGCTAGTAAAGGTTTGCCCCAAACATAACATGCTTAGTCACAACCTGAGAAAAAAAGCTTGGCAGTGGTATGGTCTTGGGAATATTTCCATGTATTACTGTATGGAAAACCTTTTACGCTGGCAACTAATTATCAAGCTTTGCTGCCCATCTTTGGCAATCCAAAAGCCAAGATGCCTCCTTGCATTGAAAGATGGAAGAGTTTGATTTCAAGAATATGATTATGCAATTGTGCATCCCCCAGGAAAAGATCAAATTCACGCTGACCAATTTTTGAGAGTGCCTTTACAATGTCAATGTACTCCATCCAAGAAGGCTGAAGCCCCTACATTAATTTCATCGTCAAGTCAAGTAAACCAGCTGCTGTCTCATTAGCTCATATTATAAATGCCACAAACGTTGATAGTGATCTGCTCAAGTTTTAAGACATAATCAGTCATAGAAGCAACACAATTGACCTCTCACTAATGATGGTGAATATCAAAACGAAAACAATGTTAAGGATGAGTTGTCCATTACTCAGGAAGGAGTTATTCTGCAAGAGTCAATAATCTTACCTTTGGAGAGTCTGTGATCGAAAGTAATTGAAGTGGCTCACAAAGGACTTTGTGGTATTATTGCCACAAAGAGAGCTCACTAAGACCAAGTTTGGTTTCCATACTTAGATGAAAAAGTTGAAAGGATCTCAAGGCCTGTCTTTTATGCAATTGTCTTTCAATCAAAGTTACTCAACATACTCTAAACATGCATGGGAGAGAATAGCAATTGACTTTTTTGGTCCACTTTATAATGGACATCATCTTGTGGCAATTGCAGATGAATACTCATGTTTCCTATTGCTTGAAGATCTCTCATCTATGACTCATGAAAGAGTCATTGAAAAGCTTGATGGCATCTTCATGACATGGGGCTTTCCCGCCACTGTAATATCTGGCAATGGCCTACCCTTTAACAATAAGGAATTTAAAGAAATCCTGGAGCATCTAAACATATAGCATCAAAAGAGTATGCCTTTGTGGCCACAGGCTAATGAAACTGTTGAGCATTTAATGAGCATGTCACAGAAAGCAGTGAAGCATAAACTCTTAAGAAGCTTAATTAGAAAACAGTACTAAATTCTACTTTGCAAGCTTATCATTCAACACCCCACTCAACCAAAGGCAAAAGTGCTACGACCTTGATATTCAGGAGGACAGTGACAACCAAGATACCTCAATGGACCAACAATAGAGACAAAAATGAGAACATGAATCATTCAAGGGGCTTGGTTACCAAGTAGAAAATTAAAGCTCAAGCATGCAAGAGGAAGACAGTCTAAGGACATTTAGTTCAGATAAGGAGATCTGGTGATCACCCGACAGAAGTGTGAAATAAAATCTGATGCTTTGTACCATGTTGAATCTTTTCAAATGGTGTTTACCAACGGACACATGGCAATATCCCAATACCCTGGGAAAGTCTGTTACCAGAGACTCTTCTTATTTTAGGTCTGTGATTCATCAGTCTTAAACTCAAAATGGTGAATGAAAGACTGACCCTGAAATCTCAGTGGCTGCTGCTGCCTCTTCCTGGTCAATCTCTGTCAGTGAAGATGACAGCTTCCAGTCACCAGATCAGGTTGAATGATCAAAACACTAAGAAGATTGATTGAAGAGTTATAGTTGTACATGTTATTGTATGTGCTTGTGTGTCTACTGATTTAATAAATTATGTAATTATTAATTTAACAAAGGGGTAGAAATAGTGTCTTGCACGTTTTGGCTCTGAACTGACTCTGTAGCCGGGTAATGTAATCGCTAGAATAGAATGTAATGAAAGTTCAGTTTAGAATGTTGGAGTTCACAGGTACACACAGTGAATAAAGATGAGTGATTTACAGCTACGTGTGCTGTGTATTTACTGGTGAGTACCCAGGCTGGGGAAGATGCTACAGCCTTTAAACTGAACACATTTATATTGCGGTTATTAACTCTGTAATGTGTGTAGTGCTAGTAATATTTTTCTCCTATGATTACATTCTAATCAATATTCTAAACTACTAACTTGTATTTCACTTGTTTTTTTATTTAAACATACTCTCTTGTTTAATTATAGTTACATGTTTAATCTTGTTGTTCAATATATATACACTTTTCTAAAATTACTTGATGACTTTCCTAATAAAACACTTTTGCACAGCTTAACCAAAGCATTCACTTAATTTCACACATTAAGCTCATATTTCTTGTTTTAAATTTATTTTACCAGCCACTCGTTTCTTTTGTTTGTTTTTCACTTTCCTTATTGATAAGACAGACTGCACAATTGATCTGCTTCATCTACTTCCCAGCCCAAACATGGGACTAAAACTAAATCTTATTTGTTCTTAGATGATAGAAGACAACAGTTTTCCATGCTAAATCACTTCCTTTCTAATCTTTACCTGAGGGACTTTGTAGACTCCCAGGATGGTGGCCATAGGGATGGTGATGGCTCCAAAGGATTCCCCTACAGCTCCTGGTAGAAGGGCACTTGCATTCCAGTGGAAGTTGGGCACCAGTGCCTCCCTACCGGATAACAGTGAGAAAGTGTTTGCCACAGCCAAAGCTTCTGACAGACAAGAGTCATGGATCCTGAAGCCCAGAGTGAGGTTGGGTAATATTTTAGGATTGTGATTTATTTCATTGACTGCAAATGCCACCACAAGCACCTCCCTGTAAGACCTCACCTGGAAGCTAAAACACAGACAGAAACATTGTTAAAAGAAATTGTACCATCTTTTCAGGTCTTTAACTAAAAATATAAGTCAACCACCACACTCTTTACAGTCGCTTGTACAGGACAGTACCACGTCATTAAAAAACATAAATAAACTTTATTTAAAAGTTAAAGTACATTCAAAATAAAAACAGTCAACCTCACCAATTAGTTCAACATGCCAATACATTGAGCCATCAGAATCTACTGTGTTAAATGTTACTTTGTAGCCCATCCCTCCAACACAATGGGTATACATGCATCTGTACCTAGCTATTTAAGGGTCTGGAAGCTGAATAAGATATAGCTCACTTATTCTCCATCATATAATTATTTTATCTTAATCACTTATCCAGGTTGTGCATTTCATTAAAATCACACTGCATTTCTACTCAATATTTAGCCCGCAGTAATGTCATGGATGTAAATTTCCTTGTATCACGAGGAATCACTGTACCCCATTGAAGTCATTAAGAGTGAGGTATTAAAAGACGATCATTTTATGTAACATGAAGAACACCTGCTGCAATATGTCAGTACAGGAGAATATTGCCAAGCCAAATGCATGAACCCTACGTTCCTCGCGCTGCATTTTTCGCAATTATAGAGACATTATTCATGAATCAAGCAATATATTTTCGAATGATATGCAACCTATTCAGACATTTAAGTGTATACATGTGTGCCTCTAAGTGAACTGCATTCTCTACATCTGGGTGCAGCAGAACTTCCACCACTGGGACAGTTTAGTAAATGAAGAAAGTTCCCCAGGAGATTGCAGTTCTGTTGACCATGCTTCTTTGACAGCAATACGAATGTGATAATAAAGAAGAATATTTGGAGGATTATTGCTGCCATGAGACTGTTAAGCATCTAAACTTAACAATAACTCTGATGAAAAAAGGTCTACTGTATGTCACAAATCTGAAGACTGCACTATATCTGAGTTTTCTTGTCATAATAAGTGTTTCAGAGGCTTTGGAGGAGAGCAGGGATGCCCCATCCAGCTTTGTTTGCTGATTCCAACCACTCAAATCATGGAAATTGTACTGGCTGTGGTGGTGGTCTGACCGCCGCCAAAGTGATGGTCTGACTGCCACAATATGATTGTGGCGGTTAGGCCATGGTTGGATCGCCAGAGCAGCTCTGGGAGTAACAATCCCCCTCTCCAACCAGCTTTTACATGGCAGTTGCACCACCATGTAAAAGCTGGCAGAGACAGAGTGCAGGGGGCCCCATTGGAGCACCTGCACTGCCCATGCACTTGGTATGGACAGTGCAATGGCCCCCATGACAGTCGCGTCTAACTTTTCACTGTCTGCACTGTCACCTAATTATAAAAATTCTTGTTCTGCTGTTTTTCTGAACTCCTCGAGCTGTATTTAAATTCCAGTTAGCAATATTTGCTCCTTCTTAGGCTTGTATTCACATACCAAGCTCATCATTTCCTCCTCTAGATTGTTTAGGTGTTTTAGTAAAGCCCTCTGAATCCCTGTTTTTTGGTAATACACATTCCATGAATATAGGCTTTAAAGGCTTCAAAAGGGCATCTACCTCAGGCATGGAGTTCTAAATTTCAAAGTAACTAACAACACTCTATCAACAAACTTCTACAGGTCAATAAGTAGTGGGGAATATACAGGGTCAGCTGTACAGGGGAGTGGTCTGATAAAGTTCTATAAATAATCTATAACATTGCTGCACAGAACAGAAGCTACAGGTCTAATTTTGAGCTGGAATCATGCACCAAGGAGTAGTATATGAATTTAGTATCTGCTGTGTGAAAGGTTCTCCAAACATCTGTGAATTTTCACATATGCAAGATCTGGTGCAAGGCCAGAGATGCTTAAGATGATCTACATGAGAGTTTAGTGTTGAAGATCTCCTCTCCAAACCATGTTTGCAGATGAGAGGAAAGTACATTTATTCTTAATTCCATAAAAAAATTGGATGAATCTGCAAAGGGGCCATAGGCATTGATACTAAGTGCATGGGCAGTGCAGGGACCACCCAGTAACCCCCTGCACCTGTTCTCCCCAGTATTTTCACAGCAGTGTTACTGCCATGAAAAGGCTGGTAGAGAACAAGGTCCTATTCTGCAGGGCAGTGCTGCCCTGGTGGATCACGATTTCTGCCACCGCCAGGCCACCGGGTTACATCTTCCGGAAGGAGCTAGCAGTTCCCTGGCAGTCTAACCGGCAGGGTTGTAATATGATGATCAGACCGCTGCATCCATGGTGGCAGTCTTAAGACCGCCACACCCATAATGACTCCCTTAGTTTTTATAGAAAAAGGTTTTTTTGACTTGACTATATCTTTGCCACCAGTGATGAATCTTCACAAAATTTTACAAAAAAAGGTCACGTTCACATCAGCTGCTGTCTGGAAAGTGTCAAGGTGGTCTGTCCAGCAGGGACAGGAAAAAAAAGAGGGTCCCAAAAATGCTTTATCCCCAGGCTTTTTTCCATAGGGATTTTGAACAGCAACAGCGCCTGAACCACTGGACGGAATTACACCAACGTTGGCAGAAAGCTAGCTCTTGGAACAGAAAGCAACCTGTTTGTTATTTGGTGAAAATCCACTCAGTAATTTTTGAGAACTTAAAAAAATCCAAATTTGTATAAGTAGGGACATGAAGGTTCTGCAAACCCTCCCGATCCCTTGCTGAGATCTGCTTGGCTGCTAACACTTCAACAAGGAAGTGTTTGCATCTATCAGCTTCAGCTGAGTCCCAGAAAAAAGATAAATAAATGAAAAGGGGCCAAGGCAGGGACATCCTGACCCCTTAGCTCTTGAGCAAAAAAGCATTTAAAATAAATGTCAGCAGGAGTTGCAGCACATCCTCGGATCCACAGATTTTTTTTTTTTAAACAAGCTTGAGCTCTTGCACTTGTTTAAAAAAAGAAAATATATATATATATACATAGATACATATACACATTTTTTGGAAGCATAAAAAATATTAACATATTAACAAATCAACTGCAAAACAGTAAATTAATTAGCAGATTTATTGAATATAGAAAACTATTCAATCCCAAAAAAAGATATCTATCAAAAATATTACAAATATATATAGGTGTATATATAAATATATATGTGTGTGTATATGCATAATCATCTCATACATAGAACACCACCATACAAGAAAAAGACTGTAGGTGGTGCATCCTTCTCCGTCCAAGCAGCCACCTTTTTCAAACAACTATGAACTGCATATGCCTATGTGGATAAATATTTTTTTCAGATTATATGTATATTTCTTTTTATTTATAGTTTCTTTGGAAAATATGTATTGCTACTGTCATAACAATAAAATACACACACACTCTTTAAACCTGTCTGACTAAGTATTTTTTTACCCATGATTCTAATTATGTATTGTATGTGCATATGTGTGTGTATTCATGTGTGTGTGTGTATATATATATATATATATATATATATATGTATATATATATATATATGTGTATGTATGTGTATATGTTGTTTCTGTGCTTGGCATGTTCGTGGATCATTGCATGGCTCCTGGTTTTTGGGTTGTTATACTAGATATCTATGAATTCCTGCTCTCATCTTATCACACTTATCTACTCATCACTCTTATGTCATGTCTCTATCAAACTAACCTCCATTCTCACTCTGACTCATCCCAAATCCCTTCTACCACTTTCATCTCCTAAATATCTCTCCCTAAGCTCTTCCCTCCACCTCCACATCTAACTCACCAAACCTCACTCTACCTCTGTGACCTCCCACACAACCCTTCTAAATTCTCCTGCATTCATCTCACCCTGCTACTATGCTCTCCCTAACCCTTCCACATACTCTTCCCCCTCCGCCCCCCTTTATTCATCCCAAGTAAATGAAGGATATACTCCCAATTAACACTTCTGGATTTCTTTCCTCCTCCACCCCTCCATTACTCCAGTCAATCTAACTAACAAACTCATATCCGCGGCTCAAATTAACTCACAATAATACTAAAACTGTACTCATTATTAAATTATACTAATCCATCACTAATTCTTGTTGGGTTCAGGAGTAGCGTGCTACTCATCGAAAAGCGCTTTGACACCTCGTCAGGGGTAGTAAGCGCTATATAAATACGATTACAATACAATACAATAATAAATTGTCATTCATTTTGGAATTACTTACCTTAAAAAAATGAAATGTTTGCATTACAATATTTTTCTACGACATTATTTCTTTCAGATATTTCTGTTACTCATTATTTTGGCTAAATACCCTACAGTCAGGTTAATTATTGCAAATGATTGAGGGCAAACTGGACTTATTTACATCAGCAGGTATTTAATGTTTTTATCCGTACCTGAACCCAACTACTGCCCACGATTAGCATCATGAAATTGCTCTGCTCTTATTGAATTGGAGCTTTCTTTGCTTGTGTTCAGATTTGCCTACTGAAGCCCTGAAACATGAGTAGGCACTGCTGTGGTTGAGGAGAATATTATCAACTATTGTAGGGATAAGTCATGGACTTCCAAAGGCTTGTACGGATCTCCCACTTAGTCCATGCTAATCTCCCTAGTGTTGTGGAATGTCAGCCACAGGGCACAAATGAGGCTTGCTTCAGCAACCAATGCTGGGTTATCCCCAGTGACCAGAGAGGGTGTTAGCCTCTCACCTCCAATGCAAGAATCTAAAACATTCATTTTCTGTTTTGCATGAGTTTAGATTACGCATACTGTAAAGATAACTCTGTGCAGACTCCTTAGATTCTCTAATACAACTTTATCTCTTAAAAAGAAAATAACTTGAATAATATTTAAAGAAAATAGTACACTTAACAATATTATGGACATTGAAATCTAAAAAGGTCCATGAACATCTATATTATATTTAGGAGGGCTAGGTTTAGATTTCAACATTTTCTCAAGGGATTCATGTTTTGCACAAGCAATTTCTTTCATTTTACCTTTATTGTGGTTAGTATGAACCAAAATTCTAATTGTAACATAACAAAGGTAATTGTAATCAGAAATGAAGCCCTGTCTTAAAGGATCTAATAACACTGCAGCAGCTCAGTCTCAATAAAGTTATCCATAAGTAGCTCCAAGGTGGAACCCAATGTGTATGGCACAACTAATGTGGAGCACAACCTGATGATGAAGTATGCCACGTAGGTGAGTAATAGTCTGTGTATCTCTAACTAAGCTACTTTTATGAAAGAATAAGATATCGTATTTAAATGGCACAAAAAATTGTAGTTATAATTCAGATTTTATTGGTAATCACATTAATTTTATCATTAAAGCTGAACAGAAGAATAATGATTGGAACTACATTACACTATTTTATTTCTATCCTCATATTGTCATACATATGTGGTAGGACCATCATTAGCATCATTCTGGTTGCACTATGTACCAAGTTACCTCGCCAGCAAGCTAGAGGGCTACAGCATGTTGAAATTCAAAAGTTAAAGGAGCTAAAAACACTGGAGTAATCCCTGTTAAAAAAGATGTATATAATTCAGATTAATCCAACGGTTGGGGGTTGTGGTTTGATCTATAGATAATGCTGAGAAGCTAGTGTAACACTTTCTAAAAAATATGGTGCATTTAAATTGAAGAAGTTGCTATTGCCCTATAAAATAGTACCTCTGTGTCTTCCTTGTCATTAATATCTATGAGTCAAAAATAAAATGGGATGTTTCAGGAAAAAATTAAAATGATTATAACAACCATGACTCACTAAATTCTCACCAGTTATGCATATTATTTATATATCTCTGACACCCACTGGAGGTAGTCATGTATCCATCTAAAAACTGAAAAACATAAAAGAAAAGAACTATGCCTTACTCGTTCATATAAGTTTATAAGACATCCATGTTTCTTCCTCTATTTTTGAGATACAGTGGTTCTCCAAAAATGTTTCTAAAGTCTAATCTGCCTGAAGGTAGTCCTTAACGTCCAGTGGTGCATAGAATAAAAGACTCCGGCTCCTCCTAATCAAATACATCTATTCATGATGGGACAATTCTAAAGTCAATGCATTTCAGCCTTTGATGTTTAGGGCCTCATCAAGACCAAGGAAGTGAAGGAAATCTTTACCCTTGTCTGAGGGGATTTGTAGTGCTTGTTTAATGAGCCAATCAAGCCCGATTTTCAATCTGCTTGGTGCTATTATGCTTGCCAAGACATAATCTGAGAGGAAAAATCTCAATACAATACTTACATATTGCCTCTAAGTTAAACTTGAGTGCTGTGTGCCAAGCTACCAGAGTTTTCAGCAAAGGTCAATGGGGGTTTGCTTTTAACTTCACCCTGACAAAGTTTGTGATTGCTGCTTTAGTTGGGTTTCACCTCCCACAACCAGTAACCTAATTTCTCACAGTGGGGAGTGTCCTGCTGAACAAAGAAAATGTGAAAATGTGAATATCAACGGAAAAACACTCTACACAACTGATTATCAGTATTGCAAACTATTTCATTTTATTTGAGAGAAGAATCTATTGTAGATCTAAGTGTGCACTGGACCTTGCATTTGCAAACTTCAACCTTCTTAAGTAAGAATGTTGTCTCAATGTTTTAAGTGTTTCCAAACCTGAGTATTCCAGTGGAACAACAAGCTGTACTCCCTGTTGACTGCTAGGAAACAACTCAATTAGAGAACATCAAGTGTTCTAAGCTACTGTGTATGAGGCTTCTCCTACACTGACACCTACAGTATATCAACAAGCGTGGTACCAACAGTTTCACAATCCTCTGGCATTTTCGGTGCCGCGTCACCAGATACAGCTGTTCTGCCTCTGTTGCCACGGCAATCTGCAGCTTGAGCATCTTCAATATTAAAACACATCCTAGATTTTTCATCAACAGTTGCAGAGTACCAGCTTGAATATTTCCACCTTTTCTGATACAGACGAGACATCCATTCTTCCATTTTCATACTATCTCAGTAAAACAGCAGACTATCAGATGCTCCTGCTTTTCTCTGTATAGATGTTGTCAGCCGTAGGTTTTGCTTTTAATACTTTTTGGATTATATTTTGGATTTTTTAAAATGTTTTTTGACATTTACCAAACCTATTTTGCGAGTCGATAACCTATTACCTACTCGCAAAATAGGGTTTGTGATTCAGTATTGGGAAAGGGCGAGCAAATCGTGTCCATTCCTAATAGTAAGTCGCACTGCTATGTAGGAATGTTTTGCTAGTGTGGTTGACAAACATTCACAATTAGCAAGAACTTTGAATCAGTGCTAGTCATTCGCAAATGGGAATGAGGGCTCAAACTATTTTTAAGAGCACTGCTTACTCTTAAAAAATGAAAACAAAAAGAAAACTTGTGATTGTTCTATTTGTAATGCATCCCATTTTCCTTTAAGAAAAACAGATTGCATTCCAAAAAACAAAAAAATGTTTTATTGACAAAGCAATCATGGACATGGTGGACTGGTGGCCCCAGTAGGCCACCATCCCTGTAATTGTAGCCATTAACAATGGTTTGCAAATTACAAAATGGCTTATTAATATTAATGAAGCAGGTCCATTTGCTACACACTGAGATTCACCCACAGTGTTAAACACACTGTTGTACATTGTAGTTTGCAATTTCTTAATAGAGAATAACTAAAATTTGGTATTAGCAATTAGCAAACTCCTTGTTTCGTACTTGTGGCCCAGGTGTTTTACGTAGCTTTTTAAATAATCAATGCACACAGATATTAGGCCTGGTTGAAATTGAAATAAAGCTAGTGTAATTTACATAATTTTGGGAACTTCATTTTATGCTTGTTAAATGAAATAATGCCATCACGCCACAGTGTGCGCAATTCGCTGTAAAAACAAAAGCAGCAGTTCACATTGCCTTTTTTGGCACAATGCTTGCCATGAAATGAGTCCTTGTATCAGAAATTGTCTTGATGCATTTCATATTGAAATATAGCTCTAAATGGCGGATTTGCATTTCACCTCTTCCAAGCATAGTTTTGGTTAAACTTTACACAAATACCTAAAAGCACATTATATGAATTTTGCATACCCTCAATGTTTAACCATATGCACAATAGAAACATTGTGTTTTCTGCTGGTGTACCCTGCAATGCATTCATATATTCATTTGAGTGGTCATTTTTACATTTCATATTTTTTCACATGATTTATAATGTTTTATAGAATTAAATGAAAGTGCAGCAACAGTAAGATGTAATTCTTCCATTTGGCATCATTCATTGTAAGGCCTGTTTTTTTTGAAGATTCAAAAAGTTTCTATACGCATTTTTAGTCAGACTGTTTGTCAAAAAGAATGCAGCTGGGGGCGTGGCTGGAGGTCACGCAAGATGGCCGCTCCGTGAGGCTTCAGCACTTCCTGGAAAGAAGGAGATGTTTTCACATCAAAATGATTAATTTCTTCAGCATTTTTGAGCACCGGAGCTCTGCCGCTGCATAAATATGTCTTTATCTTACAGAGACACGAGTTTTGAAGTCATTTCAGAGACTTCATGTGAGGGCCATTATTTATCTGTGTCATTTGCATTTCACTCTGTAAGCCTCTGCACAAACCTAAACTTTCACAGAGATGTTTCTATTTGACTTTTAACTTTAACTGCTTGCCTGGATGTGATTCTACAAATCTAGTTTCCTCTGCAATGGAATATTTATTACCTTCTGACAGCCAGCTGAACTTTTGACCTCTCTCTTCAAACACATTTAGCTGAGGTTTTCAACTTTCAGTATTCACTGGCAGCTCTTGTCAAGGAGCTCTTTCAAATTGCTCTTTATAACATGTTAAATGCTTTCCTTTGATGGAGGGGATTTTTTCCTTTTCAGAAGGTTCCCTTAAAACTAGTCATCAATTGTTTGACTATGTGCAGTAAAGTGCTTTGCTCTGTCATGCCTGTTATGAGAAAATAATTTAGGATTTTTTATTTATATATTTTTTATTATATTTTGCTCTGTTGTTGGAAACTTCTGGCAGCAGCTTCTCATCTTAATATAATTTCATCAACACCTCACATTGCTGGCTTCCTGTTACCAAATTGCTGCTGGCTTTTATGGGGAGACCGCATAATTCTCAGAGTTGCCAGTCATCATCTTTCTCCAAGTCTAATAATCCTCTTCGAGTGGTGCGCACACATATAACTAAATCTTCTCTACCATTAGCTTTAACAATGGATAGTGCTGCAGTATTTTTAAAGGATAGCGCCTCTTCATCTCATGCTGCTGGCGCAATTGCGAATAAAACATCTAATACCTCCTCTGTCAAGCGCAGAAAAAAAAGACCTTGATTCTCCCTCAAAATCACCTGCACATCTTACTCTAGATGATGTCATGGAGGAATTGCGTGCACTAAAGCCCTTTTTGATGGACACTAATGCCTCTTTGCAACGAATTGAGGAGCAATGGTCCCAACGCGAACAACTAATTTGTACTCTGGAACAGAGAGTCAGTAACCTTGAAGATTGTAACACTGTCAATCCTCAGATCTCTAAGGACATAGCTCAACTTAAAAGGCTCACTGAAAACTTAGAAAACAGAAATATGAGAAATAATCTTCGCCTTTTTGGGATTCCAGAAGGTTCGGAAGGCTCTAACATGATAACATTCCTTCAATACCTTCAATTCTTTGCTTGCCTCCTATCTCTCCCCTCTCTATCCAACGGGCACATCGTTTAGGTCCACAGACTTCAACTGGCCCTCGTGCACATCCTAGAGGAATTATTATTCTCTTTCTCCAATTTACTGACTTGATGCAAATACTCTCGGAAGCCAAAAAGATGGGCTCTTTGCTATGATCAGGTCATAAAGTGTTTTTCACACAAGACTTCTCTCCTGCTACAGCTGCACGTCGCAAACAGTTTTTGGACTTACGTCCACAACTCAAATCCTTGAATATTCGACATGGTCTTCTTCACCCATGCCTTTTCAAAATTACATTCAAGGACAAATCTTACTCATTTGAGGAACCTTCAGCGCTACAAATGTTTATTAACCAACACAAAACAGAAGCAATGGAACTAGGAGCATCTGCAATTACTTGAAGATATAATTTAATTTGTCTTTAATGTCCTTTCTTTTTTTTTTTTCTGGACAGTTTAATAGTAATGGTTATGTTTAATATTTATATCCATGGTTTTCCTTCTCTGCATCTTCTTATTTTCTTTTATATATAAATATATATATATATATTTATTTTTAGATAGTGTTCTTTATGTAATCCTCATGTTCCTTTCCCAACCGTATCCCTTTCTCACCATCCAAACTGTTCTCCTACACGTTCCACTGGTACATTTTTCGTTTGTATGTTTTTTTTTGTTCTTCCATGAAACTCGCCTTCATATGTTTTAATATCTAATATCACTTTTCTTGTGCTGAAGCCACTCTTGCCTGTCTTTTCAGGTTCTCCGCTGTCCCTCTACCTTTCGGGGTATTCACTTTCTATCTTGTTGTATTAAGCTTTCGTGGACTTTAGTCCCTGTATTGCCACATTCATGTATATACAACTTCTGGAGGTCATCTTCCTCCTTTTCTTTTTCTTTACTATCTTGTTTCTTTCCTATTTCTTTGCTTTTTTTTCTTTCCTTGTTACAGCAGTTGTTTATTAATGCTTCTTGTTATGCAAATTAGAACTGTTACTTAGAATGTTAAGGGGCTTAAACACCCCATTAAATGTCAGCGTGTCTTATCTCACCTAGCTCGTTTTAAATGTCACATTGCTTTGTTGCAAGAGACTCACCTCAACGACTCTGAGGCAATTAAGCTTAAACGACAATAGGTGGGGGACATTTTCTACTCCCCTTCCATCACAAACAAAAATGGGGTAGTTATACTCTGTCATAAATCTCTCAAACCTACCATAATTTCACAGCATCAAGATACAGAAGGTCGCTGGTCACTTGTTACATTTACAATTGACAATATTTCTCTTACTATCCTAAATATATACGGCCCCACACATCCAGATCCAAATTTTTGGAAGAATCTTTCACATATTGTCTCTGAACATTCCTCAAACAATTTACTAATAGGTGGTGACTGCAACCAAATTCTCGATCCATTTTTGGACAGACGTTCCACGTCACGTTTCATTCCACATGCCTCCCACAAAGCTTTTAAAAACTTTATTTTACAGCATTCTCTCTCTAATTCCTGGAGCGTATGCAATCCTGACCTCTTGGAATACTCTTTTTATTCTCCTACCCACCATTCCCATTCTAGGCTTGATTATATCTTTTTGAGTAAAGGTTTATTGCAACATATGGTCAACTCTGAAATCAGTGCTATTTTGATCTCAGATCACACACCTGTGATTACTGACCTTGATCTTTTTCTTAATGGTTCTAAAACATCTTCATGGAGGATTAATAACTCTCTACTTTCAGTTGCTACTTTTATCGCTTCCTACAGTAAGTTTATAGAAAAATACTTTCACATCAACGATAGTGATCAACTATCATTTCATTTTGTGTGGGATGCATTGAAAGCAGCCTCTAGGGGTTTTATCATAAGTTACGCTCACTCAAAAAAAAAGTCTGCTCAACAAAAATCGACTTCCATCCTTGAAAATATAAAGTC
This sequence comes from Pleurodeles waltl, assembly GCF_031143425.1. Classification (NCBI taxonomy): domain Eukaryota; kingdom Metazoa; phylum Chordata; class Amphibia; order Caudata; family Salamandridae; genus Pleurodeles; species Pleurodeles waltl. The sequence continues at coordinate 387,372,574 of NC_090445.1, forward strand.
CCTAGAACATGAATACTATACTCACAAAACTAGTAACTCACATCTTGAAGCACTAGTCCCAGCTAAAATGGAGTTTAACCAATATACCACTGAACAAGCATGCGGCACCCTCCTGAAAATAAATGCCAGATATTATGGTGGTAACAATAAAGCTGGTTCTCTTCTAGCTCGATATTTGAAACAAAGAAAAGAAAAAATAACTATTAAATCTATCACAGATAACAATGGTGTTAAACACTTTAGAGATAAAGATATAGCATTGTGTTTCGCTTCTTACTATAAGGACCTGTACACTCCAGAACACATACCAACAGTTGAATCTCTCAACCAATATTTCTCTAATCTCAAACCAAGAGACCCATTGCAGATTGACCTCTCATATTTAGACCAACCCCTACAACTTACTGAACTATATACAGCTTTAAAATCTCTCCCTAAGGGTAAGGCTCCAGGCCCAGATGGCTTCACAGTAGAATTCTTTATTCAGTTTGCTAAGTCTCTTTTCCCCAAACTCTTTCAATTATTTAATCACTTTATAATGTCAGGTTCTGCATTTGGCTCATTTACGGAGGCCATGATCTGTCTTATTCCCAAAAAAGATCGGGATGCGACTGACTGTAAAAATTATAGACCCATATCTTTAATTAATACTGATTGTAAACTCTATGCTAAAGTTTTAGCTCTCCGTTCACTCCCATATATACCTGACCTTATTGATTCTCATCAATCTGGTTTTATCCCTAATAGAAATTTTGCAGATAATTCCGTACTTTTTAAAATATTATTAACAAGGCATCTAAACTTAAGATTCCTCTGGCAGCTTTATCATTGGATGCAGAAAAGGCCTTTGATAGGGTCTACTGGGGTTTCTTGTCGAAAGCATTGGAATGGCATGGACTAGGTACTAAATTCCAACATTTTATATCCATTCATTATTCCTCCTCATGTTCCTCGGTTATAACAAACGGTATCCGATCTCCTTTTTTCCCTTTTAAAAGGGGTACTCGTCAGGGATGCCCATTATCTCCTTTACTATTTATTTTGGGTCCCGAACCTTTTCTATACCAATTAAAAACGTCTGAACAATTTACGGGGTTTAAAATTAATAATGCACACATAAAATTTATGGCATATGCTGATGATGTCCTTTTGTTCATGTCTCACCCTGACACTTCTCTTCCTGCATTCCTGCATGAGCTCAACTAATATTCTGATGTATCTGGCTATAAACTTAATATAGACAAAACAGTGGTCTTACCACTTAATGCTCATTGCACTGGCTCTGTATTCCTTGATGCAGGATTATCTTGGAATTCTTCTAAGATTAAATGCCTGGGGGTATGGTACTGCACTACTCTCAAGGATACATTAAGGACTAATTTAGAAATCTTATCTGCAAAGCTTGTAGATCTCACACGGAAATGGTCTCCATTATATCTCACATGGTGGGGCTGCTTGGACACCATTAAGATGATGCTTCTCCCTATCATTAACTTCTTCCTTATGATGCTTCCTATTAAGATACCAAAACTATTTTTTAGTTCAATTGATCAAATTCTATCCAAGTTCCTGTGGAACGGTAAACAATCCCGAATCTCTCTCTCGAAATTAAAACTTCCTAAAGTACAAGGTGAAGTTAATTTCCCTGACTTTATAACTTATCACACATCTTTTGGCATTAAGCAAATACATCCCTATTTATCTACACTCAATGATTCCCCTCAAAAGCTATGGTTCTCTTTGGAAGAAACATTTATTTCTCCCTTTTCCCATAAACATATTATATTTATGTCTAACCCCCCACAATTCTGGTTGCCCAGCACTATCTCCCATTCAGTCAACTTACTGAAATCTTTTTTTATTTTGCATCTTACCCCTATTAATCAATTCTTTAACAGTCCTATTTGGCACAATAGTTCACTTAGGAAACAAGGTAAAACCTTGTGTTGGAAGGCTTGGATGACTAAAGGTATTCTTCTGATTTCCCAATATATCATAAAGACTCTATCATCCCTTTTACTACTCTCTCAGCAATTTATAATCTCCCTATTCGCATGAAATCCCAACATATCATTCTTTCTACTCTAGTCCAAGAGGCCCTCAATAGACTTATACATCATAATCATTCTTCTCTTGCATCATCTCCACACCTGATTGTAACTTCTAATCATCGTAGGGCAGCTGGAATTTATAAACTTTTAAGAACGTCTGTTTCACCTAGACTCAAATCACCTATTGATACATTGTGGGAATCAGATCATGGTGTTGTTTGGCCAACTTCTTTATGGGATAGAATATGGTATAAGATACATTCCACTGCAAGCACTGCAAGCCTCACACAGACCCTATATTTTTTTTATAATAAACTTTTCTACACTCCTGTATGCCTTTACAAACTAAAACTTGCACAAAATGACAATTGTTGGCGCTGCCACACTCAGCAGGGTACTGACTTTCACATGTTTTATTCCTGTCCATCCCTATCTACTTTTTTGTCCTCAATATTGTCTCGCATTTCAGCAATAGCTCAGATCTCCTTACCAATGTCATATGAATTACTGTTTTTGGGTGGCATACACGATATCTGGAGTTCACTCAGGCCTCTTGGAAAATTGGTGGACCTTTTGCTTTCTATTGCAATCTCTATTATTCCTTCTAACTGGAAATCTTCGGAGAACCTTACTCTCAGATAATGGTGAAATTCTGTATGTTAACATCATAGACTTGACAGCTACAAGCTTGATTCAACAGGAGCTTTCTTCAAACGTCATCAGCTATGGTTGCCATTAAGTAACTATCTCTCACGCACTGCGAAGGAAATTGATTTTTCTCCTCCTTTTTAACAAAATGTCAATACATTTCCTGTTTTTCTTCTTATATATACTTATTTCATCTTACATTCACTGTAACTAATGTCTATTACCTCTCTCTCCACATGGCTATCACTTGATTCCCTTTTCTATTCCTATAGCTCTTCTCCCTCTCCCTCTCCCTCTCTCTTTCTTCTTTCTTTATTCAAACTTGGAGTCTTTTATAGTATATTGCTGTATATGCCTAATTCATGTACATGTTTAATATGCATTTATAAGTACAATATTCCTTATGCATATGTATTCACAATTGCATATCTCTGTCCTGGCAATGTTAAGTTAATGTTCTTGTATTTGACTCAATAAAAAACATGTTTAAAAAAAAAAAAAGAACGCAGCTTGCAAATACATACAGTTGGACTAGGATGGAATGCAATGCTGATTCTGGAGAACATTTTTAAATTGGACTACAAAATACTTTGGCACTTATTCTTCTGCCTCAGGCATTTGCTGCGAGCAAAAGACACATATGGGAAAGACGGAGGAAAGGAAAAACGAAAAAGCGTCACAATGGGAGAAAGCAGAAAGCTGCTGAGCTAAAGGCGCAGGGAGTCGCTGTAAATAGATTGAAGAGGCCGAGATGGCTTCAGGATTACGCTGCCTCTGTATTCTGTTCTCGCACATTTAATTGCAGCAGCTGCGTGTTTGAAAGAAGGGATTTAGGCACAGGCACGTTTTTATATACAAATTAGGCACTGCCACTGAATATATCCCTCAGTAGCAGCAGCTCAACGCAAGCCCCTGTAATTATAAGCAGGAGAACTGCATTACTGTATTTAATGTTCGTCTCTATCATTTTCTTTATCCCTCGTGTAAAAAGCTGATCCTCCAGCCCAGGTGTTGCTGAATCCTTTCTTTTTCATTTGTCCTCCTAATAAAGTTCATCATTCTTTTCATGATAGCCCTTATCGAAAAAACTAAAAGAGCTCTAAGATATAGAAGCTTTTTTAAGTGCACAGTAATCAGAAAAATCCTCACCGGGTGAGTAAAGTTACTAGATCCTTTGTGGACTTGGCTAATGTGCGAATTTCCAGTCTAATCTTTCCTACTGAAGTATATTTTCCTATGCTTACCTCTGCTTGGAACAGCTATGGAAGACAAGATACTACAAATTAACGGATGCATATTTGCTGGGGGAAGAGGTTGAAATGTAAGCATTAGTCGATGTCCTCTCATAAAACTAAAATATGAAAAAACGTATCACACCGATCAATAAGACAAACAAAGTTCGTTTCACCAAAATATACACACTCAATTGAAATTGTATGAAGTTATCGAAGTGCAAACAGAAAGCCTTTCCTGCGTTAGGTACGTAATGTAGTTGGTTATCGGACACACTGTCCTTTATGTAACCTGTGTGTCTCCATTCTGAAAGATTATTCACAATGGGAGAAAACAGTGCAAAGAAGAGCGGGATAAACAAATCTCTCTTTCATTAATGATAAGGTTTTAAAGTGCCAAGACACTATAATTAGTGAGTGGAATAAATGTATGTAAGTACAGGCAAAAATGGGAGGTAAAATTGAATGGAGGTTTTGCATGCATATTCACAGCATGTAGGCTACTTCACCAGAAAAAAAGCAGTTTGAAGGAGAGTAAATATATGTAGGTTGTGCAGTCATTTGATCAAACCGACTGTTGGAAAACTGATATTGCACAAAATGACTAGTGCAAAAACTGTTTGCACCAGTCTGGCGGTGCTTAGAAGATGTTTGTACTGAGACACTGCTGCAAATGTCAGCGAAAAACTCTACTCGTGCAACGTTTTTTACATTGGTGCAAAATGTGCACTCTGGTCCAGGATGTTGGTGATGCGATTGCACTTTATTGAAATGTGATTAACTCATGTCATGGAAACTGATGATAGTGCAGCCATTATGGTTAGACATACACAGGCCAATTTACTTTAAAATGTATGTAACATTTTACTTAAGCTGGTTATTTTCACACTTTTCTCTAGAGAAAAGTATTTTATTCGTCCGTGTACTTTAATTGTTTCTTTACTTTCACGGACAAGGACAGGTATCATAAATTATGGAAAGACGCATTCAATGTAAGTAACATCTCTGTGTGGGTTTATTACCTGTGTTTATTGGTAGCTCTACTATTCTACCATTAGGCTTTCTTTTAAGAGATCATTAGTATTTTTGAACGGAAACGATTCCTTACGAAGCACAAGATGACAAAGTCACCTTGATCATGGCTGGGCAGTGCTTAATTTGTGCTTGTCGTTTCCGGTGCTGAGCACCGGCACTTATTTTTGAGGGCCGACGCTTATTCTTCATCCCCAATCATTTGCTGCTAGCAAAAGACACATTTGGGAAAGACAGAGGAAGAGAAAAACAAAAAAGCGTCACAATGGGAAAAAGCCGAAAGCTGCAAAAGTAAGGTGAAGGGGCAGGGAGTGGCTTTAACTGGATAGAGGAGGCCCAAGATGGCTTCAGGCTTACGCTGCCTCAGTATTCCGTGTTCCCACATTTAATTGTAGCAACCACGTGTTCAAGAGGAGAGCTTTGAGGACCGGCACCTTGTTACTTACAAATTAAGCACTGTCGCTGGGGTCACAGTATGAGTCTTACGCAAGCCACAATGCATTGTAACTGTGTCAATGTCGATTTAGGGGTCGCTATAGTTTTGTTGAAAAAGTAAATTATGATATATATATATATAGTTCACTGTGCTTAAAATATGCATCTATTGATGAGGTTCATATCGTGTCTAGGCACCGTTTCATTTCCACACTTTAATCTAGGTAGTTGCAACATACACTGAGGGTCTCATCCTTCTTACCCAGAGGTAACAGTGGACAACAATGGATCAAAACCTCCTAAGGGAGGGGAAACATGATTCATACATGGTATCTCTACCTGATGACCCCTAGTACTTCAAGTGCCACGATTGGCCCCGCTTTCTCTGTTCAAAAAACGAAACTCTAGATCTCTCTTTTAACCTAAAACAAATCACATCATGTTATCAAGCATGGACCTGGTCGTGTGCGCACCCCTTAGAACCTCACACACCTTAAAAGAACACACAAGGGAACACAAAGTACACATATCACACAATTGTGGGCAGGAGCCACCGCAGACCCAAGTAACATCCCACATAAAATGCTATCCACCCAATACTTCAATCAATTAATCTATGACTATGCACAGTAAAACGTTCACAGCAGCAGAACGATGGAGTTTCTCTCACATCCTTATGCTATACAAAGGGTCCATCAATAAAGGACTCATCCCATCCATGCATCTTACCAACTGTTAGGCAAGCTTAAACCTGTGATAAGTGGAACGTACAGAAGTGTAGAAATACTCATCACAACGTCTCTTCTGTTGTGCGAATCACAGTTCTTCCTTTTTTTGACTCCTCTTTGGGACTGAAAGTGAGAGTCACTATGCATATATGATATATATATATATATATATATATATATGATATATAGATATATATGATATCATGTAAGGCGAAGATGGATGTACCTGGCATGCATGAATGGAGTAACTTCAACTCTGGCACTTTGGAGCGCATGCTTGCCATTTCTTAACAAAGGACGGTTGAAATGAGGGTCAGCAATACACTTATGATGCAACTAGAACAAGGAAATCGTTGTCCTTCAACAGGCTCGTGTGTGTTTTACAATAGTTACCCTTCAAAACTTGAGAATGAAAATAATATTTTTGTGATAGCTTTAAACCATTTATTTTTTGGGAATGCGCGTTCTTATAGAGTAGATTTGATTGCATACACATTTTTTTTTCAGTTTTTTACAATTATATGCACTGTGAGCTTGTTATTTGACAAGCATTTGAACTCTGTTCATTTTAAACCACAACACTAAATTGATTGTTTAGTCACTTTTTGAGATTACCTTCACAATACAGTTTTAATATCATATTTAAGCTTGCGATATTGAATTATCACAGCTTGCTTGTATCCATAGTAACGATTATATTTACTGATTTTTATCTTTCTAAAAACATCTTGTTGTCTTTGATGAATATGCTTCCCTCTGTAGTATTCAGTTCGAAAGGTACAAGGAAGGAGCAAGAGGACAGCTGAACAAGAGCAGGTCGGTAAATGTTCTGCCAGTAAGAGTCAAAATACAAACTGAGCCATCAAAGAATTCAGTATGTATATGATGTAGTATGCGTCATGTGAAGATAAGATAAAGTATTCTGTGAGAATAAACATATAGGCCCTCATTACAACCTTGGCGGGCGGCGCAGGACGCCCACCAAGGTTGAACCGCCGAGTGGCCGCATATGTGGCTGCAAACCCGCCGGCCGCATTACATCATCCCCGCTGGGCCGGCGGGGATGTCAGCCGTAAAATTGCAGCCAGCTCCTGATGGAGCTGGCGGTGTTGCAGCCGTGCGACGGTCTTTGACCGCTTGTATTTCACTTTACTACATTTGAATATAGCAAAGCCCGGACAGCTGTTACAATACTTTTTAGAAATTACCTTTGCCCAACAGCCTATGCCCTAACAAGGCTTCCTTGGGCAAAGCCTCAAATGTCAGTTTGTTACTGTGGGTATGGCCAAAAGCGTTCATGTGTAGCAAAATGATTGTTTATTAGACCTCACCCAAGTATGGTTTTCATACAGCCGACATTCTTAGGTGAACTTCTTCACTGTGGTTTTAGATTTCCAGCTCAATTAACGTGATTTGCATAGGAACATACCATTTGGTCAAACGGGAAAACCAGGAGTCGCGTCCTGCTTGCACATTGGGAGATCGAGCTACTGGAGAAATCTCCTCTTTTCTCCTTTCACAACCAAAAGCCTATGTTTTGCGTTCAATTATTACGTGACCTTTATTCGTACAATCTGGGTAATAAACCCAAGTATCGTATATTAATTATTACTGACACGATATATGAATAAACATTCGAAGTGGGAGAGGGTCAACACATCCATGAGAGTAATTACATAGATTAACTAAAAAAAAGAGGACTGGCTGCCAAAGGTCTTTCGTCAGATGTGAGTAAAATACTGCTCTTTTACTGCAGACACAGAAATGAGGAAAACACTTTAGATTTTGTGCACTCACCTCTCCTACTTTGAATTATTTTGTCTTTGAAACCTGCATTAGGGAGGGAAATGGGTAGGGCCTAAGACGCTTGGCTCGGTTATTTTTTGCCTCAGTACTCTCATGGGGCAAGAACCGAGATACAGTCAGTCATTCCGCTCCAGCCAGGCTCGAGTCTGCTTGGCGTCCTCATCTCCGCTTCAAAACCTTCCCTGCAGATCGGTGTGCCGCTGATTCGGTGTGGGTTGACACTGTCTTGCTATTGGCAGCACCTTCTCGGACTAGAAACATCTCTGCCGGGTAGCATGCCAACCCTGCCAGTGATATAAGCTGAGAGCGCGGGTCTCTTTCAGAGACATTTTAAGATTCATTAAAATTGGAGATAGACTATTTATTCTTATTCAACAGTAGAAATACTGCTGCTGTGAGAAGATTGAGCTTCACTGGTGAAACAAACATTTTAAAAGAACGTGAAATACAAAACGATTAATTTTTTGATCGTATTTGTCCCTTTTCTTTCAAAGACCATTCCGAAGACTTTTATTTATTTTAGATCATCATTTTCATATGACTGTTGTTATATACTTGTACAATGTCTGATGACCATGAATGTCAATAGGATTATCTATGAGACTTAGTTGAGTCTAACGAGCTTGGGGAAAGCATTATCTCTATCTCTCTCTCTTTCTCTCTCTCTCTCACTCTCGCTCTATATATATATATTATATATATATATATATATATATATATATATATATATATATATATATATATACATATATATATATATATATACATATATATGTATATATATATATATATATATATATATACATATATATGTATATATATATATATATATATACATATATATCTGTCTAAGAGCTTACAATGTCATTGGGAAGAACCTTGATGTTATCAACTACAGGAAAGGTGGTGGAAGAGTAGTAGTAGAAGGTAGCAGGTAGAACAAATTGTGGTTCATGGTAAAAAGAGGAGCACGTGGCAATGAACAAATCAGGGAAAGCAGTTTGACAATTGATGTCCTAGAAGGAGGAGATCAGTTTCTTACATTCAAAAGGTGGGGGTGGCATAGTGAAGGGATATGAGAGCGATAATGTAAACTGGATAGATGGAGAGAACATTTGGATCCAAAAAGTATTGATGGAGCAAGTGAGAGTAGTTAGACACTGCAAGGAGAGGAGAGGAATGAAGGAGAGATAGTAGTTGGTGGTTATGGGAGAGTCGAGTGAAGTCAGACGCCTTGGGAGAAGAACATGATTTTACAGGCAGATGACGGTAATGAAGACAACCAGAGAATCGTGCCTGCTTGACAAAAACGGTTCTGTTTTTCAGATAAGACATCTTTGGCGAAGTAAAATTGACACTGGGCTTTTCAAATGTATATGAAATAGGAAATACTGGCAGAAAAGAACAGCGTTCACTATAGTTAGCATTTAAAGTAAACTAAGGGGCGTTCAAATTAAAAAATCAAGACAAGAAAAGGAAAGATAAATGAATCCAGCAAAGACATCACTTTACACCGTCATCATCTTGCTGCATCACATGTTTCAATTGAGCTAAGCTATCAGTGACTTATGTCTAGTCGAACTTTACGTAAAGCAATATTGGTTTAGGACATCGAAGAAGAAGCCAAAGAAGAAGAGTGGAAGAGACACATGTTACCAAACAGGTATGATAATTTTAGATAGTCAGTTTTGAGATGAAGGACCCCTCAATACAGAGTTAAGCCTGTTACATCAGTAACATATGTGAGTTCGGATGATGTTGCAAAAATAATAATGGAAAACTTTATAGGGAATTACTCACTCTGCACAGGAAGTTGCCCTTGGGGCCTCTTTTAAGCTGGTATTAGGATCAGAGTGCTTCCAATGGACGACTATTAATCCTCCTAGGACAATATCTCCCTCTCTCAGAAACGCTTTTACGTGCTGTGGAGGAAGCTTGCAGCTGTCCTGTGAAGACTGAGCAAACACCGGTGACATCAATAAAAGAGCAATTCCAATACAGATCACCATATTGATGCGGAGTGGAAGAGGATGGCAGTCATCAACTGTAGACACTACTTGGAAGATTTGCTGAAATCAGTTCACTAGCGAGTTCCTAAATCGGAACCACAAACATGTAATATACCCATATTTAGCACCTAACCACGTAGAACCATGTGAGATCTGAGGCCACTGGTATTATCAGCTGTAGGTAAGACATTATATAGCTAGTCTGGTTTCCAGCTACAGGGTTGAATATTCCAGGAGGACAATAGGTTGATATCCTCTGCACTGTAATTATTCAGCAACACATCACCATGCTCGCTTAAACCTAGAGTTAGCAGACAAAAAGCATGTTTTGGCACATGACTATTTCTTTTAATAATAGTGCTGCATAATTTGAAGGCTCAGCTGGTGGCTGATTTTCAAAACAATTGTATCATAAAGTGTACATTAATATTTCACACAAAAGTGCACCTTGTGTCAGATACTTATGAGGTTCACGTCGGACTTGAGAATCCATAAATGTGCACAATATTTACTCCAGAGCCTACACCTACATTTAAGGGAACCCCTAGGCAAATATGTTTCAGAGTATTAAAATATTAGTCTGCAACTATTAATGTTAGATTTTAAATCTGTAATTTTTTGTCACGTTACTGATTTTTTATTATTTGATTTAGTTTTATTTGGTCTGAAAATAAAAGGTTCTGTTAACAATTACTATAATTCTTGAAGTCTGTGTTTATCAAATCAAATCAAATCATTAACATTTATAAAGCGCGCTACTCACCCGTGCGGGTCTCAAGGCGCTAGGGGAAAGGGGGGGGTTACTGCTGCTCGAAAAGCCAGGTTCTTAGGAGTCTATGGAATGCGGAGTGGTCCTGGGTGGTCCTGAGGCTGGTGGGGAGGGAGTTCCAGGTCTTGGCCGCCAGGAAGGAGAAAGATCTCCCACCCGGCGTGGAGCGGCGGATGCGAGGGACGGCAGCGAGCGCGAGCCCAGAGGAACGGAGGAGGCGGGTGGGGACGTAGAAGCTGAGGCGTCGGTTGAGGTATTCCGGTCCCTTGTTGTGGAGGGCTTTGTGTGCGTGGGTGAGAAGTCGAAAGGTGATCCTTTTGCTGACTGGGAGCCAATGCAGGTGTCTCAGGTGTGCGGAGATGTGGCTGTTGCGGGGTGCGTCGAGGATGAGGCGGGCCGAGGCGTTTTGGATGCGTTGCAGGCGATTTTGGAGTTTGGCTGTGGTCCCAGCGTAGAGGGTGTTGCCGTAGTCCAGGCGGCTCGTGACGAGGGCGTGGGTCACGGTTTTTCTAGTGTTGGCGGGGATCCAGCGGAAGATCTTGCGGAGCATGCGGAGGGTGAGGAAGCAGGCGGAGGACACGGCGTTGGCTTGCTTGGTCATGGTGAGAAGAGGGTCCAAGATGAAGCCGAGGTTGCGGGCGTGGTCTGTGGGGGTCGGTGCGGTGCCGAGGGCCGTGGGCGACCAGGAGTCGTCCCGGGTGGACGGGGTGTTGCCGAGGATGAGGTCTTCCGTTTTTTCAGAGTTCAGCTTTAGGCGGCTGAGCCTCATCCAATCTGCGACGTCCTTCATACCCTCTTGTAGGTTGGTCTTGGCGCTGGTGGGGTCCTTGGTGAGGGAAAGTATAAGTTGGGTGTCGTCGGCGTAGGAGGTGATGATGATGTCGTGCTTGCGTACGATGTTGGCGAGGGGGCTCATGTAGACATTGAAGAGTGTCGGGCTGAGCGATGAGCCTTGAGGTACGCCGCAGATGATCTTGGTGGGGTCTGAGCGAAACGGAGGGAGGTAAACTCTTTGGGAACGGTTTGAGAGGAAGGAGGCGATCCAGTCCAGGGCCTGGCCTTGGATCCCGGTGGAGCGGAGGCGGGTGACAGACGGTGTCGAAGGCAGGCGAGAGGTCGAGGAGGATGAGGGCGACTGTTTCACCGTTGTCCATCAGGGTTCTGATGTTGTCTGTGACTGAGATGAGGGCGGTTTCCGTGCTGTGGTTGGTTCGGAATCCGGTTTGTGAAGGGTCGAGCTGGTTGTTGTTTTCCAGGAAGGTGGTCAGCTGTTTGTTGACGGTCTTCTCTATTACCTTGGCTGGGAAAGGCAGGAGAGAGATGGGGCGGAAGTTTTTCAGGTCGCTCGGGTCAGCCGTAGGTTTCTTTAGTAGGGCGCTGACTTCGGCGTGTTTCCAGCATTCGGGGAAGGTAGCAGAAGAAAAAGAAGAGTTGATGACGGCCTGGAGGTGCGGGGCGATGATGTAGTCAGCTTTATTAAAGATGAAGTGAGGGCAGGGGTCCGAAGGGGCGCCAGAGTGGATAGAGTTCATGATGGATTTGGTTTCTTCAGTGTTGATGTGGGTCCAGTTGTTGAGGGTGATGGCCGGGGGTGCGGGTTCGGTGGTGTTTGGTTGGGTCTGGTGTCCGAAGCTGTCGTGGAGGTCGCTGATCTTGCGATGGAAGAAGGTGGCGAGGGATTCGCACAAATCCTGTGAGGGCATGACGGCGTTGGCGTTGGGGTTGGAGAACTCCTTGATGATGCTGAAAAGTTCTCTGCTGTTGTGGCTTTTTTTGTCCAGTCTGTCGGTGAAAAAGTTCCTTTTGGCAGCGCGGATCAGGTGGTGGTGTTCGCGGGTAGCGTTCTTGAGGGCGGTCATGTTGTCAGCGGTGTGGTCCTTGCGCCAGGCCTTCTCGAGGGTGCGACAAGTTTTCTTTGATTCTTTGAGGGTGTCAGAGAACCAGAGAGGTTTTTTGGTGTTGGTCTGTCGATGCGTGCGTTTGAGGGGAGCAAGGTTGTCTGCGCAGTTGGAGATCCAGTTTGTGAGGCTGAGGGCTACGTCGTTGGGGTCGGTGGTGAGGGTGGGTTGGTTGGCGGCGAGTGCGGAGAAGAGTTGCTCTTCTGGGATCTTGTTCCACTGTCGACGAGGGATGGGTTGAGTGCGGAGGTGGCGGGTCTCGCGTCGGAATGTGAAGTGGACACAGCTGTGGTCGGTCCAGTGTGGAGCGGAGGTGTGGCTGAAGAAGATTTGTTTGCTGGCGGAGAAGATAGGGTCAAGCGTGTGTCCGGCGATGTGGGTGTCGGTGTTCACCAGTTGCTTGAGGCCAAGGTTGGCGAGGTTGTCGAGCAGGGCGGTGGTGTTGGGGTCGTTGTTCTGTTCCAGATGGAAGTTGAGGTCGCCTAGGAGGATGTAGTCCGGCGAGGCGAGGACGTGCGGGGTGATGAAGTCGGCGATGGCATCGCTGAAAGGGGCGCGCGGTCCGGGGGGTCGGTAGACGAGGGATCCTCTGAGGGTGGTCCTGGGGTCGGTGCGAATTTAAAAATGCAGATGTTCAGCGGCGAGAGGGGTGTCTTCGGTGGAGGTGGTGACGCTGATTGAGTCTTTGAAGACAATGGCGATACCTCCTCCTACTTGGTTGGTGCGGTCTTTTCTGGAGATCTTGTAGCCTTCAGGGATGGCAGTGGCGATGTCTGGAGCTGATGAGGCTTTCATCCAGGTTTCTGTGATGAAGGCGACGTCCGGAGCTGTGGAGTCCAGGAGGTCCCAGAGTTCAACGGCGTGCTTGTGGACAGAGCGTGCGTTGACCAGGATGCACTTGAGGTGGTTGATGGCGCGTGGGCTGGTGGTCGTGGTAGTTGCGTGGTGGAAGATGCGTTTGCAGGAGTTACAGGCAAAGGGTCCATGGGTGCGCTTGGGGTGGGCTTGGAAGCAGGTGTTGGAGCGCCCGGGGTTGAGGGCGTGGAGGGTGGTGGGGTCGTAGCGGGTCAGCGGGGTAGGGGAGGGCTGGGGACCAGGGGTCGTGGCGCTGGGCGCGGGCCAGGCGCGGACGGGCGCAGACGGTCTGGCTCTGGCGTGCGCACTGCCCGCGCCCGCTGCGCAGTCGCGCACGGCCGCCATAACAGGGAGGAGGGGGGGAGGGGTCAGCTGGGGGCGAATGGGAGCTGGGGGTCGCGGCGGGAAAGCGCGAGGGAGGGGGGGACAGGTAGAGTGAGAAGAGCTGGAGGAGGGGGGTTTAAGGGTGGAGGGGGGTGAGTGTTAGGAGTTTTAGGAGATTAGGGAGAGAGATAGGAGTAGGGTTGAAAAGATAGGGGAGGGGGGTGGTAGAGGTGGGTGAGGGTGAGAGGTAGAGTGAGAGGATAGGGAGATAGGTAACAGAGGGGGTGTCGGGACAGGGGGAGAGATAGGGAAATAGATAGATGGAGAGATAGAAAAATAGGTAGATAGGAGGAGGGGGTCAGTGAGGGAGTTAGATGGAGAGATAGGTAGAGGAGTGAGGGAGGCAGGTGGCGAAAGGGTAGATGTGGGTGATAGTGAGAGATAGGTGGACAGATAGAGGGGGTGAGGCAGGAGCAGGAGGGCAGAGACAGGGGCGGGAAGAGACAGGGGTCAGAGAAGACCGAAGAACAGAAGAAGCGGAGAGCACAGAAGACCGGAAGAACACAGAAGAACAGAAGAACACAGAAGAACAGAAGGGAAGAGCACAGAAGACCGGAAGAACACAGAAGAGCAGAAGAACACAGAAGAACAGAAGAACACAGAAGAACAGAAGAGAAGAACACAGAAGACCGGAAGAACACAGAAGAACAGAAGAGAAAAACAGAGAAGACTAGAAGAGCACAGAAGAACAGAAGAGAAGAACACAGAGGACCGGAAGAACACAGAAGAACACAGAAGAACAGAAGAGAAGAACACAGAAGACCGGAAGAACACAGAAAAACAGAAGAGAAGAACAGAGAAGACCGGAAGAACACAGAAGAACAGAAGAGAAGAGCACAGAAGACCGGAAGAACACAGAAAACCGGAAGAACACAGAAGAACAGAAGAACACAGAAGAACAGAAGAGAACAACACAGAAGACCGGAAGAACACAGAAGAACAGAAGAACACAGAAGAACAGAAGAGAAGAGCACAGAAGACCGGAAGAACACAGAAGAACAGAAGAACACAGAAGAACAGAAGAGAAGAACACAGAAGACCGGAAGAACACAGAAGAACAGAAGAGAAGAACAGAGAAGACCGGAAGAGCACAGAAGAGAAGAACACAGAAGACCGGAAGAACACAGAAGAACAGAAGAACACAGAAGAACAGAAGAGAAGAACACAGAAGACCAGAAGAACACAGAAGAACAGAAGAGAAGAACACAGAAGACCGGAAGAACACAGAAGAACAGAAGAGAAGAACACAGAAGAACAGAAGAACACAGAAGAAACCGAAGAGAGGAACACAGAAGAACAGAAGAACACAGAAGAACCGAAGAGAAGAACACAGAAGAACAGAAGAACACAGAGGAAGATGCAGGGGACGAAGAGGCAGAAGAGCAGACGAACAGAAGATCAACAAAGAAGATACAGAAGACGAGGAGCAGAAGGCAGAAGACCACAGAGCAAGATGAGGAAAAAGAGAGGCGACAGGAGAGGCTGAGGAGCACACAGAAGAAGAGAGAAGACGGGGAAAAGAAGAGTACAGAAGAAGATTGCAGAGGAGGAGCGAGGAGGAAGAGACAGAGAGGAGGAAAAGAATCAGGAGCAGGAGAGAGGGTGAGTAGCGCGGGGCAGGGCGAGGGGCTGGGAGGTGGGGGTACTTACTGTGAGGTGGGTCTCAGGAACTCAGAAACCTGGAGGAGCTGCAGCGGCAGGGGGAGTGACCTACCCTTGGGTCAAGGGTCGCTACCACTGTCGCGCAGCGGCCGCCATAAGAGGGAGGAGGGGGGGTAGGGGTCAGCTGGGGGCGAATGGGAGCTGGGGGGCGGGGTGTGCAGGAGGTCGCGGCGGGAAAGCGCGAGGGAGGGGGGACAGGTAGAGTGAGAAGAGCTGGGGGAGGGGGGTTTAAGGGTGGAGGGGGGTGAGTGTTAGGAGTTTTAGGAGATTAGGGAGAGAGATAGGAGTAGGGTTGAAAAGATAGGGGAGGGGGGGTGGTAGAGGTGGGTGAGGGTGAGAGGTAGAGTGAGAGGATAGGGAGATAGGTAACAGAGGGGGTGTCGGGACGGGGGGAGAGATAGGGAAATAGATAGATGGAGAGATAGGTGGAGAGATAGAAAAATAGGTAGATAGGAGGAGGGGGTCAGTGAGGGAGTTAGATGGAGAGATAGGTAGAGGAGTGAGGGAGGCAGGTGGCGAAAGGGTAGATGTGGGTGATAGTGAGAGATAGGTGGAGAGATAGAGGGGGGTGAGGCAGGAGCAGGAGGGCAGAGACAGGGGCGGGAAGAGACAGGGGTCGGAGAAGACCGAAGAACAGAAGAAGCGGAGAGCACAGAAGACCGGAAGAACACAGAAGAACAGAAGAACACAGAAGAACAGAAGAGAAGAGCACAGAAGACCGGAAGAACACAGAAGAACAGAAGAACACAGAAGAACAGAAGAGAAGAACACAGAAGACTGGAAGAACACAGAAGAACAGAAGAGAAGAACAGAGAAGACCGGAAGAACACAAAAGAACAGAAGAGAAGAACACAGAAGACCGGAAGAACACAGAAGAACAGAAGAACACAGAAGAACAGAAGAGAAGAACACAGAAGACCGGAAGAACACAGAAGAACAGAAGAGAAGAACAGAGAAGACCGGAAGAACACAGAAGAACAGAAGAGAAGAACACAGAAGAACACAGAAGAACCAAAGAGAAGAACACAGAGGAAGATGCAGGGGACGAAGAGGCAGAAGAGCAGACGAACAGAAGATCAACAAAGAAGATACAGAAGATGAGGAGCAGAAGGCAGAAGACCACAGAGCAAGATGAGGAAAAAGAGAGGCGACAGGAGAGGCTGAGGAGCACACAGAAGAAGAGAGAAGACGGGGAAAAGAAGAGTACAGAAGAAGATTGCAGAGGACGAGCGAGGAGGAAGAGACAGAGAGGAGGAAAAGAATCAGGAGTAGGAGAGAGGGTGAGTAGCGCGGGGCAGGGCGAGGGGCTGGGAGGTGGGGGGTACTTACTGTGAGGTGGGTCTCAGGAACTCAGAAACCTGGAGGAGCTGCAGCGGCAGGGGGAGCGACCTACCCTTGGGTCAAGGGTCGCTACCACTGTCGCGCAGCGGCCGTCATAAGAGGGAGGAGGGAGGGAGGGGTCAGCTGGGGGCGAATGGGAGCTGGGGGCGGGGGTGTGCAGGAGGTCGCAGCGGGAAAGCGCGAGGGAGGGGGGACAGGTAGAGTGAGAAGAGCTGGGGGGGGTTTAAGGGTGGAGGGGGGTGAGTGTTAGGAGTTTTAGGAAATTAGGGAGAGAGATAGGAGTAGGGTTGAAAAGATAGGGGAGGGGGGGTGGTAGAGGTGGGTGAGGGTGAGAGGTAGAGTGAGAGGATAGGGAGATAGGTAACAGAGGGGGTGTCGGGACGGGGGGAGAGATAGGGAAATAGATAGATGGAGAGATAGGTGGAGAGATAGAAAAATAGGTAGATAGGAGGAGGGGGTCAGTGAGGGAGTTAGATGGAGAGATAGGTAGAGGAGTGAGGGAGGCAGGTGGCGAAAGGATAGATGTGGGTGATAGTGAGAGATAGGTGGAGAGATAGAGGGGGGTGAGGCAGGAGCAGGAGGGCAGAGACAGGGGCGGGAAGAGACAGGGGTCGGAGAAGACCGAAGAACAGAAGAAGCGGAGAGCACAGAAGACCGGAAGAACACAGAAGAACAGAAGAACACAGAAGAACAGAAGAGAAGAGCACAGAAGACCGGAAGAACACAGAAGAACAGAAGAACACAGAAGAACAGAAGAGAAGAACACAGAAGACCGGAAGAACACAGAAGAACAGAAGAGAAGAACAGAGAAGACCGGAAGAACTCAAAAGAACAGAAGAGAAGAACACAGAAGACCAGAAGAACACAGAAGAACAGAAGAACACAGAAGAACAGAAGAGAAGAACACAGAAGACCGGAAGAACACAGAAGAACAGAAGAGAAGAACAGAGAAGACCGGAAGAACACAGAAGAACAGAAGAGAAGAACACAGAAGAACACAGAAGAACCAAAGAGAAGAACACAGAAGAACACAGAGGAAGATGCAGGGGACGAAGAGGCAGAGGAGCAGACGAACAGAAGATCAACAAAGAAGATACAGAAGATGAGGAGCAGAAGGCAGAAGACCACAGAGCAAGATGAGGAAAAAGAGAGGCGACAGGAGAGGCTGAGGAGCACACAGAAGAAGAGAGAAGACAGGGAAAAGAAGAGTACAGAAGAAGATTGCAGAGGAGGAGCGAGGAGGAAGAGACAGAGAGGAGGAAAAGAAGCAGGAGCAGGAGAGAGGGTGAGTAGCGCGGGCAGGGCGAGGGGCTGGGAGGTGGGGGGTACTTACTGTGAGGTGGGTCTCAGGAACTCAGGAACCTGGAGGAGCTGCAGCGGCAGGGGGAGCGACCTACCCTTATTAGAATGTTTACTTTTACTGTTTTGATGCTGGGAGC
Source organism: Pleurodeles waltl (assembly GCF_031143425.1). Taxonomy (NCBI): domain Eukaryota; kingdom Metazoa; phylum Chordata; class Amphibia; order Caudata; family Salamandridae; genus Pleurodeles; species Pleurodeles waltl. The sequence goes on from NC_090445.1 coordinate 387,390,863, forward strand.
AGAAATTTGTGTCTGTTCGATTGTCTGAAAGGCCAAACACCTAGACGATAAAAGTGTTTCTATAAAACTCACTGAAACCATCTATCCAAATTCAAAACTGTCGTAGAAATCAAATAAACCAGTCCTTCATCACTGATGAATCATTCCATCCCGAGTATAGTCATTATATAGGCTGTCACCCTAATGAAGTCATCGGAATCAAAAGTAAAACAATACACAATAAGTGTAATTATAGACGGAACAAAATAACTTCTGAACAGCGACTTAAAACAGTAGAGCATAACAAATTTATGTAGCAGTGACCACGTTATGAGAGCCTTTTCCAAGTGTGTCCATCGGGTGTTTGTTTGTTTCTTCTGTGGAACATTCAACTATCACCCTTATGTTTGCTCATTTGTAATAAAGTCTGAAATCAAGGAGGCCAGACCCCCATATTTCTTTCTTATATAATAGTTTAACCGGTAGAAGAGATCAGATACCCTTCTACATAAATGTATTAATTTCAGCCTGTAGGACCACAAAAATACGCTCCTGTGCTAATTTGGGAAGTGCCTGGAAAAACAATGAGCTCTAGGGAGAACATTTATAGGATTTATGCGATTTATAGGATTTATGCGGTCTACCCAGGACCTACAAAGTGGTGACGATCTAGACAAGTCTTGTTTTATCTCCACTAGGACAGAGGGGTAATTTGTTAAAAAGCAAAAAGAGCATGCTTATATTGTATGTACCACATGACTCCATTTCTGTTACATGATCCATTGCATAACAGTAATAACAGCAGATAATTTGGCCTTGTAATTCGAGGAATATATTGAACAGTACTCAACCATATATTTTTATGTTACAAGTACTTAATCTCTATGTTGCAGATGGTGATGTGAGCATGTCTCTGGTAACAAAAAAGGACCAATGCGGGGACTAAGTTTCTTTAGGTCTGGATGTTAGAGGTAAAATAGCTGTGTTTGTGTCCATAGTTGTGTTGCAGTAAATAAAATTACGAATCCAGTCCCTTACTTTGAGGGTATGACCCCTGTCCCAGTGGATGACGAGTCTGCATGTTGCCAATAGCAAGACTGCTGCCGTTAATCTGTGGGAGTGTTTGGGGATAGTCATAACGTATCCCAGCAGACTCTGAGACTCTGCAAGGGAGATGGAGAGAGAGGAATGGAGACCATTTCAGAGATATTTTTTGTATAGTATCTCTCAATAGGGAAATAAAGCCGGGGAGGCCTGGCCAGGTGAAATAAGTTGGTACCCTGACAGTGACATCCCTGACATGTTGATTCCTCCACAAGTCCCATTGCTCGTAGAAGTGCTGTGGTGTAGTGTATATGGTGAAAAATTTCAAATGGGGTAGTCAATTTCTACTGTTAGGGATTCTCTATGCGTCTGTATACAAAAATACGTACAACGTTCTTTAGATACAGCTGAATTCAAGTCATGTTCCCACTTCCTCGTATGGCAATCCACTACTCATGGCCAAGTTGGAGGCCACGTTATATTACCTCGTGATTAGGCCACGAGAGAAGTGGAAGCATAGGTCATGGTTTTAACTGTAAAGGTGAATGGAGATGGATAATTGTGGGATGTGTACGTGCAATGTCTTTCGCATTTAGCAGTGCAGGAATATGTCTAAACAGCACGTGCCTGGCTTCTGTTTAAATATCTCTAGTGTTAAAATGTTCCTATCACCAAAGAGCTCAATCAATGTATGTAGGCCAAGTGTTGTCAGCTGTTTCCGTAATCATGGCTCATAACAAAAGAGTAATAGTTTATTCGAGATTGGAAAGCTGGGTGAGCACAACTCGTCAATGCCAGCATTTCAGTCAAGTGAGTGCCATGCCTAAGCTGTATTAATAATATCGTCAGAGTTTAAGTGTGGGCTCTATATCTGTACTGCAACAAAGATGGATAGATAGTTTGGTGTCATGCCATGTCATTCTCAATTGTGTGAGATTGTAAGTGGAAGTCAAAGTGAATCCAGTTGACTAAATATTTCGCTTGGCCACAAAATAGTAAATTTATAAATGAGGAGTATGCAATCCACACTTAGAATAAGATTGTGTCAACACCTTCTAATTAATCCTAGGTTGTTTGTTAGCCCACGTAACGCTGATAAGTATAGAGTGAATCAGTGGTGGGGCCCAAGACTACTTTCCTGCACTTTGCCTCAGGCCTAGATTGCCAATCCCCGTGCCAAATTTTCACCTCACACACAAACACACAGGCATACATACACACACAGTTGAAGGCACGCACACATTCACACATACATACACATACATCCCCCTACACACAAACATGCATTCACACTCAAACACAACAACTTACCTGGGCAGCCCCCGATTTTCGACTCCTGTCTGTCTGCAGCAGGCAGAGGCAGACTCACAGCTGCCATCCAATCAGAAGTTGGAATATGGTTGACGGCAGACCTTTTTCTCTATTCCAGCTTCTGATTGGGAAAAAGGGCATGTCTGCCAACAGCCCATTAAGGGCAAAATAGTTAAGTATGTGCTGTCATATGTCATCTCAAAAAAAAACTTTCAGTCAATGCATTGGCTACCAACACCTATGGATGGCAGGACCCTGGAGCCTGCTGCAGAGTCAAAGTAGACATATCTGGTGAGTGATTTAACAAATTACTGGAAAGCATAAATAGTTCCCTGCAGTTAGCACATCTATCCCCAGTTGCCAGCCAATAGTCAATGCATGAATGGAAGTTATGTACTGTGAAGTAGCAAGAATATTTGCACTTAGTTTTGGTCTTATAGTACCAAATATTCACCAAGGCATGATAGTGGATTGTATCCAAAATGGTCTAAGTGGACCTGGACAGTGAGCGATGGGGATAACAATGGTAAGTCTAGTTCAGTATCTAGGATAATATTGAAGTCTACTTCGCACAGCAATGATCTCTGTGGTACTGTGTAGTAGTGATGGATGAGTTCTTTGTAAAAACTCAGAGTCAGTATTATAGAAGATACATGTTAAGAAGAGTGTGTAGCTTATTGATAATTATCCCCTGGAATATAGGGTATTTGCCCACCGGGTCTGTGATAGTGATTTCCCATCTAAAATGTAATGCAGACATAATGAGGATAGCTCCTACTCTAAAGTGATATCAGTGTAAGGTATAATGCCTATGTGTAGCCCAGGATTTGGCAAAGCGTGTCTCAGTATTTAATGCTAGGTGTGTCTCTGTAGAAACATTATGTCCGATTTGTGTCACTTGATATAAGCAAGCATTTGTTCTGCTTTACATGGTTGCTTGAGACCCCTAACACTCTAAGTGAACAGTCACATTGTTTTATGGATTGTCATATCCAATGAATGAGAAGATACATATCAACATGCACACATTAGGACCAAACACTGCCATACTTGAATGCCAAACTCTTTCTGAATGGTGAAATGGGAGTCAATTAAATAGGGTACACAATGAGGTTGATATAAATATAAGCAATTAAAACTGTACCCTGTAACCCTCCCTCCGCCCACACTGTAAAGTCCGACTAACAGTTCAATGTAGCTTCCTGTTCGACTTAGCTCTTTCTGCAGGGTCACCCCCAAACCGTTTGCCTTCCTCTCCTCCTTTTATGTTTTGCTGAATTTGTTTTTGCTGGCCTTAGAACTCTCTGTCATTTAACACTGCTAACAAGTGCTAAAGTGCTTGTGTTCTGTCCTCTTAACATGGTAGAACTGGCTTACGTCGAGTTGGCATATTTCATTTACTTGTAATTCCCCAGTCAAGTGTCACTCTATGTGCCCATAACCTGTCAATTAAATGCTACGAGTGAGCTGTCAGCACTGATTCTTCCCCCATTTAAGTAGCCCTTTAAACATGTCTTATGCCTGCCATTGCAGCGTGTGTGTGCAGTTTTAAACTACAATTTCAACCTGGCAAAGCTGGAAACCTTTTGCCAGGCCCAAACCTTCCATTTTAATATATTGAAGTCACCCCAAAGGTAGACCCTGGACATCCTCAAGGGCAGGGTGCAGTATATTTAAATAGTTGGGCATTCGCTTTTAAGTGCATGTTCTAGTGGTAAAAAACTCCTAAAATCTTTTTTCACTACTATAAGGCCTATCTCTCCCATCTGATAGCATTGCAATTAACTTATTACATTTTATAATGTGATTTTCAAATGGGAAAATTGTAACTGCTTCATGTTTGGTATCTCTAGAATCCTAATTTAAAATCCTAAATGGTGAAGTTGAATTTTAAATTACAATTCTGAAAATGAAACCTTTAGAAAGTTTTTTTTTTTTTTGCCTTTGCCATTTGGTGCCTGCAGCCTGTCTCTGGTTCACATGACTGGGCACAGGTGACAGTTGGGTTTTGTGTATTCATCCTAGACAGCCACCCACTGTGGGAGATTAGATGTAAATCGAAGGGCCATCACTGGCAGGGTGGGAGGGAGGAGCTAGACACAGCTGCACTAACTCTTGAATAGGCTGTGTTCTGTCTCCACGCAAAGGGCTGCAGGGCATCTGTGTACTTCAAAGGCTCTCCCATAGAACCTTCTCAACACTTCAAAGGCACAACCATGTATAAATACTGGATTTCAGACACCACTACTTCAGTACACTTCCGGACAACCTGTGGATACCTTGCCAGGAAAAAGGACTGATGTGTTGTGAAAGGGCTTCCACTCTGCTGGACTACTACTCTGAAAAAGCTACTTCTCTGCTGTGCTGACCTGTTGCCTGCTTCCCTTGAACCCAGGACCCTAGAGTGACTCCAAGGGCTAGTCTGATAACCTCCTGATCTGAGCCTCAGGGACATAAAAAGCTCCCGAACAGGACTTGGTCCCATCTTCAGTGAGTTTTTGATCCCCAAGTTGAGTCTCTCAGGACGTGGACCATTGTTGTGGCTCACAAGCTCTTGTAATCTATCTTTTGGGATCTTTACAATAGTGAATGAGCCCATTTCACTAAGACTGCACCGCTTGTACTGAAATTCAGCACAAGCCACCACCAGCCCACCTCTTCACACTGGAACCTTTAATCACCCGTAGAGGACCGGCAGCATGAAGCACCAGCATGCCCATCCGAGATGCCCGGTTTGTTCCTTGCGCCACACTGAACACCATCCGTGAAGCTCTCCTTGCCTGCCACAACTTTCTCCAACGTGAACAGCACTTTTGGCACAAAAAGTCAGAAAGGAAAACTTCAGTGGAACTAATCTTGGACTGTATCCAACCCATGTTCATCGTTGCCTGCCTGAACTTTTGACATTGACCCTGTTTAGTACGGCAGATAGCCGCAGTTAGAGCTGTTTCTAGGTGGTATTTTACATTTTGTGCTTTACAAATTCATAACTCCTGTTCTGCTGCTAGGATATTTATTGTTTTGGTCTTGTTGTATTTATTCAATTAAGCTCTATTTTTATAGCCTGATGTGGGATTCTTTTTGTGTGGTGTTTTTACTGTTTTACTCTTTGAAGTGCTGCACAAATACTTTATACATTTTCTCTAAGGTAAGCATGATTGCTCTGTGCCAAGCTACTACAGGCTTTATCACAGGTTAATTTGGGGTTCATTTATGTCTTACACAGATAAGGATTGTGGTTGCTTTTTGATCAGGGCTCGCATCCCAGTCAACCATAACCCATTTTGTTACACCTCCTAGAGTATGAACCAAAACACATAAAGAACATTCTTCAGTATTGACACCCTTTATGTGATCCTCACACAGGGGCTCTGGAGGGTGAACAGAAGGCATATTTTGTGTCTGAGAACTTACCTATACACCACCGTGTCATTGGGCATTATGTATAGTGGATATGTGCGGTGTGGATATAACATAGGCCTATGAATGAACAATGATGGCGGGTGATGAGTTTGCAATAGATTAATGAACAAGGAGTGGATAATGTCTATGAATCTAATCCCTTTTCCTTTCATGAGTGAAGGGCAAACAAGTAATAACCATTGTTCTCTCTATTTTTTTCCCTGTGTGCGGCAGTGCATGGTCTCTGTGTACTTTAGCCAATACCATGTGTGTCAAAGACATGTGACAACGCACTAAGCAAGCAAGTGAGCTATAATATTTAGTGGTATTTCACAGAAGGGAGATCACTTACCCTTTAACCCTAGATGACACCTCAGGGCTGAAATCTTGTTTGACTCCTAGCCCCGCTGCCGTATTGACGAGACAACAGGGGATGGACAGTCCAGGAGTGGACACTATAGGTAGATTAATTAATTAACAGATCATTAACTTTTGTATGGCAATTAAAATTATATACAACTTATTATACCTAACAAGGAGCTGAAGTGCTTAATGCCAATCAACACTTTGCTTGGGAACCAAGGTAAATGATTAATCCAGTGGCTGTTTTTGTTTTTGAAAAGCGTTTAGTCAAATTCCCTCAAGGAGACCGTTTAATATCTACATGTCCACTCCCTTGTCTTTGAGGTGAATTAACATGGCTTGTTAGGTATTACCAGTGTTTAATTAAACTTCAAGGAAAACATCAGTTAGATATGATCTTTGGTGGGACAGCTATGTGAGTACATGCTGATGGTCAGAGAGATTAGAAGATGAGCTAGAGCAGATTAGGTATTACTAAATTGCATGGTGTTATTTACCAAGAAGGAAAGGTTGCACACTTTGTGATAAGGTGTGAGCAGTGTGCACAAATACAATAATAGAGATTAAGGCAAAGAAGCACATGACTCAGAGGGGAGGCGTGCAGAGGATGGACAGCACTGACAGGGTAATTAAAGAAAATGAGAGGTGACAGTTGGAAGTTTTATGTCAGAGCAAAATTTTCACAAAGGATTTTAGTCACGTAGACGTTTGATGTAACATGCACTCCGAGGATGTTAAATTGTAGAAAGCAACATCCTTTTTTGCATGTGCAATAGTTCTATATTATTATCTTTGATAGGCCCTAGAATCAGGTGAACTGTAAGTCAAATTCTAGACTAGTGTTAGACCACTGCTTCAGTATGAACAGCTGATGTTGGAAGCGTGAAGTAACGGCTGTAAGCATATATAGGGCTCTATCAAGCACTTTAGATTACACTAGACTGATGCGTTAACCTCATGATCAAAGCAACATGAGAGACTATATAGGGTAAATAAAGAAAACATAGAAAGGGAATTCTGCAAATGAGGAAGCTATGTCTTCTGATGTTTACCTTTAAAATTTGCCTAACAAATGTTTTGTCAAAGTGCAAAAGGAAAACATTTGGGTGCTCCAGGTTTAGCATGGCATCAAGCATTCCTGTAGCTGAAGGGAGGAAACAAAGTCACTGAAGCGAAGAGGGGGAGGCCAGGCTACCTTAAAGAATCCAATTACACTTTTCATTTAACATGGAGATGCATCTTAGTCTACTTGAGTACTGCCATATAGTGAATGTCAAGAAGACAATTGGCTGTAGTTTGTTCTTCAAGGTGAGGAAGTTTCTAGGTAAGATATGTTCTTTATCTGTATCTGACAGCTGCTTCAGGAAGGATGATGACAGCCAGGTACTTCCTTGTGCCCATGTTGGAGGTGTTCCAGGTTAGAGACAGCCCCAGTGCTTCCTACTGTGAGAAGTGTGGGACAATCTGGCTGATTACAGAAGCCACTTACTTTGTGGCCCTATTTTTAGCTGATACTGGTGTTTTCTGACACTTTTCTGGCACTGCTAACGAGTCCCAAGGCCAGTGCTCTGTGTAAAATGGTAATATAGAATTTAAGCATAATTATAATTGGCTCTGACAATCTACCTATGAGTCCCTAGTATATGGTAGGGCATGTAGGTTTAGGGACCCCAGTATTGTTAGTGAACCCACAGGTACACTGCTGTGGAGTCCAGTGTCATTGTAAAGGCAGGCTTGCCTTGCTGGCTGCTTGTAAGTTAAAAACAACCCAAATTCAACTTTGGAATTAAAAATACTTCTGAAGTCTCATACTACCTTATTCATGCACCTAACCCCCGCCCCCAGTGTCTGCCCTAGGTGTTCCAAGGGTTGATGCAGTGTAAATATAACCAATTACTTTATCAAGATGTTTTATAAGACCTGGTGAGGGAAAAACAGACACATTTGTTTTTCCCCATTGTAGTCAACGGGCTCCTTAGGATAACTCTGGGAGAATTTATTTTCGAATAATAAAGTATTATCTCTGATAAAGAGGAGATAAATATAACAAGGTTGGTTCCGAATTCAATGTTATAATAAATCCAACAACTTGCCAATGTTGAATTTAATATAACTTGCCCAGGGAAATAGTTTTAGACCTTTTTCTGAAAGTTACCAAATTCAGCCCTGTAGTGAACGTTCCTGATTGGTCAGCCTCTGGAAGCCAGAGCCAGTCTATCTTAATGAGGTGTGAAGTGACATAGGATGAGATAAAGAAAGCATCTAGTGGGCGGAGAGATGTTGCAGAAGATGGCAGAACAGGATGGGAGAAGATTAGGTCAACTGGTCTTCAAAAGAGGGAAAGCCACTTGGGACAGAAATTCGACCTCCCCCATTTCCTGCTCCCCAAGACTGGTGGGAACTCCATTGATTAGATTAGGAGAGGGGCTGGAAGGATTGTGTTAAGGGATACTAAGCAACACAAGTAGATGGACTTAGCCAGATCTACATTCCAAGGACAAATGTTTGCCATCTTTGATTTTTAGAGAATGTTGCTTTCTGGGATTGATTTTTGCCACACTTCACAGGAAGTAGTCCAACCAGAGGGTGGTGGCCCGGAGCCCACCCCTCTCCACCCCAGGAGCAAGGATAAATATGCCAGAGCCACCCCACAATTTAGATCCCTGCTGGAAGAAGATACTGGAGAAGACGGTCTACCTTGCTGAACCCCTGGTCTGCACCTGAAGAACTACACTCACAAGGACTATACTAGCTGCACTCATTGGGATTCACCAAGAAAAGGACTTTGCTTTGCTTCTGCAACTCCAGGTATAGACTCCCTGTAAGCTACAGGTACAAAGGAGCTGACCAGTCCTGCCAAAAGAGCCGAGCTGACCAGTCTCCAGTAGCCAGTTGAGCATTCTGACCAGGTGCATTCTGGGAATTGTAGTCCAACTCTGAAGGAACAACTCAGAGCTTCTGGAACCTTGGATCACATTTGTGGACAATTCAAGAACCCAAAGGGTCCTCTGGAAAAAGATTCAGAGGTTTGGAGAAACTGTTGCAAAAAGTTTCGTAAGCTGAAAAGGTGCATTGTGGGAGTTGTAGTCCCATACCCCAAGAGGCAAACCAGAGTATCTGAAGCTTTGGCTGGTGGTGTGGACCATTTCCCTGGATCAAGAAACATGTCTGAAAGTAAATATAACTGTTTTACATCATGAGTCGCCTGAACGCTGGGCTTTGTCCCTGTACACTGCAACCTTTTTTTTTTAACCCTTTGAGCTCTATTTGCTTCTATGCACTAGTTTTGCTTTTAGTCTTTAAAAATTCTGGTTCCAAGCATGGGAGTTCTGTCATGTTTTCATTTTAAAGCTAAAAATATTTCCTATTTTAATAAATTAGTGTTGGATTTTTATTGCGTGTTGTGTTTTACTTAGTTACTGTTTTGTTGATATTACTGCTTTACACACCTGTCTCCTAAATTAAGCATAACTGCCAGTGGGCAAAGCTACGAAGGGTTGTGCAAGGATTAATTTACTCAGACCTTGACTGGACCTAGTGGGGGTTTGTGGCCTATTGCTTCTACGACTTTCCAGATTACAAATTTAGGACTGACAACAGTCAGATAGATTTTTTCAACATGACACATACCCTATAAGTCAGCCACTAAATGTGTAAAAAGAAATCAGAACCAGCATTTGCTTGTTTTAAAAGTAGTAATAATATAACAGAGGAGCAGCTTTACAAAGTCATTAGGTCCCAGGACATTCCTCACCCTTTAGTTTTCTAAACCACAGTCAAGCTAGTCAGCATGTCAGTAAAGCACACAGACAGATCTATTTGCAGACCAGTGGTAATAAAGCTCCTTCTCACAACATAAACATGCTGGGTTTTCATGTTCTTAGGACAGAATAGTCTAACATTATGGAAAAATTATGAGAGGATAACTCGTATTTGTAAATTTTATTGCCAGAAACTTTAACGTCAGGCAACAAGGACCCTCTCTCCTTTCAAACTATTTGAGGTAAAGGTGGGCAAGCCATAATATTAAAAGGGAGAGCCAGACCAGAGTGGAGCCAAGGGTCTGGCTTGGCTCTTCAACCCAGTGCACTAGCCAAGCCCTGAAAATGTTTGCTATTTCCATCATACAACAAAAATCTTTAACATGGAAGCTTTGACATGAATAGGGCACATTATAGCAATACATTGAGAAGTACTTATTAAAAATGTTTTTAAACATGAACCACTAGTAAACCAGGAGGCAAGACAGCTGTTATGTAAACTTTGTAGATCGCCCAGATTGTTATAGAACAACATTTCAAACTCAATAGGTTTTTGTACAACTGATATTCTGAACTCGCATGGTGCTTTTATACGCAATAAGGAAGAAAAAGAAGTTATGGTAAAATAAAACATTCGCCTAATATATCAAAACATAAGCAGGGAAGTCGTGATTTTACCAGGATTTATGGCTTAACTTGGTAAAAATCAGCCACTATGGGGCATATTTATAATGTCCCAGGGCCACCTTGCGTCACAGTAACATAATTGTTTTTGACGTTAATGTGGCCCAACAAGGCCGAAATCACCGCACCTTATTTACACTCTGTAACCCTTTGCTCTACATATGCCTGTGCCAGGCATAATGTAGGCAAAGGGTGTAAGGAAATATATGAGATTGAGCAGGCGTTAAAAGGGGCCTTCCATTATTTTGTCGCTACTCCTGCAGAGTATATCAATAGCGTCATGATAAATGACGCTATTACCCACTACCCTGGGCCTTGGTGCGCCGTATTTTAAATATGGCGGGCACGTGGTGGCAGTAGAGGAGTACTAATGGGTGCAGGGAAAGTGCCACTTTCCATAAATCTGCCCTTAAGTGGGAATCTATTTGTCTTTACTTTTTAATGCTAATACTTTGTTTTCACCTCTGTGTATTCTGCTGTACTTAGCACAAGGGATTGGAACATTTTACATGAGCACAAGTTAGATTACATAAAGTCACATTCATTTTGTGTTTTTAAGCCCTTGGATGATTAAGTGGTTTCCTAAAATCACAGTATATAGAACCAATGCCAGAATCAAACTGGGTTCACCAGCTCCAAAGTGAGCAGCTGTGGACATAACATCACAGAAGTCACATGAAAACTTGCTGACAACAATCGTTTGAAAGGCCTTGTAAAGGTCTTCAGTGCATCTACATAGGGATGCACTTCACACCAGCGGGGGAGCAGATGGCATTGATAACAGCCTCCTCCTCCTGAAGTCATAGTTCCCTTTCCAGTGGTCCCCATAAAAGAGTTATAGAAAATCAGGTGTACTTATAACATCACATGCAAAGATAAAGTTTCTTTTAGCGCTAATGATTTAAAAGGCTCAGGACGTCTTTCCCTTGATGCGCGCTCCTGCAGAGGCCCTGCTCGCCTGGAAACCATAGGGTGCACACACCTGCATGCTGCAGGGAACAACATATATGTTGTTTTGATAACATGCCTAATATTACAATATGTAAGATTTTGCATCGTGAAGCATTTCATCAGTTTCATTCATGGTCTATGGTGGTGCATCATTAGGTGTTGTTGGGATGCTTGTGACGAGTTGGAGGCACTCTTTCTCAGGAAAACAAGTGCAGCTTTGCGGGTAAGTGAAATACAGCAGTTTTCTCCATGTGCTGGACACAGAGGCCCATATTTATACTTTTTTTTCACTGCATTTGCATAATTTTTTGACACAAAAGCGTCGCATACAATTATATTTTGTACGTTTGTGGCACTTTTGCGTCAAAAAATTACGCAAATGCAGTGTTAAAAAATATAAATATAGGCCAGAGTTTGCTGGGTAGAGCATAACTTAGTAAATTCCAAGTTGTTAAAGAAGCTTTTTAGCAGGTATGACGTTGTGGTGTGTTTCCTGGACTGCCACAATATAGCTTGGGAAGATGGAAATGGTGGATCCCTCATTGTGTGGGTCCTTGAGCTCCTGAGCCATCCTGAGAATCTCAAGGTTCAGTGGGCTCTTTCAACCAAAAATATGATAAAAAGGTTGTCAGTGCCTCCAATGTGGTAATCAATTTTTCTACAAAGTATTCAATTTTTCAGACATTGGTGGCTTACAACAAGCCTAGGATAGACAGATTAGTTCAGCATGGCCACATCTAAAGATCTTCATTTTTGGCATGTGTGGTTGTTGCAAAGATTTAGAATGGGCAACTGTTTCATCCTCTAATTCAGAAATTCAGCACTCTGACCCATCTATGCATTCAGCAAATCGGTCCAGTCTGTGCTGTATGGAATAATCTCTAATGTGAGTACATCATTTTTTACATCAATTAACTGAAGACTACTTTGCATTTTGAGTAGTAAAGTTCTTTGTCTGAAGAATTTGCATCCACATGCACAATACTTTTGGTTAGGGAAAATGTTCCAACTTGCGGGGCTTCACTTGCTGCAATTCTTGCTTTCTTTTTGGATTGTTTGTTGTCTGTCTTCGCTATATTTGAACCTGAGATCTGGCACACTAGTGATGGAGGGTTCAAAAACGCCATCAGGATCTAAGTTAGAGGCACTGTTTGGGAGAGGATTATCAAATTGATCAAAATGTCAGATAGAGTGCCCTGGTTTATTACTGTAATCAGGATGGAGAAAGCCACATGTTGTTTGCACTGTTTCTGTAGTGCTTTCAATGCTCAAAGTGTGTAACCTTGCAGTGGCTTATCTGAAACCTGGCCTATATATTTGGGCATTTTGCTGCCCACCTGGTACTTATAATATTTTGACCTTGTATTCCTCAGTAATGCCATATTTGTTGAGAGCATTCATGGCACCGACTCAGTACTGCTGATTTCTGAGTTTCTGTAATAAAACCCTATAACCATTCCACTGATCTAGAACTCAGTTATTGACTTTAGGCCCTTTATTTAATTGTTATGTTAGATTCTTTTAGGTCAATTTGTATGGTATGACTTATGAGCCGTAAGGGTATCCAGGCACTGAAGCAGAAAAGTAGGTCGGGTGGAGCTCCTAGATGATCAGTCAGGTCGTCAGTTTGTTACAGAAATTGAGTAGCGAAAGAGCAGTCCTAATGTGTTGGGGGAGTTAGTTTCAGGTCTTGGCAGTAATGTAGGAGAAGGAGTGCCCACCTTCTGCTGATGCGGGGGACACAAGTGAAGGCGAAAAGGGCTTAGCATAGCTTTCTGGTTGGATGGTATAGTTGAAGTGGGTCATTGAGATACGTGAGTCCAGTATTGTGGAAGGCTTTTCAGGCATGGATGAGCAGCTTCAATTTGAATTGTTTCTGGATGCACAGCCAGTGTAGTTTAGTGAAGTAGGGAGTTATGTGAGCACTTCTGGGAATGTCTAGGATGAGTCTGGCAGCGGAATATTGGATGGTCTGCAGTCTTTGAGTAAGCTGGTTGGAGATGCTGACATAGAGCGTGTTGCCGTATTCAAGTCTGCTGGATCTGAAAGCCTGGGTGACAGTACAGCTTGTGTCTTGGGGAGCCATTTGAACTTTGTGCAGAGCATTCTCAGAACTTGTTTATTCATTTTGAGTTTGTCATTTAGGATGATACATAGATTCCTGGTGTGGTCTGTGATGGAGGGCGTTGGTCCCGTTTGGCTGGCCACCAGGAGGAATTCCATGGGGAGCTTCTCTTTCCAAAGATCAGGATCTCTTTTTTTCTGTGTTGAGTTTTGTACAGTTCTTCCTCATCTAGTTGGCCACGTGATTATGCTGGAGTTGAAGTTGGTCCTGGTGTTGCTGTTCTCATTGGTGAAGGAGAGGATGTTTTGTTGCCATAGGAGACAATGTTGATGTTTATGAGCTCTTATGATGCGGGCAAGAGGTGCCATGTATACACAAAAAAGGGTTCAGCTGAGGGAGTATCCTTGGGGGACTTTGCAGATTAACTTCTTGTGTTTAGAGGTTAATGATGAAGTCTGATTCATTGTGTTCTGTAGGAGAGGAAGGAAGTGATCCATCTGAAGGTGGGTCCTTGAATTCCTGAGTCTTGAAGTCCAGAGATGAGGGTGCTGTGGGATACGGTGTTAGAAGCCACTGAGAGGTCGAAGTAGATGAGGGTGCTGTTCATGATGTTGTTTGCTGCCTCCAAGATGGTGGTTAACATGCTGTGGTAGCTGTGGAATCCTGAACAAGTGATGTCTAGGAGGTGGTGGTGGGAGCAGAGTTGCCTGTTGATCTCTTTCTCCATGACTTTGAATGGGAATGGTAGGAGCGAAATGGATCTGTAGTTGCTGAGCTCTTCCAGGTCTGCTGAGGGTTTTTTCTGGAGGCCTAAGACTTCAATGTGATTCCAGTTAGCTGATCAGTGTGCTTCCCAAGTTGATGATGTGGTGAGGGCAGTAGTCAGTGGTGCCGCTGAATGGATGGACTTCATAATTCCAGTGGTGTCTTCTGTGGTGAGAGAGCACCAGTCTGTTAGTTGATGGGCATTTGTAGTGGTGTTGAACAGTTGCCAGATGAGGTTTTCTTTTTGTGGATTGAGGTGTGAAGTTACTGTAGATCTTGAGTGTTTTGTTATGGAAGAAGTTAGAGAGGCATCTATAGAGGTCCTGTGGGGGAATAGTGGTGTTGTTATTTGCCTTTGGGGTGGAGCATTCTCTGCTAAGGTTGAAAAGTTCTTTGCTGGAGTAAGAGGAGGATTCCAGTCTCAAGATGAGGGCTGCTTTTCTGGCTTCTTTGATCCGGACTGGATACCTTCTGAGTGTGGATTGGATTGGAAGGTATCGCTCGAGTTGCTGTTTTGGCTGGCTCTCCATCTTCTCTCTAGTTGCTTACAGTGACATTGGAGTTTCTTAGATCGTCAGTGTATCAGCAGCCTCAAGCGATAGTTCTTGCTTGTGTAATTTTCCTCAGAGGAGCCAGTGTTTTGGCGCAGACTGAGATCCAGTTGCTGAATAAGGTTAAATCATTCTGTAGATCACCAGTGAGGAGAGGCTAGTTGAATCCGAGAGTGTAGGTTCAGTCCATTGCCGCTATTTTTTCTAGCTGTTTTTGAGGTTCCTGTTTGGCTTTGGCTTGTTGGAGTGGGGTATGTGGGGGAATAATGGTGTTGTTATTCACCGTTGGGGTGGAACATTCTCTGCTATGGTTGAAAAGTTATTTGCTGGAGTAAGAGGAGGATTCCAGTCTCAAGATGAGGACTGCTTTTCTGGCTCCTTTGATCCAGACTGGATACCTTCTGAGTGCAGATTGGATTGAAAGGTATCCCTCAAGTTGCTGTCTTGGCTGGTTCTCCATCTTCTCTCTAGTTGCTTACAGTGACCTTTGGAGGTTCTTAAATCTTCAGTGTATCAGCAGCCTTGAACATTAGTTCTTGTTTGCATAATTGTCCTCGAAAGGAGCAAGTGTTTTGGTGCAGTCTGAGATCTAGTTGTTGAATGAGGTTAAATCATTTTGTAGGTCACCGGTGACGAGAGGCTAGTAGAATCTGAGACTGTAGGTCCATTCCACCTCTGCTATTTTGTTATATTTCTGTTTGAGGTTCCTGCTTGGTTTTGGCTCACTGAAGTGGGGTATGTTGGGGTGGAAGTGTACAATGGAATGGTCTGTCCATGTGATCAGGGTGAGGTGGCCAAAGGTGATCTTGTTACTTCGCTGCAGAGACGGGGTTGAGTTTGTGTCCTGCGTTGTGAGTTGGACCTCAGACAAGCTGTGTGAGTTTGATGTTGTCAAGGCTCTTGGGAAGGGCAATGAAGACAGAGTTAGTTTAGTCATCGAGCTAAAGATGTATGTCACTGACCAGTGATAGATCTTTGGATCTGATGGTAAAGGGAGTGATGAATTCAGTGAGAAAGTTGGTGAAGGTAGTTAGCAGTCCTGGTGGTCAGTAAACAAGCATGCCTGTGAGATTGTGACTTGACTGACTTGTAATTGGAAAGGCATGTGCTTCATGAACACAATGGGTTTGTGTATAGAAGTGGTGCAGGCAATGGTGTGGGTGATGATTGTGAGCCCCCCTCCTGGTTTGTGATGCCTGTCTCATTGGGCGATCCTGTAGCCAAGAGGGATGAAATGGCCTCATTGATGGCAGTGGTGGAGGACAGGTTGAGTCAGGTTTCCGTGAGAAAAAGGATGCCCAAAGAGTATGTGTCAATGAGATCCCAGACTTTGGTGGCCTTCCCGCAGAGAGATCTGGTGTTGAGAAGCATGCAATTGATACAGGTGAGGTGTGTGTGGCTGGTGGTGTGGGAGTGTTGCTGCATGTAAATCCGCAATGAGCATATGAGAATGGTCCTATCATGGAGCGAAGTGTGGAGCAAGGGCAGTAGTCATGGTGGCATTGAGTGTTGATTGAGGGCTTGCAAGTCGGAGAAGGTGTAGTGGTGGGAGTTGGATGGATCAGTGTCAATGACGCTGGGTGTCTTCCAAGTATGGACAGGCACAGACGGGCTGGCTTTGGCATGCCAGCAATGGGCATGCTGCGCAGTTGAGCATCTGCCACCATTAAGTAGGTCCTTGATGTGGGGGCAGTGCATGGGGATATGGCAAGGGAGGGGGAATTGGAGGTGAAAGAAGGTACGAGGAAGACGTGGGAAGAACAGGTAACGAGAGAGAGGAGGAGGGAGGCAGGAAACATTGCATGGATACCCATGGATGAATATCCAGGCCCTCTTGCATTAGAGGCATGCTACTTGTTCACAGTGAGCGGTGGTTTGTGGGGGCATGAGAGTTTCTGTATGAGCAACTGGTCCATATATCCCTCTGGAATGGGGTAGGAGAGAAAAGAGAGAGAATAGTAAGAGGAGAGAGAGAGAGAGAGAGAGGATAGGGAGAGTGGAGAGAGAGTGAGACTCACAAAGACAGTCTGTCTGAGTGGTGAGAATGGCAAGTGTAGAAAGCACTACCTCGAAAAGGCGAAACATCTTACATATTTTCAGTAAACAACTGTTGTGGGGGTGTTGTTGGAGTACTTTTGGCAGAAATGTAGTCCCTGAATTGCCACCAGTATCATCACTGAACACTCAGCATCACTTCTGTTCCATAGAAACAACTCCCCATAATGGATTTTGTTTCTAAGAAACAAAAAATATATGTTCTTGGTGTTCAAGGAAATTTCTTCCTGTGCCAATGATTATTTGCCTCACTCAGGACTTCCATGCCTTGAGACAAAAAAAGATCAAGATCCATCAGTGAACTAGACATTCACTGTATATATGAAGAATGATCACCAGACACTTTCTGATTCGCATCAGGTACATCTGGGATTGATTGTGTTTCTTATGTACATATTAATAAACTACTTAAAGGGTATATACTAGAAAAACAGGCCAAACCCGATCACCATGAAATTGCATCATATAGAGTGATAAAAAAGTTCAATGAATAAGAATAAAATAAAAATTGCCTTTGTTGATACCAATTATTTTCTTTGTTTTATGTTTATTGACCATTGTTAGACCTGACAGACTTAGGGTATTCATCCCCCAAGTTTGTGCCTGCCTCCCTCCACTTTTCTGACACTGTTTTTGCAGGTTTTAGGACTGCACACTTTACCACTGCTAATCAGTGCTAAAGTGCATATGCTCTTGCCCTTAAACATGGTAACATTGGTTCATCCCCAATTGACATTTTTGATTTACTTGTAAGCCCTTAGTAAAGTGCACTACATGTGCCCAGGGCCTGTAAATTGAATTCTACTAGTGGACCTGAACATTGGTTTTGCCACCCACATAAGTAGCCCCTTAACCGTGTCTCAGGCCTGCCATTGCAAAGCCTGTGTGTGCAGTTTCACTGTCACTTCAACTTGGCATTAAAACTACTTGCCAAGCCTTAAACTCCCCTTTTTCTACATACAGGTCACCCCTAAGGTAGTCCCTAGGTAACCAATGGGGCAGGGTGATATGTAGGTAAAAGGCAGGCTATGTACATGTGTGTTTTATATGTCCTGCTAGTGGAAAACTCCTGAATTCGTTTTTCACTAATGTGAGGCCTGCTCCTTTCATAGGATAGCATTAAGGTTACCCTCATATATACGGTTTGTATGGTAGATTCTGATCAGAAAGGGGTCATATTTAGTATGGCCAGAATGGTAATAGAAAATCCTGCTGTAGGAAAGTACCTTCTTTCTTGGCATGGTTACCCCCATTGTTTGCCTGATTTCAGTGTGCTTGACTGTGTTCACTGGGATCCTGCTAACCAGGACCCCAGTGATTATGATGTCTCTCCCAAAACTCTGTATTTCTCTCTCAATTGGCATACTGGTGCCCCTTATAAGTCCCTAGTATAAGGTACCTAGGTACATATGGCATCCCTTTGGGCTGCAGCATTTATTTTGACACCCATAGGGAGCCCATGCAAAGGCTTGTGCATGGCTGCCATTGCAACCTGCATGTAAAGGTGCAAGCACCCTTTCACTGCCATTTACACTGCAGCATGTAACTGATATGTCACCCCTATAGCAGGCCCACCAGCCCCGAGGGCAGGGTGCAAGTATCCCTGCACTAGCAGAGGTGCTCCCACAACCTCAGGACCATTTTCCTCCACTTCCTGAGTGTGGGGATGCCATTTTACGTGTATACTGGACATAGGTGACTACCTATGTCCAGCTACATAATGGTAACTTCGAACATAAATATGTTTGGTATCAAACATGTTAGAATCATATGCCAAGGCTTTTGCAGACATTGGTTGTATGATTACATGCACTCTGGGGGCTCCTTGGATGACCCCCAGTATTGCCATTTCAGCCTTCTGAGGTTTTCCAGGCAGCACCAGCTTCTGCCACCTCACAGACAGGTTTTTGTCCTCCTGTTGCTTGAAAAGCTCAAGCCCTGGAAGGCAGAGCAAAGAATTTCCTTTGGGAAATAGGTGTGACAGGCTTGGGATGGGTAGCCTCACCAAGCCACTGGAAAAGCTTTAAAGGGCATAATCTTGTCTACACAGGTTCAGAGACCCCCAGTCCCTGCTCTGGCGCAAAACTGGAAGTGACCACTCTTCTGTCCATCACCACCCCAGGGGTGGTGCTCAAAGCTCCTCCAGAGGATCCCTGGGTTTTGCCATCTTGGATTCAAGGTTGGCAGGGAAATCTGGGAGCATCTGAATGGCCTGTGCTAGCAGCTTATGTCAGAGCCCTCCCCTGGTAGGTGGCTACATGGTTAGCTGACAAATACCCATTTCAGGGCTATTTAGGGTTTCTCCTTTGGGTGGTTCCTCAGATTCAGACTGCAAGACTCCAGCAGGAATCCTCTGCATTCCCCACTTTGACTTCTCACTGAAGAAACTGCATCTGGACCCTTTAGGAACTCTACAAGCTTCAACAAAGAAGCAAGGCACTTTCTGCAACATTGTATCTCCAGCTCCTGCCAGCAACTGCATCTGATTCCTGGTTGTGCATCCTCTGAAAACAGCCCATCGTCAGCCTGCATCAGTCTAGTGAAGGACTCTCCCTTGGGGTGAAGGAGTCACTCCCCTGCTTCTACAGGCACCCACTGTAACGATGACTGGCTGTGTGGATCCCCTCTCCTGCTGAGCTGTGGGTATCCTGCATCACGGGTGGTGGACTGAAGTGGTCCTAACGGTCCTCTCTTCCAACTGTCCAACGTTGGTGGAGGTAAGAGCTTGCCTCCCCACGCAAGACTGTACCCCCGTGCACTGCATGTTTTTCAGCTGCCAAGGCCTGCTGGCATCCTTCCTTCAAGTTCTTCATGCATCTTGTAGCTCCGGCTTCCAGCACTCTATCCTGCAAAGCATATCTTACTGAGTGGTTCGCCGGCGACGTGGACCCTTTGTTATAGTGCTGCATGGGCCTCTTATGCAACTTTCTTCTCCCTGTGCTGTGGGACTCCTGTGTGTGCTACCTGATCTTCTATGGGCTCTCTGAGTTACTGAGACCCCCCTCTGACTTCCCCTACTGGGCACAGTCCACCTGGTCCTTCCTGGTCCCAGGCAGCACTATTTTCCACTAACCGCGTGCTTTGTGTGTGCCAAGGCTTGTTGGCGGACTATGACAATGCAAAACCAACTGCAATCCTCCATCAGGCATGGGACATCACTTGCATCCTCCGAGAAGTGGACTTCATCTTCTTGGGTGCAGTACGGACTGTTCTTCTTCACCAGTGGTTCTTCTTTTCACCTTCTGTGCTTCTTGGACTTGGTCCCCTTCTTCCACAGGTGTTCAGGTCTAGGAATCCACTGTTGGTGTCTTACAGTCTCTTCTGGGTTTTGCATAATTCTTCTTCTCGTTTCTGTGTGTGTTCTGGGAATGTTACTGTGTTTTACCTATACTTTCCTGGTCACTGGGGTGGGTTCTAGTACTTACCTTTGGGGTTTTCTAGTACTCCATCTCCCCTCTACACTCTACACTTACCTAGGTGGGGGGCCGACCTTCGCATTCCACTTTCTGAGTATATGAATTGTGCTACCCCAGGCCATTTTCTAACTATTTTGATTTTCACTAATTAAATTGTTTTCTAACTGTTTTTGATCCTATTTCTGCATCCTAGTGTATGTAATTTATGTATTACTTACCTCCTAAGGGATTATAGTCTGTATGGTAGTTTTGGTATTTATGTCACCAAAATAAAGTAGCTTTATTTTTGTAAAACTGAGTATTTTCTTTTATGTGTGTGAGTACTGTGTGACTACAGTGGTAATGCATGAGCTGTGCATGTCTCCTACATATGCCTTGGCTGTTCATCCACAGCTACATCTAGAGAGCATGGCTTCTAGACAATGCCTACATTTCACTAATAAGGGCTAACTGGACCTGGTATAGGGTGTAAATACCATAGGTACCCACTACAAACCAGGCCGGCCTCCTACACCTGCTTATTGGTAAGGTTTGATTTTATATTACTATTTTAGAAATGCCACTTTTAGAAAGTGAGCATTTCTCTGCTCTTAAAATCCATCTGTGACTCACAGCCTGTCTCCAATCAGTGTCTGGGCTGCGCTAGTTGACAGCTCCTTATTCATTTCACCCAGGCAGCCACACAGACAGGATGCTCAGTCACACCTGCACTCATCTGCATACTGAATGGGTCTTCCTGGGCTGGAAGGGTGGAGGGCTAGTGGCCTGCCCTCACACAATGGACTGCCAAACCTCCGACTCAGACCCTGGCAGACAGACCTGTACTGAAAGGGGAACTTGTGCACTTCAAAACCACTCTTTGAAGTCTCCCCCACTTCAAAGGTATTTTTGTGTATATGAACTGTGTCTTTGACCCCACCAAATCAGAAACTTCTGGACCTGAACCTGCAACATGTCAAGAAGACTGCCTGGCTGCCCAAAGCACTCATCTGGACTGCTTTGCTGAAAAGGACTGCTATCCTGCTGTTGCCCTGCTGCCTTGCTGCCCTCTGACTTTGCTGAGAAGTGCTCTCCAAGGGCTTGGATTGAGCTTGCCTCCTGTTTTCTGATGTTTCTGGGCCAAAGAATCTTCACCTCTTCCTTGTGCGCAGAAAATCAATGCACATCGTACCAGAAATTATGCACACCCAAACCGGAACGACGCAGCCCAACTTCCCGATTTAAGAATTGAGGCTGCGTGTCGAATTTCCAGCCACAAAGCAGGTGCTGCCTCAATTCTTAAATCGGGAAGTTGGGCTGCGTCGTTCCGGTTTGGGTGTGCATAATTTCTGGTAAGATTTGCATTGATTTTCTGCGCACAAGGAAGAGGTGAAGATTTTTTGGCCCAGAAACATCAGAAAACAGGAGGCAAGCTCAATCCAAGCCCTTGGAGAGCACTTCTCAGCAAAGTCAGAGGGCAGCAAGGCAGCAGGGCAACAGCAGGATAGCAGTCCTGAGGAAGAATTCCCGAGGAAGAATCGAGGCAGCGCCTACTGTGCAACAGAAAATTTGACACATCGCATACCGGATCGACGCAACACCTGTGACTTCTTCCTACATGCCCAGGATTTTCCCTGCATCATCCCTTGGCATCAAAAAGATCCCTGCATCACAGGAAGGAACCAAGAATGCACACAGGAAATCGACGCAAAGCCCCTTGCAGCGTGGAATAAAATAATGTCTGTGCTGCGCTGGAAATTCCGATGCACACCCTATTTTCCACACATCTCCTCCTCTGCGGTCTCTGTGCGTGTTATTTTTTACTTTGTGCAAAGTAGAGACAACTGTTGATTTTTAAGATTTAAGACTCTTTTTAATCTTGCAAAAGTGATATCTCAACTTGTGCTTATTGAATCTTTATAATGTCGACCTTAATGTAACCAGATACATATCCTATATGTTTCTAAACCTGTGTGGTGTATTTATGTGGTGTTTTCACTGTGTTACTGTATGATTTACTGAACATATATTTTACACATTTCCTTCTAAGTTAAGTCTGACTGCTCAGGTCCAAGCTACCAGAGGTGGGCACAGGATCATTTGGATTGTGTGTGACTTACCCTGACTAGTATTGTGGTCCCTATTTGGACAAAGGTGTATACCTATCCAACTAGATACCCCATTTCTAACAACCATACACAATTTGCATTGGCAATGCCAATAGGTATGGCTTTAAAGGAATGATGTATGGTAATTTGAAGCATTACAAGTCAATAGAATCAGAATAGATATGTATTTTTGTGGTGGCAAAGAATTGTAGAATAATATTGATGTAGGTTAAAAGGTCAGGTGACAGTTGCATTGTAAAGTCAGACCTAAACAGCTAAGTAAGCTAATGACGGCCCTCCTCCCATTATTACTGTCCCAGAGAAAAACATGCATTATCTAGTTATCTCAGATACAATAATAGCATTATAATGTAATGTATGAGATCCTGAAAGTTTAAACTCAGGCAGCTGGACAAATAAATGGAATGATCACAGCTGTGTGGAGGGTAAGCACTTTTTTGTGGAAGCAGACAACTTCTTCCTAACCAAAACAGGTACTAATGACTTGCATCATGTGGGTGGAGCCAAGGCCCCATCACAGTGATGCTTGCATCATTTTTTAGGAACAGCTGCACGGTCAAACCAGTCAATAAAAAAGACTCAACATACATTAATTTTCTTGTCTTCAACATTATTCTTATCTTTTGTTCATCGACCATATTGTTTACATGTTGTAGGAGGCTGGCCTGTCTTATAGTGGGTACCAGATGGTACTTACACCTTGTGCCAGGTCCAGTTATCCCTTATTAGTAGATTAGTAGTGCTTTAGCAGCTTAGGCTGATATAGTTAGCTACAGCAGAGCAGCTTAGGCTGAACTAGGAGAAATGGAAAGCTCCTACTATACCACGAATATTATATAGCACTATATCATACGAATCACAATGCTCAGAGTTACTAAAATTAAAGGTCATTTATTTTAGTGACAATGTGTCAGAAATATCTCAGAGGATATACTCCCTTAGGAGGTAAGTAAAATACACAAAATATACACACACACCAAAATCAGGTAAGTAAACAGTTAGAAAAGTAGTGCAAACACTGTAGAATACAATAGGCCTGGGGGCAACACAAACCATATATTAAGAAAGTGGAATGATGTGAACCACTTAGGGACCCCAGGCCTAGTGTAGTATGTAGAGGGTCGCTGGGAGTGTAAGAAAACACTAAGGGTGTCCAAGATACCCAACCCCAAGACCCTGAAAAGTAGGAGCAAAGTTACCCTAATTCCCCAGAAACACACTAAAGTCATGATAGGAGATTCTGAAAAGAACATAACAGACTGCACAGCACTGAAGACGGATTCCTGGACCCGAGGACCTGCAAAAGAAGGGGACCAAGTCCAAGAGTCACGAACAAACGCAGCAGCCCACTAAACCCCGGAAGAAGGTGCAAAATGGCTGTCTCTCAGCGGAAGAAGCTTAAGATTCTGCAACAATGGAAGATGCCAGGAACTTCTCCTTCACACAGAAGATGTCCCACGTCATGCTGGAGGATGCAGAGTTATTTCCATGCAGAAAGACTACAAACAAGCCGTGCTAGCTGCAAAGGTCGCCGTTGAAGAAAATGGGTGCTGCCCAGGCCCAGGAAGGACAAGGAGGTCGCCCCTTGGAGGAGGAGACAGAGGGGGTGCTCAGCAGCACAGAGAGCCCACACAGAAGCAGGCAGCACCCACAGAAGCAGTCTGAGCACGGCGGTCGTCTCAACACTACAAACTGGGGTCCCACAAAGCTGGTGGTCAACTCAGCGAGTTGAGCAATGCAGGATGGAGTGCTGGGGACCTGGGCTGTGCACAAAGGATTCCTTGCAAAAGTGTACAGAAGCCATAGCAGCTGCAGTTCACGCAGCACACAGGATTACTGTCTGGTGTGGGGAGGCAAGGACTTACCACCACCAAATTTGGACAGAAGGACCACTGGACAGTCGGGGTCACTTGGATCCAGCTCCTGTGTTCCAGGGACCACGCTCGTCGTGATGAGAGGGGACCCAGAGGACCAGTGATGCAGAAATTTGGTGCCTGCATTAGCAGGGGGAAGATTCAGTCGACCCACAGGAGATTTCTTCTTGGCTTCCAGTGCAGGGTGAAGGCAGACAGGCCTCAGAGCATGAACCACCAGGAAACAGTCGAGAAAGCCGGCAGGCTTAGGCGCTACAATGTTGCTGGTAGTCGTCTTGCTAATTTGTTGTGATTTTGCAGGCGTCCTGAAGCAGTCAGCGGTCGATCCTTGGCAGAAGTCAAAGAGGGAGATGCAGAGTAACTCTGGTGAGCTCTTGCATTCGTTATCTGACGAGGAACCCACAGGAGAGACCCTAAATAGCCCTCAGAGGAGGATTGGCCACCTAACCAGGTAAGCACCTATCAGGAGGGGTCTCTGACGTCACCTGCTGGGACTGGCCACTCAGAGGCCTCCATTGTGCCCTCACACCTCTGCATTCAAGATGGCAGAGGTCTGGGACACACTGGAGGAGCTATGGGCACCACCCCTGGGGTGGTGATGGACAGGGGAGTGGTCACTCCCCTTTCCTTGGTCCAGTTTTGCACCAAAGCAGGGGCTGGGGGATCCCTGAACCAGTGTAGACTGGCTTATGCAAGGGGGCACCATCTGTGCCCTTCAAAGCATTTCCAGAGGCTGGGGGAGGCTACTCCTCCCCAGCCCTTAACACCTATTTCTAAAGGGAGAGGGCATAACACCCTCTCTCAGAGGAAATCCTTTGTTCTGCCTTCCTGGGACTGAGTTGCCCAGACCCCAGGAGGGCAGAAGCCTGTCTGTGGGTTGGCAGCAGCGGTAGCTGCAGTGAAAACCCCAGAGAGCTAGTTTGGCAGTACCTGGAGTCCCAGGGATGCATGGGATTGGCACCCCAATACCAGATTTGGCATGGGGGGACAATTCCATGATCTTAGACATGTTACATGGCCATATTCGGAGTTACCATTGTGAAGCTACCTATAGGTCTTGACCTATAAGTAGTGCACGTATGTAAGGGTGTCCCTGCACTCACAAAGTCCGGGGAAATTGCCCTGAACAATGTGGGGGCACCTTGGCTAGTGCCAGGGTGCCCTCACACTTAGTAACTTTGCGCCTAACCTTCACTAGGTGAGGGTTAGACGTATAGGTGACTTATACGTTACTTAAGTGCAGTGAAAAATGGCTGTGAAATAGCGTGGACGTTATTTCACTCAGGCTGCAGTGGCAGTGCTGTGTAAGAATTGTCTGAGCTCCCTATGGGTGGCAAAAGAAATGCTGCAGCCCATAGGGATCTCCTGGAACCCCAGTACCCTAGGTACATAGGTACCATATACTAGGGAATTATAAGGGTGTTCCAGTGCGCCAATCAGAATTGATAAATATGGTCACTTACCTGCAGTGACAATTTTAAAGACAGAGAGAGCATAAGCACTGAGGTTCTGATTAGCAGACCCTCAATGACACAGTTAGGCACCACACAGTAAACACATTCAGGCCACAAACTATGAGCACTGGGGTCCTGGCTAGCAGGGTCCCAGTGAGACATATAAAACACACTGACAAATAAGGTTTTCACTATGATCCTGGCTAGCAGGATCCCAGTGAGACAGTAAAAACTCCCTGACATATACTCACAAACAGGCCAAAAGTGGGGGTAACAAGGCTAGAAAGAGGCTACCTTCCTAAACATGTCGACCTGTATTTTTGTTTGGTTTTCAAAATGCACCTCTGGTAACGCTGGTAACTCTGGTATCCAAATGTGTGTCTATATTTTTTGGAAACGTTAATTGAGGTTCTTTACACTGCCCATTTCTCCCCTTACCACCCACTGCTTTCAGGCAAGTTTTCATACCTTTCTCAGCAGGACGAGGATTGGGTTCATATTCTCATTTACTTGTTCCCTTGCTTCGTGCTTTGAGCAGGAGAATGCAGGAAGTTGCAAGCATTGTTTTCCTGCTGAAATTGTTTGGTATGTTTCTGTGATAATGTCGGCAAGTGTGTCATAGTGGTCTTCTTAGAGAATTTAGGTAGTGATACTTACGGGCATATTTATGGGATATCATGCAGTGCAGAGCAGCAAGTCACCCTGCAGTGCTTCAATGGGTGAAGGGAAAGGGCAGGAATGCACCATATTTAAGGCGATACAGTGCATTCCTGCCTTTTCCCGTGTATTGGCGCCCTTTTGTCAGCCAAGCACCAATGTAGGCACCATTGCACCATGGTTCAAGGGTTCCTACGTTGTATGCAGGAATGTTTTTATACAGGATGGGATCCCTTCCTCCAAAAAATAATCCCTTTTTACATGTGTCCTGCAGAATGCAGAGGAAGTAACGAGGAGAAATAAAGATATTTCTCTGTGTTACACCTCACCTGAGAAGGCATATCTTTTTGGCTTATTCCCAGGTCTACCAGTTATGGTAAATCTGGAAATGCATCAACAACCATAGGCATTGCGTGGGAACACCCATGCAATGCCCATAAAACAGCTTCCCATGGCAGAGTAGGACAAGTGCTTTGCCTTACTCCACATTTATGGAGCCATTCAGGACCAGGCAAAATGGCCCTTGGTGGCTTAATAAATCACATTTACGTTTTTGTTGCTCTTGCACCAAGAGTGACACAAACTGGCTCATAAATAGTCCAATTTATTGCCACACATCCCAGTGTCTGGAATTGTTTCCTGAATCAATTTATTGTGACGAATTTTATTTTAAGGAAACCTAGTCTTTCGTTTCCTTACTTTACTTTGGGAGAGATGTACTACAGCACTTGGAGATATAGTTAGAAGAGCATAAGTAGAAAGTTAAAGAATTCCAATCTTTATTTTAGGGGCAATAACTTGTTTGCCTAATTGAAATGCTTGTTGGGGCAGGTTGTCACTTCCTCCAAGATTAGTATTTTAAATGATGTCAGCTGGGAGTCCTTGGACAAAAGTCTTTCTCTATGTAGTAAAGGGATACTGGTGCTATTGAGACTGTATTTTGCCATTCAAATTTCGTACGCACAAATGTCTTGTGGTGATGATTTTTTTTTCTGCCTCTTCTTATAGTTATGCATTTATTTTTGCTTTATGTAGTGTTTTTCCCCATTGCCATTGGTTTATTTCTTTATTGTTTTAATTTTGCTGTTCTTTGAGTTGCAGTTGGGGCTTGGAGTCCACAGCCTGTAACAAACTTTATGAAAACCTTAATCTGAACATGCTTTACATAGATATGGAATCATTTCTTGGCACTTTTCTACAATTCTTACGAGATCCCCATCAAACTTGGAAGTTCCACAATCCTGTGTACTTATTCATCTGCAGCCTAGCACACGGCTGATGGCCAACTTCCTACTAAGCAACAAATTGATATACGTAATTGAGATGGTCGTTTGCAGTCTCAGTTGAAGTGGTAGCGATTTCCAAACGGATGAACGCTGTGTCCAAAAAGTCTACTTATTGAGTCTAAAGTTTGCATACTTAAGGCTTCCGGTCAGATGGTAAGGCCAGTGGTGGTTTGTCATTATGGGCATCAGGGCTCTGTCCCCAATTCCTGGCCATTTTCTGTTATAGACATAGTGAATAATAGGCCATTAGTCACTATTAATATTTTGACCAAATGCTGTTCCTTGTTAATTAAGGGTGAGGGTCAAGTTACAATCCAAGATAGACAACTGTTTAAGACTGGCAAAGGCACATATAGGCACATACACTAGCCATCAGGCAGATTGTCCTGTGCTGGTGAAGTCAAGGCCTTGCCTTAGTGGCCTACAGTATCCCAGAACTTCCAGATTTGTCCCAGTAGTGTCACTGGTTTTCCAGTGCTTCAGACTTAAGCCCAGCTGTAACCAGGGCTAACCACCCTCACTGCTTTGCAGCTCCTCATCACAGAGCTAGGAAAGTGGGGTTGTTTGAAAGTGGGAGCGAGCTATCTGCCACTTTGAGAGTCAATGGAGCACCAAGAGCTGAAACAAAACTTAAGCAAGCATCTTAGGTAAGTAAAAAAAAAACACTTTCAGATGCTTCTGTGTGTGTGTGGGTCAGAGTGAGAGTGACAGAGTTTTTTTTGTGTGAACTTGTGTCCCTATATGTAATAGCATGTGTATGTGATTTAGAGTGAATAACGGTGAGCGTGAGTGAGAATAAGTGATGGTGACAAAAAGTGTGAGTGACTTAAAGTGGGTAAGAATAAATGAGTGAGAGTGAGGATAAGAGTGCCTGCCAGTGAATGTGACTGACAGTGAGTGAAAGAGAGAGCGTGAATGAGAAATAATGAATAAGTGAGTGAGTATTAGTGTTAGGGAGTGTGAAACAGTATGAGGTGAGCATGCCGGAGTGTGAATGAATGAGAATGAGTGTAAATGAGAATGAGTAGGAGTGTGTGATAGTGAGTGAATTAGAATGAGTGAGTCAGAGCGCATGAAATTAAATGTGTTTTACATAGGTTCTTATGCTGGAGGTAAAGCCTTGATCAATAATTAGTGCATGAAATGAATTAATTTTGAAATTCTTTTTATTGCATGCTATTATTGTTATGGGTTATGGATTTTTATGATTTGTAAATCTTTTCCTAGAAAAAATAACTACATACATGAAAATGAGTGAGTGAATGAGAGTAGGCATGAGTGCAGGTGAGTATAAATGAGCTTGAGAGTGACTGAGAAAGGAACTGCAAGTTAAAGTAAGAATTGGAGCAATTGAGTGTGAGTGAGTCCAAATTGATGAGTGAATGAGAGAAAGAGTGTGTGTAAACAAGTGTGATGGAGCATCAGAAGGACCCTGTATAGCAGACATAGTTCAAGTACTATTTTTGAGATTGGATTGATTTAAGTGGTAGAACTAAGATCAAAGCCAAGGGGCACTTTAAAAATGAGTGTTTGTTCTACTACAGTTGATGGTGGGAAACTGCTCAGTTTTCATGGCCAATGTAGAGTGAGAGAGGAGATAATTGACAGGTCAAGGCTTTGAGACCAAATACTTGCATACCCACCCCCACTGCCGTTAGCTAGAAATAGAGGGACCCTAGTCAGCCTCTAAGACAACAGCGTGTCACCAAATAAGCAGTAAATGGTTTTTAGAAGATCAAAGTTCAATGGAGAGACCTGCTCAAGACTCAAGTCCTACCACAGACTATGCGCAAAAATCTAGTCCTGCTAAGCCTTATGTTGTGTGCAGTTTTGACCTGAATGCTGAGCCAGCCTTGCAGTTAGACCATACACCGGCCTTTGCCTTTGGCCATTGGCAGTGTTTCATGGTTCACAGTGCTTACTGTTCACCATCTTTAGCATGCATAGATGCACTATACATTTTTAAGATTTTGACAAACGTAGTGCAGCCTTCAGAAAAAGGTATAGGTGCTTGATTTGCAGGCCCAGATCTTTTAGAAAGAAAGAGACTTTCTCACTTTTGATGGCAAGTTCTGCCCTTCTGAAACTACCCCAATACACCCATGTGTCATGCAGTGCTCTTCCATTTCCCCTATGTCTTCCCTTTCACTTGATGTCAGAGCACAGGCCTTCTTGCCTGCTATCCTATAATGGCCACTGCAAAGAAACAATTTAGGTGCTAGCAGGCAGTAAGGGCCATATTTATACTCCGTTTGCGCCGAAATTGCGTCGTTTTTTTGGACGCAATTTCGACGCAAAACTAACGCCAACTAACGCCATATTTATACTATGGCGTTAGAGGCGAATAGCGCCAAAGTTCCCGGAATGTGCGTCATTTTTTAGCGTGAACCCCTTCCTTGCGTTAATGATATGCAAGGGAGGCGTTCCCGTCTAAAAAATGACTCCCAGGCCTTTACGTGGTATTTATACTCCCGGGCAAAAGAGACGCCCGGGAGTTGGCGTGGCTAAAAACGGCGCATTTGCGCCGCTTTTTAACGCCTGGGTCAGGCATGGCGTTAAGGGACAAGTGGGCTCAAAATGAGCCCAGAGTGCCCTCCCCTGCCCCCAGGGACCCCCCCTGCCACCCTTGCCCACCCCAGGAGGACACCCAAGGCTGGAGGGACCCACCCCAGGGACATTCAGGTAAGTTCAGGTAAGTATTTTTTTTTTTTTTTTTAATAATATTTTGTGGCATAGGGGGGCCTGATTTGTGCCCCCCTACATGCCACTATGCCCAATGACCATGCCCAGGGGACAGAAGTCCCCTGGGCATGGCCATTGGGCAAGGGGGCATGACTCCTATCTTTACAATGATAGGAGTCATGTTGATGGGGGATGGGCGTCGTTAAAAAATGGCGCAAGTCGGGTTAAGACGATTTTTTCGACGTAACCTGACTTGCCCCATTTTAAGACGCCCATGCGCCATTTTCCCCCTACGCCGGCGCTGTCTGGTCTACGTGGTTTTTTCCCACGCAAACCAGGCAGCGCCGGTCTGATTGCGCCGTCTAACGCCATTCCATAAATACGGCGCCCGCATGGCGTTTCAGAATGGCGTTAGACGGCGCAAAACTTTTTGACGCTAAACTGCGTTAGCGCAGTTTAGCGTCAAAAAGTATAAATATGGGCCTAAGTGTGTCCAGATCCTCAACTCTTCTTAGGGTTTTTTGATCCTTCATTGATTGAAGGGAAACTATGCTCCACCTTCCAAATGCAATAGATTATTTTTCAAAATTATTATCCTATTCCATTGATGATTTGCGAATCTGATCCATCAACAGTCTGCAAATTAATCAACCTAGTAACTAATTGTGACTCTTTGAATTATGCCAGACATATCTTTTCAACAAAAAGTAAGCAAAAACATATGAACAGAAGCCAAGAAAGGACACTGATTTGAGTAAAATTGTAGTTATAGACTAAAGGCCTCATTATGAGACTGGCGGTCACAGGACCTCAAGCCTCGCAGTGGCTGTTGGATCGCTGTGGCTGAGGCAGTTTGACTGCCACATTACAAGCACTGTTCCTGCCAGTTAGACTGTTGTGAATGCTCTATTTCAAGGTTTTCACTGGTCAGCCAGGTCATTCCAGCAAGAGCAATGTAATAGGGCTGGGGGACACCACCACCATGGAAGGGGCATCCACCCCGCAAGTTGAAACTCAATTTTTCCTGCAGTGACCAAACTTTTATCTATTTTCAGTGTAAAGTCAGACGTAACCCCAGCACCTACATTAACATATGAACATTCTTTCTTTCTTTTTCTCCCTCTCTCTCTTTCACTCTCTCACACACACAAACACACACACACTCACACACACAGCTTTTTATTTCCTGCAAAATATTTTAATACTTCACAAAGATGGCTTTATTGTTGGAAATACAGCTTTCAAAAGCCAACAACAATTTCTAACAAAAGATAAGGAATGACCTAATTATTTTAAAGTAAGAACCTCTGCAATGTGTATAGCTTCAACACCCACAGTGACAGATTAATTCCTGCAGTCCATTACTTAGCCCTGTTTAAAAAATGGATCCAACCATTATTATAAACACCTAACTTCAAATCAGCAATGACAAAAGCTATATTTTCTCTACTGTGCATTATTAATTGTATTTTCTACTTTATTACCTCATTACGAATAATTCATATATAACTTTGAGTGGATCCAACCCAATTTGGTGCTCACTTATGGGCAGATTTACAAGGCCCCAGAGCCACCGGGGCATCACTTTTGTGATGCTCCGGTGGCGCTGAAAGTGATGCTCAGGTAGTGCTGTGCAGTGCGCCACATTTCCATGGCAGTGCTAAGCCACTTTTTTGTGGCTTAGCGCCACCTTGCATTATCTGACGCAGTTTCCTGAGTCAGAGGAGCGTGCAATTGATGTTACTTTCAGCATTTCACCACCACACCCATTGCTTTTGACGCTGCCCCAGATTTACAAAAAGATGTAAATCTGTGGCAGCGCAAAAGACTAACGCTACCCAAGACGAGGCGTTAGCATGACATACCAAGAAGGAGACTTTTATTCTTCCTTGTTTTTTCTTTTTTCCATGTGTGCTGCATTCTGCAACACACATAGAAAAAGCAAAAGACCATAAATGATTGTTTATGAGCAGGAAGGTTGCACTTCCTGCACATAAACAATCATGCAAAATTGGTGATTTGGCACTTCTGTGTGTGCTGCGTTATGCACCACTCATAGAATTTCCAAATCAACATTGTAGATTGTGTATGTGCAGGAAGGTACACGTTTCTGCACATAAACAATCAATCCCTTCAACACAGATACTATTGCACAATGGTACAAGGGTGCCTTTGTTCGGGCTGGCAGCTAAATTTAGTGCCGGTGTAGGGGAAAACATAGGGGTGCGCTGTATTTTAGTAAATACAGCTCATCCCTGCGTTTCTAAAGTGAGGCAGCCCTGTGCTGCAAATTGTGGTGCGCCACATTTTAGTAAATCTTGCCATTAGTGTATATAGCTAAAATATAGCAGGTCCATTTGTGTTAACTTCTGTGCAACGAATAATGTTAAAAGGGAGAAAAATAATGTATGTTTCCATTTTAGATCCCACAGGAAATTTTGCTTGCAGTATTTGCTGCAAGCAAACTTTTCTATGGGGTAAAAAATTGAAAAATACATTATTTAGCCAAACTTTACATAAAAGTAAAATTGTACTCTGAAAGTGAGTTTGCATTGTTTGGTGTTAATTCTTTCGCAGTTTTTCAGATACTATCATTTGAAAATGGTGTCAGATGGGTTAGAAAAGATTAGTATTTGACTATTTTCTCAGTTGAAGAGTCATTTGTTTATTTGATTATAGCATTTGGACTGCATGATGGACATGGATGATAGTTGGCAAACATAATATTTTGAGATTGCTCTTTGTATTTTCAAATTTAAGTAGATATTTTAGGTTATGTGCACATGCAAGGGTCAGATTGAAAAAGTTAAAAGCAGCCGAATGTTTAATTTGCTAATATATTTGGCATCATTTGATGGAGCTGAATTAAATTATGCAGTTGACATGTTTAACCCACTCTTAGTTTTCTCAATTTTAAGCAGATCGAACAAGGTGGAGCACATTTAAATTGGAGGTCTAAGAAGTATTAATTTTCTAATAAATTTACTAACATTTGATAAATCCACACAACCTGTGGCAGACATGTAGTAGGTTTTGTTTTTTGGTGTTGTGAAGCTTTAAGCAAATCCATCAGGAGGGAAAAAATTAATGGGGGCAGTAAAACCTTCATTCAACTATGATGGTGAACTAAGTAGGTTGAGGGTATTTATCCTGTCTTAGTTTATTGACTACTTATTTTTACATTTTTTCTTGTGAAAACAGTGGAATGAAAAGACATGTATACTCATGGTTTGCAATATGGACCTTTGCAGGACTACCTGGCTATTATTCCTTATCTTTTAATCCAATTCTTTAGATGCATCTTTAAGCACAATATTGACTATGACTTGCATTTGGAGTTGATTGTGTATTGTAAAATGCTCAATAAAGAAATGTTGCCAGACAAAAAAAGTTTAATTCAATAGTAACTTTGGGCCTGTTTGATGAAACTATATCAAATTTGTCAGCCAGTTTTTATATTAACCCTGAAAAAGGCAAGACAGTCCTTGTGACCAACCATCACTGTGGATGGCTGAAGGGCATTGTGCAGAGGGCATGACTGAGGACGTCCACATCGCAGAATGGATACTTGTCAGTAATTGCAGTACATCATAAAAGACATGAAACTTACTAAAAAGGTGCATTTAAGGGTTACCTGTGCTCAGTAAACATAAGTTGGGAATAACCCTCGCTACAGGGCCATCTCTGAACATTTTGCCTTTCTTCTTCTACTTTTCAATGAATTTCTTTTGTTGACCTTAGGTTGCTGTGCACCTTGCCACTGCTGACCAGTTCTAAAGTGCTTATGATTACTCCCCTAACATGGTTTGATTGACGTATACCAGATAGTCCTTTGTAGAGTGGTGTACCATATACCCAGGCCTATAAATGAAATGCTACTAGCAGGCCTAAAACATTGATTGTGCCACCCACTTAAGTAGCACTTTAAACATGTCCCAGGCCCGCCATTGCAGCTTGAATGGAGTGTCCCATTTCCATGTCGACTTAGCATTTAAAACCCATTGCCCAGCCTTAAACTCCCCTTTTATTACACTGAAACCACCCCTAAGGTAGGCTCATAGGGCAGGGTGATGTGTAATTAAAAAGGTTGGCTATGTACTTTTAGGTTTAAAGTGTCTTGGTAGTGAAAAAGTCTACTTCCGCCATAGAATCACATTGGTGATTCCTTATTACATTTAATGTGCTGTAATTCTTATTGGAAAGGAGGTAAATATGTTATGTTTGGTATCTATGAGCTGGTAATGATGTACCCTATTTAATGGTAAAGTCCAATTTATCATTATAAGTTTGAAAATGCCACTGGCAGTTCGGGCTGGACTATTCCCATGGGGAACAGGGTCAAGACTGATTTGCCTATGGCTGTGTCCAAACTGGAATGGCATGACAAGCAAAAAAACTGATGGATTAAACCCAGATCTGTGATTGGGGGTGAATGTTTGATTTGCTTTGCATTACGTCCATCATCTGTTGTTTTTGCTTTTGTCACCCCAAGTGGGACGGGTATGCTCAGACGTGGGTCACGTGCTTGCCATGCCACCAGATTCAAGCTAGACTGGCTGATGAAGGATGATACCCTGAAACTGGTCCCATTATGCTTTTTCCTGGTCCAGGGAGGACCTGGCCTGGCAGTTCAGGCTGGACTGTTCCCATATGGATGTGTCCAAACTGGAATGTCTTTGCAAGCAAAATAAAACTGATGGATTAAACTCAGATCTCTGACTGGGGGTGAATGTTTGATTTACTCTGCATTCGGTCCATCATCTGTTGTTTTTTCTTTTAGAAAGGTCGTATGTTCCTGCCCTTATCCCTCTGTGACTGCAGCCTGTATTAGGTCACATGACTGGGTGTAACTGACAGTTGAGACTTTGTGAATTCACCTCAGACAATCACACAGCAATGTGATTAGCAGAGACTGAATGGACCATCATCTGGCAGAATGGGGTGGGGGCAGAGTTGATCACAGCCCAACTTGGACCTGAATAGGCTGTGCTCTGTCTCTTCACAATAGGTATAATGACCCTGTATTGTCAGTGCAACCAGTGTGGAATCAGGGCAGGGGAGGTAGGAAACTCCTAGAACTTCAAAGGAGTTTTCAAGAAACGTCTTCTACATTTCAGGAGAAGGGCACCAGGGTATAGAAATAGGGCTTTCAGACCCACTCTTCAGGTCACTAATGAACCAGCGGAAAGACTCTTGGAGGTCACACCTGCTGCTGTGAGCTGCTGTGCACTCTACCAGTCTGCTGCTGTACCTATAAACACTGCTTTGCTACCTGGAACCTGTCTTGAACCCTCAGGTGCTAGCCTTACTGTTGAGTCCTGCATCTTCACCTGCACCCAGGACTTCCAGAAGTGACTCTAAGGGATAGTTTGATTGCCTCCTGTTCAGAGCCACAGGAAAATAATGGACTCCCATTTTCTTGAACTCGCACCAGGACCCAACTTGAGTGAGTCCTGAACTCCCAAGAGGTCTCTAAACACTCTTGGGCCCTTGGTTGTGGTGCTAAAAATGCCTAAAGGAGCAATTTCCAAAACTAAGGTCTTAAACAAAATTTGGCCAAAAAGTGCTTTGAAAATCAAGAGGAGACCGGGAACAACCTGCTCACCTATCCGCCCAAGGTGCATCACTGGTTGGATTGACTTTGTGTCTTCTCCCATTACTTTCTTTCCTGCAGCACAAATCAGTTTCAGCACTCCTTTACCAAACGTTTATCCGACTTTGTGCATGTGTCCTAGGCCTCTTGCTTCATCCCACTGGAGATTTTCTACTTCCATCTCGACTACTTTTTCCAAACGTAAATATCTTCAATGCGGCCTCACTCCATGGCTATCCGATGATGATGCTCCCTCCTCAGACACTCCTGCTGCTGCACTAAAATACCTTCTGAGAGCCTTTTTCTTCAAAGCTTTTAAAGTCCAACTATGAGTGCTAACCAGGCCCAAAGCGATTCATGTATCCGAACCATGCACCATCTCGGTCAGCCTTATCTTTTGACTATGCCGCAGTCTTGTGTAACCAGAATTTTGCGCTTTTTCATTCCAAGTGCTATTCTGAACCTTAAGCTTTAGAAATTCCTAACTCTGGTAGCATTGATTGCATTTTTGTTGCTCTGGTGTCAAATAATTTATTACAATTTAGTCAACTTTTCTAAATTGGTTCAGGATTTATATTGTGTTGTGTTCCTTATTACTGTCTCTGTGCTACAGAAGTACTTTACACATTGCCTCTCAGTTAAGCCTGACTGCTTTTTGTGCCAAGCTACCCAGGATTAAGCACAAATTAATTTAGAAAATTGCTGTTGTTCACCCTGCAAGGGATTGTTACTGTTGCTTGACCAGGGTTCACACCCCAGTCAACCAACAACCCAGTTTCTCACAATGCATAACTGAACAAAGTTTGAAATTCCCCTGGTATAGTGTGCAACACACACTGCACTCTATAACTGAGACAGGGAGACCATTGGTTTCAAAGCAGCTTTCCATCTCTAGCCTAGGTCTCTGTATCCAATGAGGGTGCTGTACAGGGAGAATAGAGGAAGTGATGGCCAGCATAGCAGAAGCTGGCTGTCCTGCCAGCAGGAGAAGGACCAGCAGTTGAGGAGTTGAGATAATAAGAAGCCTGAGTTGCTTTTAAAAGCAAGTGTCCCACATGTGGCACGTGGCATAGTGTCACTCACTTAAAAAATTAATCACACATGCAGGTTCTTGTTGAGCAAAATAGAAAAAAAGAAAGGTTTACAGCTGTGGATGCCAGAACACAGGAAAGAGGCTGCAGCATTCTCCTAGTGCCCTGATTCAACAGTGGGTGTCTAAATAAGTGATGTTAGATCCAGATTTCAATGATTGCCAGAAGCTTGTACTTTAACCAGAGACTACTGGGTGCATGGAAGCTTAGTGTTAAATTCTCTGATGATGCTAGACAACCATGTGGTCTTCTTCCAAATATTTTATCTTCTTCCCTCACCCTTTGCTGAATTAATTTTCATTGGCCTTGTGGACTCTGTAAATTTTACCACTGCTAACCCATGCTAAGGTACTTGTGCTCACTCCCTAAAACATGGTCAACTTGAGTTACACCTAACTATCACATTTAATTTATTTCTATGTCCCTACTAAAGGGCTACACCGTATGTCCAAGGCCAGTAAATTAAATGCTACCAGCGAGCCAGCATCACTTATGGAATCACTCACTTAAGTAGCCCCTTAGGCATGGTTCAGGCATTCCTTGCCAGCCTGTGTACAGTATTAAACTGCCAATTTCACATGGCAAAAACAAACTCCCTGGGCTCAAAACACCCTTTTAATATACATGCCACCCCTAAGGTAGGCCCTAAACAATTCCTAAGTCAGGGTGCAGTGTATTTAAAAAAATGGGCATGTAATGTTAAGTTTTACATGTCCTGGTAGTGGAAAATTCACAAATGTGTTTTTTAATGCTGAAAACCTACTTCTACCACAAAAAAACATTGTGTTACATTATTACATATAATAAGTGATAACATTTGATTGAGAACAGATAGAAGTGTCATGTTTTAATTCTACAGAATGTTTAATACTTTCTTTAACGGTAAATATGTATTTTAAGTTACAATGTTGCTATTTTCTTGTCCTAACAATTTGATGCCTACAGCCTATTTCCTAAGTCACATGGCAAGATGTAGTGGGCAGTTGGCTTGTGTGTGTTTGTCCCAGACAGTCAAACAATAGGGGGGGTTGGTGTTGGCAGAATGGGCCTTCTTGACAGGATAGGAGGGCAGAGCTGTGCACAGCCCTATTTACATGTCAACTAAGCAAACAGCCACACACTAGCCTTTTGTGCCCCCCCACACATCCTGGAATTAGGAAATGGTGGAAGGAAGTTCCAAAACCATCTGTGGGGTGGGGAGAACTCCAAAGGTTTCCTCCACTTCAAGGGTGACACCAGGCATACAATCAGGACCCTCACACTCACTCCTAGGTTCACTTCTGGACCTGTGGATGACTCTCAAAGGACTGCTCTGCTGCCTGGGGCCTGTTGTGTACTGCAGAGGACTGCTTTGTTTTTCTAAGAAGACTGACCTGCCACCTGAGGCCTGTTCTGTTCACTCAGAGGACTGCTGCTTGATACCGCCTTTTCTGCCTGAACCCAGGACTACCAAAATGATTCTACGGGCTAGTTAGATAGCCTCCTGATCAGAGTCTCAAGGACAGAAAAGTCAGCAACCATCTTTTCACCACACAACGACCCAGTTTGACTGTACAAGTGGTGCTTATCAATTCCTGGACCCTTGGAGGTGATGTTGAAGGTACCCAGACTGGTTGAAGCCAAAACATGGGAATCTGAAAATGTTCTGCCAAAAAGTGCTTTGAGAACTGAGAGAAAGCCTGGATGTGCCTGCTTGCTTATCTGCCCAAGGTGTATCACTGGTTGACCTGACTTTGTGACATCCCTACTATGTTCTTCTCCGTATCAGCAAATCCTGTTCAGTTGCTCCTCGCAAAAGGGGTATCCACCCTTGTAAGGACTCTTGTTGGCTACAGCCTACAGTTTTGTCCTCCTGGAGATTTTTGACTTCCTAGAAAGAGACAAAGTCCAAATTTAGAAATGTTCATCATGACTTTGTTCCATGGCTTGTCGACTATTACGCTTCCTCTTCAGACATAGCTGGCTGTCTCGCCCACCTGATCTTTCAGATGTTTCTTTACAAAATGTCTTGTAAGCCTGAAAGTAAACCGAGACGAGGCCCCATCCACATTTTGGATCCAAACCGTGCTCCATCGCAGTCGACCATAAATTTTGACTTTGTTGCAATCTCATGTGACTAGATATCTGCCATTGGCGCTTTGACTTTTTAGGCACTTTTTTTCACTTCTAACAGTAAACATTTGAATCTCCAGCTCCACTGATTGGATTTTTTCATTTTGACGTCAATAAATTATTGAATTTGATCCCATTTGTGTGTGATTTTTCCTGTGTTGTGTTTTTACTTTATTGTATAAATTAATCATCACTGCTTTAGCACAGGGCACAGGAATATACGTTGGAAAAACGCATGCTGGAACAGTGCATGCCTGAACAACGAGGTTGGAACGACCGCGTTGTTACCACTAATGCCTTTAACACGAATGCCTAAACAACGATTTTTCGGTGTAAAGGCATTAGTGAACGCCATGTTTAGTTCCAGCATGCGTCCACCCTTGTCCCCCACCACACCCCTAAAAATTATCGCGCCTCCCACCCCACCCCTAAAACCACCCCAACCCCACCCCTAAAATTACTGCAACCCTTCACCCCTCCCCTAAAACCTAAAACCACCCCAACCGCCACCCCTAAAACCTAAAGCACCCCAACCCCCAACCCCACCCCTGAAACCTAAACCACCGAAATCCCCCACCCCCAAATACTGACCCCCCACCCCGCCCCTAAAACTAAAAATGCCATGACCCCCCTCCCCGCCCCTAAACCTAAACCACCCTGACCCCACCCCTAAAACTAAAAATACCTCAACCTCCAAATCTAAACCGCCTGACCTCCACCCCTAAAACTAAAAATACCTCAACCCCCACCCCCCAAAACTAAAACTACCCCCCAAACCTGAACCGCTCTGACCCCATCCCTAAAACTACCTCAACCCCAACCCTAAAACTAAAAATACCCGATCCCCCCTTCTCCCGCCCCTAAACCTAAACCGCCCCAAAACAAAAAATATCCCTACCCCCACACCGCCTCTAAAACTTAAACTACCCCAACCCCCCACTCCCAAAAAGTAAAAATAACCAACCCCCCACCCCCACCCCTAAAACCTAAACTACCCCAACCCCCCACTCCCAAAAAGTAAAAATACCCCAGACCCTCCACCTCCACCCCTAAACCTAAAAATACCCTGATCCCCCACCCTGACCCTAAAACTAAAAATGCCCTGAACTCCCCCACCCCTAAACCACCTCAACCCCCACCCCAAAAACTAAAAATACCCCAACCCCCACCACTGCCTCTAAAACTAAAAATGCCTCGACCCCCTCTTCCCGCCCCTAAACCTTAATCACCCCGAGCCCCTCACCCCCAAAAACTAAAAATACCCTGACCCCCCCAAACCCTGCCCCCTGCCCTTAAAACAGCCCCAGTCCCAGCCCCACCTACCTCCTCTTTGATTGTGTCGTCCTACTCAGCCGACTCCCTTCTTCTGTGCCTTAACCACGCGTGGTTCAGCACATGCGTGGTTAAGGCCCGAACAAGAAAGTCATGGTTAACGAAAGCGTTGTTCTACTTTCGTTTTCCACGACTTTGTTGTTCAGGAGTCGTGCTTCAGAATGCTTCACTGGGCACAGGCTAATTTAGTGACTTTTGCAGTTCATCCTGACAAGGATTGTGACTGTTGCTTGAGAAGAGCACATACCTCCTAAACTAACAACCCTAATTTCTTACAGCTCCTAACTGACCTCACTTATCAATCAACTTTGGTAGATATCTAGATGCTAGATTCTTGGCAAAACCACATTTGTAGACCATTGTGAGATTCCAATTTTAGAATATAATTAAATCCAATCAGCCAAGCAGCGTTTCTCCTGTTATCCATTTCAGGTTTGTAAAATCAAAGCTGAGACTGGTGACCAGTAGCTTTCTGACTAGCTTTCTACAACTTCAAATAAATTGTTACATCTGCCACCATATGATGTGCGAGAAGGGAAAGGGTCTGTCCCCACATTCTGAAGCAAAAAAACAGAAAGGAGCCTTAAGGAGGCGGGACTAGTACAGCATGATCCACTGACTGAGGAAGGAAAGGCTCTAAGAGGACCATCTGTGGAATTAAAATTAAGAATTTAAAAAAAAATAGATTTTGTTGTGCACTTCATGAGGTCCATTAACGTAAGTGAAGCATCTTTGAACTCCCAGCAATAATTTCTCAATCCTATCCAGCACTTGCTGCCTAGTGCCAAGTTACAGATGAGCACAGAGTTGGAAAACTCCATAGCAGGTTCAACCTGGACACAGGAGGTCGCCAGTATCTATGACCCCAAAAAGAGAATCTACAGAAACTTTAAAAGTGTTTAAAAACAAAAGCAATCAGGGTCTGGACTGTATCTAGGCCCTGTGTCTATTTTCCACTGTGCAAAGTCATGCGGGGTTTGGCCACCTAGGTAAGGCACTGAGCTTGGTCAATGGTCATGTGCAGTGAGGGTAAGCAGCCTATGGTGGGTTTGGTGCAGGGACATATTTTTGGTATAGTGTAAAATAAAACAATCACAGAACACACAAAAGTGAAAACGAAGTGATGATTGTAACACCTCATCGTAAGTTTAAGAAACTTTAGAATTTACTTAAAAACACAGTTAAATTAAAATGATGAATTTCTGGCTAAGCAGTACCTTGGAGTTGTCTTTGGGGGCTAAGGAGGATCCGCTGATCTCATGAAAAGCTGTAATTAACCTACTAAACTTGTTTACAATGGAGATCTCTTTGGGACTCCCCAACAAGGGCCTGGTAGTCATGGACTTCCCTTTATTATGCTCTTTTTTTAACATTCAGGATGCAGGCATGGGGGTCTGTAAGAGGCGGTGCAACATTTTCCCACAATATTGCAGCCAGTCAGTTGGATCTCTTCGATACTTTGACCCTTTTCAGGAACCTCGGTACTATAGAGGTGAGAGAGCGTAGTTTATATAATCTATATTAACATGAAATGTTTATGAAACTAATATGTGATAATGCGTCATAGAAATTGCATTAATACATTTTGGTTAAACGTGCACATGAAATGTGACCACGGGGAGTGGCCGTCAATGTATATGGGAACTAATAGATGTGACTAATGTTGATAAAATATGATATTAAAGTGTGGTTTTGTACTAATTATTAATGATTATGTTATTACAGTTATGCTAAGTGAATCTTGTAGGCCTTAAGTTAGCATGAGCCGAAGCCTAGCTGCCCAGCTCCCATATTAAATGTGTTTTTCTAAGCGTGCAGTGTGCTGACTCGCAAACGGATATGACCTCTTGTTTTTCTCCGAACCAGAAGCTGAATGTAACCATAGTGGACCCGTTCTCATGAAAATTCACATTGCTTGTAGAAAATATTAGACAAAAAGCAACAGTGTAGATTAGTGTAATGTACAAGGTCGTTTAAACCGGTAAAGACAATGGAGCTACTGACCAAAAGATGTGCAAAGAATTACAGACCAATAAAATGTCTGTAAACTAAGATGGGGTGAAAAATGTATGACACAACCCGTTTTCTAATAGGGTAAAGATAGTGGGGTGTAACCGTAAGCCAATGAAATTTTAGGGGAATGTACTACGAAAAAGGGATAAAAACCCATGACACGGGGAGCCATTTAGGTGGGTTAGGGAATGGTATTGATTTTATCCAGAAACTTTGGTGACTTTGCTGATTTTCTTAGAACCATCCTTTTCCTTAGATTTGCCCATTTACACTTTGCCTCCTTATGAGGGAAGTGCCCCTTTTGCCCCAGAGCTGAGTTCTGACTGATGGTGAATCGACTGATGTCCTAAAGACGTAGACTGAACCTGAGTGCTGACCTAAACCTTGGAGGGTAACTATGACAATGATATTGTGATTTGTCTGTTTGCTTTTCCTTTCTAGGTACCAACTGCTTACTTTTGACAGAGACCGTAGCTAGATGTTTTCCAAATTGGTGTTCTAAATTGTTTTGCATGAAGCCCAACATGCTAATGCTAATCAGTGGTTAGGACAGGGGTTCACTAAAATTGACGCAAATAGACAAACAACTGAAACTATGCTTTTTTGAAGTGACGCATTGATGATACTCTGCTAAAGTTGATCTATGTACACGCAGTGTTATGTTCTGATGTTTGCAATTCTTGCCTTAATTAAATCTTATCAAAATTGCCATATCGTGACTATGCTGTTTTGTTTCTTGGTTTTGAGATTAACGCATCTGCTCTTAGAATTGTAATAAATAGGGAATAAAATTCGTAAAATTTTACTAAACTGGTGTGGTTATTCATGACTGCAAGGTCATGGTGGTGTCTTGAATCGATTAATGCCTTTGACTAAAGTAAAATGCATTGTGGTAATAAATATTGATGACATTATTGACGTATTGATTGACATATTGATTAGCTATCTCGTCCTAAGGTGTCTCTCAAGTGGGTCAAAAGATTAATTGGCCTAAAACGAGTCCTAATGTGTAATAAATTATTATAAAGGAACGCGTTAGCAGTTCTGGTAGCAGAGCGACGGTTTGGCCCTTTGGGGCCCTAGGACAGAGAATTATTGTTTAGATTGTTTTTCTGAGATAATGCAAACTGGAGATATGATGTGTTTCTAAATTCCCTATGACTTTCCCGGGATCTCGGAGCCTGCCTAAGTGAGTTGGGAATGTTCTTGGCGTTTTAGCATGTGTGGTGTAGGATTTGCGCTTGCTCAGCTTATGCATTTTGCAGGTGATTTGTGAAGTTTGTGTGTATTTAGGCCAGGTAATGTTGTTTTAGTAGGAGTGGGCGTACTCCACAGTATGAGAGTAGGGAAGTCAGCGTACTTCATGTGAGTGTGGCGCTTTGTGCTAAAAAATTATCCACGTTGTTGGTTGTCATTGTACGGACCCGTCGCGGTCTAAGACTCCGGAGTATATTGACAAGTGTAGGAGACACTTGGGTTTATGTTGTAATTTGTGCGTTTTAATAGGTCAATCGGGCGTGGTTGACAAGTGGAGTTTGAGTCAACTGTGTGAATGAAACCTTCAATGGAGATTTGGCAAGTTCTAAAGTGCACTAGAGCAAACCATTGACAAGTTGAGAGTAGGATTTGCGGGTCAAATTCTGCTTGTGGGTGTGGGAACAGAGAAGGAGGGAGTAGTGGCCGAGGCTTCAAGTGAAATCTCTGTAAAGTTCTGAAGCGGTTGTGTACCCTTCCTGTAGTAAACCAGCAAATTTGAGGTATTGTTGTTGTTGTTAAAGGTGCTCGCAATATGTTGCATTAGTGTGGTATGAATCCAGTGAGGGGCAGACAAGCCGCAAGACTTTGTCAGCTGCAGTGTGTGTGAGTGTGACGTCAGTGGTGCCGTGCTGGGATAGGTCAGTTGCCGAGGGGGGTCGCGCACGAATTGGCAGCCGTCCATGAGAGGCAATAGGTTAAGAAAGGTGGGTGAAGAGTGTCCTGGGAATTAAAGTCAATTCCTGTTTAAATACAGACAAGAAAAAAGACGTAAAGATGAATTTTATCAAATCTTTTAGAAGCGCTCTGAAAGGTGACACATACATTAT
Source organism: Pleurodeles waltl (assembly GCF_031143425.1). Taxonomy (NCBI): domain Eukaryota; kingdom Metazoa; phylum Chordata; class Amphibia; order Caudata; family Salamandridae; genus Pleurodeles; species Pleurodeles waltl. Next base: position 387,435,496 of record NC_090445.1, read on the forward strand.
AGCGAGTGAAGGGGAGCCTACACCACCTGAGGGTACTCCAACTTATATAGTCATGGAGGAAAAGGGTGTCGTACCTTGCCTATGGATGAAACAGTGGCGCAAATTGACAAAAAAGGAGGGATGTTTGGCATTTCCGGAGCACGGAACGTTCAATACAAGAATTCTAGAGAATTTGAGGTGGATGTTAAGTGTACAAAAGCCACCTCCGAGGCCAGCTCAGTACAAGGCATTAGCAGTCTGGGATTTAATGGCCATACGACAAAGACAGCAGAAATTCGAGAGGAGAATGAGAAGGGCAGAAACGACCTTAGCTGAGGCTAGATGGGACAATGAGAGCAGAATGTGGAGACGGGTGATAGTCGACGGACTTAAATTGTTCCCAGCAATAACACAGGGAAAGAAAGCCACTTGTAAGACAGATAAAGACTCTAGTGAACCAAAGGAAACTAAGAGGTCTTGGATAGAGGAAGATGACTCAGATGACGAAGAGTTTCTCAATCAGTTGTTACATGATCGCCCACCACCTTATGCAGTAGATGACAATGCCCCGAGCACTAGTGCGGGTCCTGGGAACCAGACGCAGGAGAAGGGAGTTACTGATACAGTACAGACTAGTGATACGGGTTTGATACAGAATGGTGTCAGTGTACCCACTGCGCCAGACATGCAGATACGTTGCAACCTCCTCCCAGATACAGAGAATCTATCCACACGTCCCAGTACTAGAGACTACTACGAATCTGATTGTGCCGCTTGACCCGATATATACAAAATCAAGGTTAGTGCAGATTGAGGCAACTCCACAGTTGCTGCCTCAGCCGCAGCAACAGCTGATACCAAGGTATAGTCCAGCAGGAGTGTAACCCCACAGACAATAAGTATGAATGCTTCACACTCACCAATGATGCATGCAGGGAATATTTTGTTGCAAGGTTTCTCTGTGCAACAATTAAATGAGTGGTTAGGAAAAACGTACGCTTCACAAAAGACGGCAGTATATGCAGAGAAGGCAGAAAAATCTGGGAAGGATGACTACTTAAACTTTGTAAACCTGGGTGTGGAAGCTGCTGAACTGGTGGAAGGGACACTAGGGGTAAACAGATTAGAATCATACACAGAAGCAGAGTTAAGGTATCTGTGCCCCAAGATTACTAAAGAAGTGGGCAAAGTGCATCAGAGGTTGGCGAACCTAGCGGACAAATACAATATTGACATTGAGAATACTAAACATTTGAAAAGGAGTTACAGATTAGATTTCAACTCTAAAGATTTTGACCACTTGAGGTCAGCCGGAATAAAAGCGCATCTTAATGAAATACTGCAGAGTGCGCAGATCTGGGGAGCCTTAGAAAAGTGGGAAGGCAGATGGGCAAAGAAAAGAGATAAGAAAAAAGGTGACAGTCTGGGATCAAGTCCGACTAAAGCTTCACCGGATACTGGGACAGTAAAGATATTACCAATGAGAGAAACCGCTGGAGGGGTTTTAGTCCATGTACCGTGGTCAAGGGGAGACATTCTGTCTTTCACAAATGATTACCCCATATTGAGGGAGAAACCGATAGAGTGGTATCAGCAGACAGACAGGTTTGTGAAACTTGCGAAGTGTCTCTGGGAGGACTTGAATACCTCGTTTGAGATCATCGTTCCACCTGACTTATGGCTTGAGTGCAAGAGAGGTTTGGACTGGCCGACACAGGAGCCGGCAAGGGATAAGGTGACTGGAGCACCATCTGAGGAGGTGATGAAGTATTATCATAAAGTGATTGAGTTTTTGAAGCAAAAGGTGTCACCAAAAGTGACTGATTGGCAGAAAATCGACCGGACCTCACAGGAGGTTAAAGAATCGATCCATGCTTACTATGAGAGGTTGTTGAAAGCATTCAAACATTACAGTGGCACTGAGACTATTGAGCTGAAAGACATGAATCATCTTGTGTTCAGATTTGTTGAAGGGCTGAGACCAGAGGTTAGCCAGATGATTACGAATAATTTGATTTGTTGGCAAGCAAAGCCGATTGATGAGGTGTTGCAGTATGCAAAATACTGTAGTGACGAGATTGAGCTGAAGCAGAGAAAATTGAAGGAGAAAGTGATGGTAATGCACATAAGGGCAGCACAGGCAGGTATGCAAGGGAATGGAATCCAGTAGATGGTACAACAGCAACCACAAGGGAATAACGTGTTTCAGGCGCAACCAAGAGGCCGAGGTCGAGGTTTTGTAAATCGTGGTCCAGACTTGAATACTGTTGTGGTTCAAAATGACATACAAGGGATGAAAAAGATGTCACCATGTCACGCATGTGGGGGTGTGGGGCATTGGAAGCGGGAATGCCCGAATTCACTGCATGATGGTGTAGTTCAACAAAGCACTGATGTCGGTACATTTCAAACTGTGAGAGGCCCAAAAATGAGAGGTCAAAATCAGAACTTCCAAAATAACATGGTACAGATGCAGGGGTTACAGCCCATGCAGAAAATGGAAATGCCGCGTGTTCAACCAGCACAAATGCAGCAGGTACAACAGCAGGTTCCTATGGTACCTAGACAGCAAATGCAGTTGCCATTAGCTCCAATGGGACAGCAACAGGTGATGCTTCCTCAGCAGGCCACAGGTCAAGTGATGAGTCAAAATAATACAGTACAGCAGTTCCCATTACGTGGTGAAGATGGAATGAATGATGAATGGTCGGATGATAGTTCAGACAGTGAGGAGTGCAGGCTTGCAGCATCCCTAGAAGTAGATCAGAGGGACCCTATTTCGAGGGAAAAGTAATGAGTCACAAGGTTTAATTCTTGGTCGACACAGGAGCTACACGCTCTAAAGTCAGAAGTGGAGAGGTTCCGAAATTGCCACTATCAAGACGTACCACAAGAGTGGTAGGAGTAGCAAACCAGTACTTGACAAATCCGATTACTGATCCAGTTCAGGATGAGATTGGAAACTTTCAGGGACTACATAGGTTTGTAGTCTGCGATTCAAGTCCTGTGTCCCTACTGGGAAGAGACTTACTGTGCAAGACGAAGTGTTCAATTACCTGCTCTAATGATGGAATTGAGATGCAGACAAACAGTGATGATGAAGGGGATGATGGTCACTTCGCAGAGTTAGAGACGGAGACCGCAAATGAGGATTACCCGTTGATAACCTTATTCCCGATGCTTACAGTGACTGACTTACCAGCTGAGTTACAGGGAACAGTGACAGAGAAAGTGTGGGACTTAACAGGAAAGGAAGTGGGACTGATAAAAGGAGTAGAACCGGTTAAAGTACAGGTTAAGCCAAATGCAGTGTTTCCCCAGGTGCCGCAGTATCACATGGCACAAGATGTCCTTATACAGGTGTCGCAGATAATTGCGGACTTTGTAAAGCAAGGAGTTCTGAAGGAGGTATTGAGCAGCCCATGTAATTCACCAATAATGGGTCTGAAAAAGCCTTGTGGAAAGGTTCGAATTGTGCAGGATTTGAGAAAAATAAACGAGATTGTGGTAAAATGTTGCCTCATAGTACTAAATCCAGCAGCGGTTATGTTTCAGGTTCCGTGTGATGCACAGTGGTTCACTGTTGTTGACCTGTCACAAGCATTCTTTTCAGTGCCTCTTCATAAGGACAGCCAATTTTGATTCAGTTTCAAATTCCTGGACAAGGTGTACACTTGGTGCAGAATTCTTCAAGGGTTTTCTGAGTGACCATCTATCTTCAATCAGATATTGAAAACGGACTTGGAATCATTAGAACTGCCTTTCAGTTCGACTCTAGTACAATATATTGACGACTTGCTGATTGCATCCAAAAGACAACTGCAGGTATGACACAATTGCTTTACTAAACCATTTGGGAAAGAACGGACATAAAGTGTCCCCAAAGAAGTTGCTGTACTGTTAAAAAGAGGTGAAATACTTAGGACATTTGATTGAGAAAGGGTCCAGGAGAATATCAAAAGAAAGTGTGACAGCTATACTGTAGATGAACCCCCCAACAGCAAAGAGAGATGTCAGGATGTTTTTGGGAATGGTGGGCTACTGCCACCAATGGATTGCTAACTTTTTGATTATCTCTAAACCAATGATAAAGCTGACAGGCAAGGAAACTAAGGATGAACCGTATACCATAGTCTTGTTCGCGGAAGAGCTTGAGTCATTCATGGAATTGAGAGAGTGCATGTGCAGGGCACCAGCTTCGAGTATGTGTTAGACCTGACAGCCTTAAGGTGGTCACCCTTAACTTTTTGCCTGCCTCCCTCCACTTTTTGGACACTGTTTCTGCTGGCTTTTAGACTCTGCGCACTTTACCACTGCTAACCAGTGCTAAAGTGCATATGCTCTCTCCCTTAAAACATGGTAACCTTGAATCATACCTGATTGGACTATTTAATTTACTTATAAGTCCCTAGTAATGTGCACTCTATGTGCCTAGGGCCTGTAGATTAAATGCTACTAGTGGGCCTGCAGCACTGGTTGTGCCACCCACTTAAGTAGCCCCTTTTCCTTGTCTCAGGCCTGCCATTGCCAGGCCTGTGTGTGCAGTTTCACTGTCACCTCGACTTGGCATTTAAAAGTACTTGCCAAGCCTAAACCTCCCCTTTCTCCACATATAAGTCACCTCTAATGTGTGCCCTAAGTAACCCCTAGAGCAGGGTGCTGTGTGGGTGAAAGGCAGGACATGTATCTGTGTAGTTTACATGTCCTGGTAGTGTAAAACTCCTAAATTCGTTTTTGCACTACTGTCAGGCTGCTCCCTTCATAGGCTAACATTGGGGCTGCTCTCATACAGTATTGAAGTGGTAGCTGCTGCTCTGAAAGGAATAGGAAGGTCATATTTAGTATGGCCAGAATGGTAATATAAAATCCTGCTGACTGGTGAAGTTGCATTTAATATTACTATTCTAGAAATGCCACTTTTAGAAAGTGAGCATTTCTTTGCACTTAAATCTTTCTGTGCCTTACAATCCACGTCTGGCTGGGCTTAGTTGACAGCTCCTTGAGCATTCACTCAGACACACCCCATACACAGGGTACTCAGCCTCACTTGCATACATCTGCATTTTGAATGGGTCTTCCTGGGCTGGGAGGGTGGAGGGCTGCTCTCACACAAAGGACTGCCACACCCCCTACTGGGACCCTGGCACACAGGATTGAACTGAAAGGGGACCTGGTGCACTTCAAAGCCACTCTTTGAAGTCTCCCCCACTTCAAAGGCACATTTGAGAATAAAACAATGCCTCTGCCTTACCTCATCAGACACTTGCTGGAGAAGAAACCTGAACCAGAAACTACATCCTGCCAAGAAGAACTGCCTGGCTGCTCAAAGGACTCACCTGACTGCTTTCTACAAAGGACTGCTGCCTTGCTGTTGGCCTGCTGCCTTGCTGAACTCTTGTCTGGCTGTGAAAGTGCTCTCCAAGGGCTTGGATAGAGCTTGCCTCTTGTTCCCTGAAGTCTCAGGACCAAAAAGACTTATCTTTTTCACTTGGACGCTCCGTGTGCTGAAATTTTCGACGCACAGCTTGTTCTGCGGCGAGAAAAACGCTGCACACCGACGCTGATCGACGCGACGCCTTCGGGAAGACCGGAACTTCGACGCACGGCCTCGCAAGGACAACGCCACGCGACTTCCAGAGGAGAAATCAACGCGAGGCCTGCCGTGAGATCAAAACTTCAATGCGCAGCCCTGCAGAACGACGCGCAGCCAGAAAACAAGCAGGAAAATCCACGCACAGACCCAGGACATCTGGTAATCCCCGCGATCCACAGAAAGAGACTGTCCGCATGCCGGAAAATGACGCACGACTTCCCTGTGTGGAAAATAACAACGCAGGTCCGTGTGTGCTGGGGAGAAATCGACGCACACACCATTTTTCCACGTATCTCTTCTTCTGTGGCCCTCTGAGGAGATTTTCCACTCCAAACCAGGTACTTTGTGCTTGAAAGAGACTTTGGGGGTCATTCTGACCCTGGCGGTCACGACCACGGGAGCACCGCCAACAGGCTGGCAGTGCTCCCAAGGGCATTCTGACCGCGGCGGTTACAGCCGCGGTCAGAAACGGGAAACTGGTGGTCTCCCGCCAGTTTCCCGCTGCCTTGGGGAATCCTCCATGGCGGCGCAGCTTGCTGCGCCGCCATGGGGATTCCGACAACCCATACCGCCATCCTGTTCCTGGTGGTTCGGCCGCCAGGAACAGGATGGCGGTATGGGGTGTCGTGGGGCCCCTGGTGGCCCCTGCAGTGCCCATGCCAATGGCATGGGCACTGCAGGGGCCCCTGTAAGAGGGCCCCACAAAGAATTTCAGTGTCTGCTTAGCAGACACTGAAATTCGCGACGGGTGCAACTGCACCCGTCGCTTCCTTCCCACTAAGCCGGCGCCATTCGGAGCCGGCTTCCTCGTGGGAAGGGGTTTCCCGCTGGGCTGGCGGGCGGCCTTCTGGCGGTCGCCCGCCAGCCCAGCAGGAAACACAGAATCACTGCGGCGGTCATCTGACCGCGGAGCGGTGTTCTGGCGGGGGAACTTTGGCGGGCGGCCTCCGCCGCCCGCCAGAGTTAAAATCACCCCCTTTGTTTGCTTTTTAAAGACTTAAGACACTTTATATCACTTTTCAGTGATATCTCTACAAATTCACATTGCAACTTTATTTGTTTTGACCTACAATTATCCTGATAAATATTATATATTTTTCTAAACACTGTGTGGTGTATTTTTGTGGTGCTATATGGTGGTATTGTATGATTTATTGCACAAATACTTTACACACTGCCTTCTAAGTTAAGCCTGACTGCTCGTGCCAAGCTACGAGAGGGTGGGCACAGGCTAATTTTGGATTGTGTGTGACTTACCCTGACTAGAGTGAGGGTTCTTGCTTGGACAGAGGGTAACCTGACTGCCAACCAAAAACCCCATTTCTAACAGTATGCCTGATTATACAAAGCCTTTTCTACTGTTTTGTCATGAACGTGATGCTTGTTCTTTGTCTGTCTTAACACAGGTCCATGGAGGTGCAAACCGCCCAGTAGCATATTTTTCAGCTGCCTTGGTCCCAGTCGCAGCAGCCTTACTGGGGTGTTTGCATGCAGTTGCAGCAGTTGGTCAAAGCCTCACACAGTGTGAAGGCATAGTGATAGGACATCCCTTAACAGTAATGGTTCCACATTCAGTTGAAATTCTGTTGACTCGAACTAAGACTCAGCACATGAAAAATGCCCGACTTACCCGATATGAGACAATTATTTTGGGGTCGCCTAATGTCTCATTAAAGAGATGTACTGTATTGAACCTGGCAACTCTACTTCCTGTTGAAAATACTGAGATTAATAACAAAGAGGAAGTGGAGCATGACTGTCTTGAGGTAACAGAACTATGTACCAAACCCAGACCTGACATTAAAGAAATGCAGTTAAAAGAAAATGACTGCATTATGTTCATTGATGGATCATGTTTGAGAGACTCAGTCAGAATAATGAGAGCCAGTTATGCTGTGTGTACAATAGCTGGTATTATAGAAGCTTCCTGGCTCGAAAGAGTGTATTCCGCACAAGTGGCTGAATTAATTGCCCTTACAAAGGCATGCCACGCTGCTGAAAATCTGAAAGTCACTATCTATACTGACATCAGATATGGATTTGGCATTGTAAATGATTTTGGCCAATTGTGGTCACAGAGGGGTTTCATGACCTCTTCTGGTTCTCCAGTGAAAAATGGTGAACAGATTAAAGATTTGTTGCATGCGATTCAGTTACCTCTTGAAATTGCCGTGATGAAATGCAATGCTCATGTTAAGTCGCAACATTTTGTGTCCATGGGAAACGGCTATGCAGATCAAGTCACAAGGTTTTGCGCAGTGAACTTTACATCGTTCAAGGATCAGTGGGAATTGTTACTGCAAACTGAAAATGAGACATGTTTGAACTTTGCATTAAGAGTTGTCGACACATTAGATGAGTTAAAATCACTGCAGGGTTGTGCTAGCAGGGAGGAAAAACGCTCCTGGCAGAGAATGCAATGTGTACAAAGAGCTGACGAAGGAAAGATTAGAAAAGGGGCTAGAGAAATGCACATATGCAAATAATTATGCCTACACTGCAATAAAGACGCAAGGCAAATTAGCTATAGATGGACTACATGTAGGTAGACTTTGTATATATAGACCAAAATTTGATCATGACACTTTATTTGTGGGAACGAGTGAATGCAGGCATGTGTTTTTGTTTCAGAGTAAGTGGACATTCATGTTAAATGGACAGAATCCAGCAATCCCTGGGATCTATTATATATGTGGACTTAATGCTTATTACCTTTTTCCCTAAGGGATGGTATGGGACATGTTATTTGGGGATAGTTTTCCCAAAGATTTACCCAATTGATAACTTAAAAGAAATACCTAAAATGTCTGAATTACAACATGCAAGACAAAAGAGAGAGACAGCTGCTGCTGTCGTTGGTGACATATTTGAAGCCATAATTCCTTCAGTGGGGGTTATCTTAAAATCCATAAAGATTCGAAAGTTGTCTACTTTTGTGGATAACATGCTGACAAATTTTACAGGGGCTATACTCCTGATGGATACTGAACTTGCTGCGGAAAGAGCTATGACTCTTCAAAATCGGCTTGCTTTAGACATTCTTTTAGCAAAGAGTGGCGGAGTCTGCAAGATGCTCAACGAGCGTCATTGTTGCTCATTTATACCGGATAATAGTGAAAAGATTAGAGGTATGCTTACTAACCTAACTAGAGATAGTGCAGATTTGAAGGATTTGAAAGAGCCAGGAGTGTGGGAGAAAGTTAGAAAAGGAATTGCCAGAGTAGGGAGCTGGTTTTGTAATATTTGGAACGGGGTTCTTGCAAAAATATGAGGGCGTCTATTAATTGTTCTACTCTGTTTATTAGGTTTATGGGGTGCATGCAAAATTAATGAAAGAATTAAAAGAAATTGGACCAATCGTAGCAAGAGGAATAAAGAACATGAAAGGGAGAAAATGTTTAATGAAATTTGGGAGAGTTCACACAAAGGACAAGATGGTGAAATGCACAGTATGCGCAAGGTGAAAAATTAAAAGTGAAAGGTTGAAAGGGAAAGGTTTGTGTGATGACGAACGTCATCAGAAGAGGGACTGAGAGAGCGTAGTTTATATAATCTATATTAACATGAAATTTTTATGAAACTAATATGTGATAATGCTGCATAGAAATTGCATTAATACATTTTGCTTAAACGTGCACATGAAATGTGACCACGGGGAGTGGCCGCCAATGTATACGGGAACCAATAGATATGACTAATGTTGATAAAATATGATATTAAAGAGTGGTTTTTTTCACTAATTATTAATGATTATGTTATTACAGTTATGCTAAATGAATCTTGTAGGCCTTAAGTTAGCATGAGCCGAAGCCTAGCATATTAAATATGTTTTTCTAAACGTGCAGTGTGCTGACTCGCAAAAGGACATGACCTCTTGTTTTTCTCCAAACTAGAAGCTGAATGTAACCATAGAGGACCCGTTCTCATGAAAATTCACATTGCTTGTAGAAAATGTTAGACAAAAAGCAACAGTGTAGATTAGTGTAATGTACAAGGTTGTTTAAACCAGTAAAGACAATGGAGCTACTGACCAAAAGATGTGCAAAGAATTACAGAAGGATGAAATCATACCGGACGTGCTACCTCCGAAGACGTCAATTACATGGACCAATAAAATGTCTGTAAAATAAGATGGGGTGAAAAATGAATGACATAACCCGTTTTCTAATAGGGTAAAGATAGTGGGGTATAACCGTAAGCCAATTAAATTTTATGGGAGCCATTTAGGTGGGTTAGAGAATGCTATTGATTTTATCCAGAAACTTTGTCACTCTGTTTGGTGACTTTGCTGATTTTCTTAGAACCATCCTTTTCCTTAGATTTGCCCATTTACACTTTGCCTCCTTATGAGGGAAGTGCCCCTTTTGCCCTAGAGCTGAGTTCTGACCGATGGTGAATCGACTGATGTCCTGAAGACGAAGACTGAACCTGAGTGCTGACCTAAACCTTGGAGGGTAACTATGACAATGATATTGTGATTTGTCTGTTTGCTTTTCCTTTCTAGGTACCAACTGCTTACTTTTGACAGAGACCATAGCTAGATGTTTTCCAAATTGGTGTTCTAAATTGTTTTGCATGAAGCCCAACATGCTAATGCTAATCAGTGGTTAGGACAGGGGTTCACTAAAATTGACGCAAATAGACAAACGACTGAAACTATGCTTTGTTGAACTGACACATTGATGATACTCTGCTAAAGTTGATCTATGTACACGCCGTGTTATGTTCTGATGTTTGCGATTCTTGCCTTAATAAAATCTTATTAAAATTGCCAAATCGTGACTCTGCTGTTTTGTTTCTTGGTTTTGAGATTAACACATCTGCTCTTAGAATTGTAATAAATAGGGTATCAAATTCGTAAAATTCTACTAAACTGGTGTGGTTATTCATGACTGCAAGGTCATGGTGGTGTCTTGAATCGATGACATTATTGACGTATTGATTGACATATTGATTATCTATCTCTTCCTAAGGTGTCTCTCAACTGGGTCAAAAGATTCATTGGCCTAAAACGAGTCCTAATGTGAAATAAATTATTATAAAGGAACAAGTTAGCAGAGGTAAAGCTCCCTCAGGCACACATATCTGATTCTTTTTAGAGTTTGAGGCATGAAGGTCTGCAGAGATTAAACCATGGATGATCTGCCATTTAACTCTCCAGATATCTATAAAATATAACATCTTCTAGCCTAACCAAAGCCCCCATTTAAACACTAATTTCTTGAAAACTATAGAATAGATGTATACCCAACCAACAAAAACACAATCCATAAGTAAAGTTCTACCTTCATGTAAACTTTGTGTAATTCCATTAAGCCATTTTTCTGTGCCAGAGAGCAAAGAACCTAAAATGAATTAAAATGGGAAATGGCACTTTTGTGACCCTCCCCTTTTTCTTATCCTCACTTAAAAGACCAGCACGAACCTCATGCCAAACAAAGACCCAAAGTGGATGGACATGATTTTAAGAAAACAATAAATAATTTTCCAATATATATGTCCTAACTAAACTGGTGCTAGGAGAGGGGGAAAGTGAAATTTCTCTTTTTAACTGCCATAGGATACTTTGTTCCTCAATACAGAAAAAACTTCTCAATAGAAGTATAACAAACTTGGCTCAAGGAGGTGCCTTTGTTTGGTGTAAATCCATCCAGTAGTTTCAATAAATGATCATTTAATAATTGTTCTGGGCTATGCATTAGGAGGTTACAATACAGAGATTGTAGAGCTATCTAAGCCATTAATATGCGGATCCTTCAAGGATTCATGAATCCAATTGAAAAATGTGTGGCATATTGTTATAATAAAGGGAGTTTTTATCACCCTTGTGGAATTATAGTTCCTACTGTAGATTGACAAACCCACCCTGCTTCAATTGGCTGACCATCCCAGAATTATTTCTGCCACTGCCAACATTACCTAATGTGGTTCACCAGCACTATGTTGGTAGGAGTGAAAAGTACAGAGCATAAGATAGCAGGATGCATGTGGGGATGCCAAGGAACCTCGACAACAACAAAAATTATAAAATCATTTTAATTGTGAGCTGTGCAAATCGTATGCTAGTTTCACAAATAATGGAGCCTCTCAGTGTCTGTGGGACCTGTACAAAAATCATGAAAAAAAGTTTTATGTCCACTACTTTCTTTCATAGAGGGCCACATGTGGGCATTGACCACTCTGGGCAGATTTGGAGGAAGTGCTGGATGTGGTCACTTGGCCATCCACAGTGCAATGGAGCTGGGAGGCAAAACCCTGTAGGACACATCAGAAGTCCTTGCATATCAGAGTTTGCCAGATGCTGCAAAGTGACTGCAGGGCCTCCAAGGCAGTGGTCAACCCCGGTTGCACATGACCAATGTCTGTATGTCGAGGTGGTTGGCATCCTGAAATAAGTTGTGCTCTGCTCTTGCCAAAGGCCAAGCCTTGAACCCCACACCCCCTAAGCATTGCCAACAATGTACATGTGTAGTGGGGTTGTGCACCCAAGGAGGGTTGATCACAGGTATGCCACAGGCCAGTGTCTGTGGCAAATGATTTATCTGCACAGCTGAAGGACCTGAACTGGAGGGACTGGCTTCTCATGGTTAGTTGGGCAGGAGACACTGTTCCATGTGGTTTATGATCAAATAAATAACACAAATCCACTAACAAAACTATGGTTCAAATGAAATTACAGCTAATGATGGTTATAGCATGAGCACTGTATTTCATGTGTGAACTATGTTTTCATGGCTTGAGTGTGAGACATTTCTTGTTGTCCTTGAGAAATTTAGGGGTTTGATTTGTAACCATAGCCACACTTTAACTGTTTGAATTTCTAGGGTTTTATTAAAAATATTTTAATGTGTTAACATCAAAGCTAAGCATGGTTTCAGTTTAACATTTGTTTTTTAACGAAAACATATATTTATCAACATAGACATATTTAAATATACGTGTAGTCTACTATAGTAGGGCGCATTTAATTTTTCCAGATTCAGATGCATTTTTACACACTACAGAATGTTATTGGTAAAGATCATCCTTAATTAGAGTCCCATCTGTTGAGTTTTTCTCCATCACTGATGAACCTCTAATCACTAATGACTCGCTCACTCTTCAGGGACTCAATTTGTTCCCAACCGTATAAAAGGGACAGAAACATCCGTGGAGCTGATTTCCCTTCCTCATCCTTTCTTGACATGCCCTGGAGCTGCTTCTTTTTTGGAGGTATGCTAGTGCTAGGTTAATTAATAATTTTTGTACGTTGATAACACCTGTTCCATTCTTATGTCTTGAATTAATTTTATTAAAGTCGAAGGAGAAAACCGTGCTTTAAAGTGTTATGAAACAGGAGTGAATACTACTATAGAATAAGAAATACCATGGGCTGTAATATGCACAGGACAAGCTTGCTATGTTTGAGCCACAGTGTACCTTTCAAAAGGTGCACCAGGCACAACCAGAGAAGTGCACCTTATTATGCTGAAAGCACTGTCCTCAGGGCATCTGTGAACTCGCCCAGCCCACTGGGCAAAACATTCAATTGAAATAAAGAACAGCTGTTTAAAAGCTGCTTTGTATTTCACAGTGCAGGTGGCAACTGGTCTGCACTTTCAAGTGGGGAGAGAAATCTCCTTGCAGGAAAGTACAGTGAGTGACTGCACCCAACCTGCAGGGGGATAACTAAGGGGGTCCTCTTCAGAGAGCTCTGGTGCTACATGTGTGTCAGTGCTACCAGTATTTTTCTGAAGGGGCTGCACAAGCGTCTAAGGCCCCTTCTATGATACAAAGAGCCCTGGTGCCTGCAAAGCGTAGGCACATGCCACTTGGGTCCTCAGGCCACTTTGTGTAATATGGTCCCATATGTGTCAGCGAGGATTGTTTGAGTTCAAGATAATTGTAAGGTTACCTAAATTTTATCAAATAATCATAAAAACTTCATGCTGGAGGTTTCATAGCCTTAGAGAGCTCTGAGTTCCCTGTACCCTTTGCACTCAGGCACATCGCGATATATCACTGTGCAGGTTGTCATGCTTCACGAAGGACCCTCTGAGCCTTCCTGCCATACAACACTGGTGCAACAGTAGAGCTATTTACCGGCAATCTTAATTAAAAAAAAGTACACATTGTATACATTCCTTTACATTTTGGGAATCTATATTCATGTTTTCCTGGCTGACAAATGTGCAATGTGAGTACTTAATACAATTCTACAATAATTTGAGATTTCAGGAGTAATCCCTTTCTATCATGCCTACGTTGGAGAGCTGTGTTCATGGCAGAACATTCAGTTTGTCGATGGGAGAACTGTGTATATCGTTGGTTTAGTAAATTGCTTGACTGTAATCACAATGAAGAAATAGGTTCTCGTATGCACCCGTGAAACATCATTAAAAATCATTTTATACCCACTCTGGTAAGGAAGTTACTACATCCGTTCCGGGAAAACTTCCTGCACCCACAAACTTGCCTCAAGACTTGTAACTGTAGATAATCCAGTGTACCGACAGACTGTACGTATTCCTGAATCCGATCAGCGAAATTACGTCACTGTTTGCGATTCCGTGAATTAGGATCACTGAATTTCTGCAAAAAGATGTATTTTTTGGCATTAGGTCTAGTGTTTTGCTGTTCACTCTTTCTTTTAAAATAAAGCGTATCAACAATTTTGGGTAAAATCTAATATTTTGTTTATCTGTAGGCAGGGAAACTTCTGAAAGTCGAGGTATTTGAGTCAGGTGAGTGATAGCTACCAATTTATATTGGCAGTGTATGAGATAGCAGCACCGTGAACACTGATTTTGGTTGTAGGACAAGAGATGCTTGTTTTGCAGCTGTCAGACCCAGTTCAAAGGCCCTGGGTAAAAAGGTGTTAATGGGCCTTTGCCCTGGGATCCTTTCTCCACTGATGTCCGAGGTCTGACCTACTACGAGTGATAAGATAGCATCAAGTACATCCGTTTAGTGCTTGACTCAGAAAGTGGCAAAGGGTGGAGTTCAAGGCTTAGTCAGAGAGGTGATGTGCAGTTCAGGAATCAAAACGCAATATTCAACACAATTGACAACGAAGGCCGATGCCAGTGCAGTTGTTTTAAAGAAAAGTGCACTAATATATTAACAACTGCTCTCTAAGCCACAAGAACAACTACAGTGCAATGGGAAAAGCATACACAATTGTATACAGAGATAAAAGCACAGGTTTAGGCTCACGGGAAAGGTGAGGTCAATCTCTTGCGCTTGTACCGATTTAACTGATAGATTTAAAACTAAATCAAGATCTCCAGAGGACCCCCTGGATATTGCGCTGTATCAGTGCCTGCATATTTTGCTACAGTTTAGCTTCAGCTGTGAGGTTTCTGCTTTTGTTGTTCAGCGGCTTGGCCCTGTAATTTCCTACAAACGGGAAGCAGGGTTGGGGAATTGTTTCAGGCCTGAAAAATTCTTTCACCCATAGGAAGGGTGAGGGTCAGGCACAGGTCATGTTTACTGGAGTTCATGGGGGGAGTAGAGCTGGTCCCTGATCCCGGTGTTGTGGGGTTCCATCACACAAGTATGGTGTTAAACGTCATGGGGGCACCTTCCAGCACAGATTTGCTGAGTTCACTGCAGTTGCCAGTGTCTGATTTTCGTGAGCACCAGATGCCAGGGGTGCACTGTATGTGTTAGGTTGACAAGTATATGGTCACACTCTCTTATTGGTGCAGCATTTCTCCATCCACCAGAAGGTGGGCTGATGGGCTGATTCTCTTGAGCTTCAGAGCTCAGTCCTGCCATATCCCACTAGCAATACTATGCTATCCACCACTGCGACAAGTTCAAGGCCAAGAAGGCAACTCATTAAATAAGAGGCTAATAGGACAGAGTTTCGGGAACAGTCATCAATGTAGGTTCAGGCTAAGTATTCTTGTATAAAATTAATTCCACTACTTCTGGATAGTGTCTCTACCTGGCCATTGTAGCTGAGCTTCTTCTCTGAATAGACATTCTCCTGTAGAGATGCTCTGTTCAAACTAACTCATTATGCCAGGCAGACACTTTTACAAGGCAGACTCAAGGGTCTCCAACAAGTAGTTGCGGACTTGGTCAGGTGATGTATCTCACCTCTCAGAAGATTTGCTATCAACTAAAGTGTTAATATTGAAAAGAGTTGTTGTTGATGTGTACAATGATATGTCGAAATATAACTTTGAAATTACATCTCTATTAACAAATTCTCTCATACTGAATTCTCCGTCAACCCTGACTCCAAAGTATGTGGTCAGCCAGGCTCTGAGACCTAGGTTTAAGGTTACTGACTGGCAGGTCACAGTTGGATCAGCCCGCAGCCAGCAAACAAACGCATGAACAAGAAACTCATGATCAGCCCCACAGCTAGGCATATCGGCACCACAATGGTACCAGGAGATTAGCTTTAATAATGCATACATGGCCAAAGGGATGCATGCATTCCCAAACACATAAACTCAAATGCCACATGTACCTACAAACATTTAGCCAATCCGAACACAGCATGCACAGTAACACACCACAATCACACCTCGCTCAGGCCAGACATCTAGACATGTTGTCCACTGGCCCTCCTTGTGTCAAAGCCCACCTGCAGTTTTTATCACTGACTCCAAGACAACTGTTCCTGCTTGGTTCAAGAGATTTCCCACATCTAGTCATTGGATTCAGGATGGTTTTCATTATTGGATTCTGCCAACAAACATTGGCTCACACAAATGTTGCGGTTGGCGGTAAAAAGGTGCTACCTGGGCTTAGGAGAGACCTGGGGGCCTCAACTCAGAATGAGGAGGTAGAGTGGGCTCTCAGCACTTTAGAGAGACCTCAGTAGACCAGGCAGCACCCACAGGAGTCACAGAACATGGGGACAAAGGAGTTGCAGAATGCGGTCATTTTAGCACTACACAAAAGGATTCCACGCCGTCGGAGAACAACTCTAGGAGCTGAGTGTCGCAGGATAGAGTGATGGGGACCTTGGCTACACTGTGTACAAAGGATTTCTGTAAGAAGTGCACAGAAGCCCTAAAAGCTGCAGAACATGTGGTGCACAGGGGTACTGTCTGGCACGGGGAGGCAAGCCCTTACCTCCACCAAATTTAGACAGCTGGACCTTTGGACAGTCAGGATCACTTCGGTCCACCACCTGTGTTCCAGGGGTCAAGCTCATCGACAGGAGAGAAGTCCCAGAGTACCGGTTGTCATTGCAGAGAGGTGCCTGCTGAAGCAGGAAAGTGACTCTGTCACTCCACTGGAGATTCCTTTGGTCTTTCTGGTGCAGGATTAAGACAGATAGTCCTCAGAGTGTGCACAACCTGGAAACTGTTGCAGTTGCTTGCTGGAGCTGAAGTTGCAGGGTCACAGTAGATACCTGGATACTTTGTTGAGGTTACAGGGTTCCTGGAGCAATCTGCGGTTGGTCCGACGGTCAGAACCTGAAGCACCGGATGCAGAGGAGCCTAGTGGAGTCTTGTAGACCGAATCTGAGGAAACACCCAGAGGAGAGACCCTAAATAGCCCTGAGAGGGGGAATTGGCTACCTAACAAGGTATGCACCTAACAGGAGGGGTCTCTGACATCACCTGCTGGCACTGGCCACTCAGATGCTCCCAGAGGGTCCCCATACCTTGGAATCCAAGATAGCTAACACCAGGGACATTCTGGAGGAGCTCTGGGCACCACCCCTCCCCTTTCCTTTGTCCAGTTTCCCACCGGAGCAGGGACTTGGTGTCCCTGAACTGGTGTAGACTGGATTACACAAGGAAGGCACCTTTTGTACCCTTCAAATCATTTCCAGAGGCTCTGGGAGGATACCCCTCCCATGCCTGCAACACCAATTTCCACTGGGAGAGGGTGTAACAACCCTCTCCTAAAGGAAATGCTTTGTTCTGCCTTCCTGAGATTGAGCTGCTCAATCTCCAGGAGGGCAGAAACCTGTCTGTGAGGTGGCAGCAGCTGGGGCTGCAGTGGAAACCGAAGAGTGCTGGTTTGGCATTACTGGGGGTCCATGGTGAAGCCCCCAGGCTGCATGAAATTGGCCCCCAATACTAGAATCGGATTGGTGGTACAATTTCTCAATCTTAGACACCTCACATGGCCATATTCAGAGTTGCCACTGTGAAGCTACATATATGAATTGACATATATGTAGTGCACGCTTATAATGATGTCCCTGCACTTACGAAGTCTGGGAAATTGGTGCTGGACAATGTGGGGCACCTTTACTAGTGCAAGGGTGTCCTCACACACAGTAACTTTGCACCTAGCCTTCAGCAGTTGAAGGTTAGACATATAGGTGACTTATAAGTTACTGGTGCAGTGAAAATGACTGTGAAATAGTGTGTGCACTATTTCACTCAGGCTGCAGTGGCAGTCCTAAAGGAGTGTTTGTATGAGCTCCTTGTGGGTGGCAAAAGAAATGCTGGAGCCCATAAGGATCTCCTGGAACCCCAATGCCCTGGATACTTAGTTTCCATAAACTAGGGACCTATAATGGGTGTCCAGTGTGCCAATCCGGATGGGAATATGGATTCACTAGACTATAGTGACAAATGTGGTAAATAGAGAGAGCATAAGTACTGGAGTTCTGGTTAGCAGAACTCCAGTGACACAGTGAAGCATACTGACAACACAGTAAAACACACTGACATATAGGCCACAAACTATGAGCACTGCAGTCCTCACTAGCAGGGTCCCAGTGAGACAGCAACAACACACTGACAAACACTGACAAATGGGGGTAACCATGCTAGAAGAAAGCCACCTTCCTATACTGTGTTAGATCTACTAGCTTTCAACTGCATTAGGAACTGCAAACTGCCAAGACATATCTTCTGTCTAAATGCTCTCAAGTGCACTGACATGTGCAGACTTTCCACCTGTAAAAATCAAACAGACGCAGAGAATAATGACACCTATTCGGAAGAAGATGATGACTGTGAATGTGAGTGATAAAATTGTGTTTATGTTCACTAATTACATACTGTGCCTTTGTAAGATGTGACAACTATTATTATTTGAAATTGCAAGTGAAAATTATGCATATAATTTATCTCAATATATGAGGAATACAATGAAGTTTTATTGTAATGATTTTACGGACTATATTGTTAGTATAACAATTATTAATCATACTTATTTTTTAAAATATTATTGAATGTAACAAATTTGGTGTAATTAGATTTATTTTTCCACACATTATGATGAATTTGAATGCAATTTATGAAACATATGAAAGCAATGATTTTTTTTGGTGGCTATGGTTGATGATCCAATGATATCAGAGTGATGACTTGCTATCGCACATTTTCCATCTCTAGACATCCATACCTTGCAAACAAATCATGTGAGAACCAACCCTCCCGAGTGGTACCCGTGGCCTAGATTTGGCGCCCTAGCTCATGGCCTAATTTGACGCTGTACCCAGTGTTCTCAGAGATTAAAAGTAACTCAAAATCAGCCCTCTTCACCATCCCCCAATGTGTATGCTCCAACAAGCTAAACTCTGTTCATGCTTCCATTTTCTTACGATAATGGCATTACTCCTAGTCCTACTCCCTCGCCTTCCTTTTAACCAATGAGGCCTCCTGCCTCCCCCCTAGACCCTCCCTTCCCCTTTCAAAACCCCCCCCCCACCCTTATCCCCTCCTGTACAAAAACCAAGCCCAAGCCGCAACTCGGACAGTCCGTACCGGGAGGGTGGGAGGGAACGGAAAAGGAAGGCGAGGGAGTAGGACTAGGAGTAATGCCATTATCGTAAGAAAATGGAAGCATTACCTCCCGTCCCTCCCTCGCCTTCCTTTTAACCAATGAGACATAGCAAGAAAAACACACAGGAGACGGACATCGAGTTGCAAGACCCTTAGTTAATATCCTGCACCAAGAACATCCCAAACATTATCTCATAGAGGATAAGACCCGGTGACCAAACACCGACTCCAAACCACCCAAGTCCGACAGCCTATAATGACGCACAAACGCCGAAGGAGAAGCCCAAGTGGCGGCCCTGCAAATCTCCACCACTGAAGTCCCCTGAAGCTCTGCCACCGTCGCCGCCATGCCTCTGGAAGACCTCCCCTGAATCCCTAGAGGAGGAACCACCTCTTTCAAGGAATAGGCCAACAGAATCAAAGATCGAACCCACCGACTCAAGGAAGCCGTGGAAGGTTTCTCACCTTAGCGCGCCGAACCAAAAGTAACAAACAGTGAATCCCCTGTACGAAAAGGAGCCACCACCCGCAGATACTCCAACAAAACCCTACGTACATCCAACGAATGCAAACGGACCTCCTCCCCTGATGAGGGATCCGGACAAAATGAAGGAAGGATGACCGCCTGCCTGGAATGGAACGAAGAATTGACTTTTGGAATAAAGGAAGGCACCGGAACCAGAACCACCCTATCGGGAAAAATCTTACAAAAAAGGAAAGGAACATGCCAATGCCCCCAATTCCCCCAACCGACGAGCCGAAGTAATGGCGACCAAAAAGAACGTCTTCAAAGATAGACGTCGCAAATCACAGTCCCCCAATGGGTCAAAAGGGGCCCCCGTCAACACATCCAAAACCAAGGACAGATCCCATGAGGGAAAAGAACGTACCGGGCGAGGAAATAAATTAATAAGCCCCTGAAAAAATCCAGGCATCAATCGCCCTTCAACTTGAAGATTACGCCATGGTCCCTAAATGCCTGAATAGCTTCCCACTGTACCCGAAGAGAAGCCACTGACAACCCTAAACGAGCACCGTCCTGCAGGAACTGCATCACCTCAAAGAGAGAAGCGCAGGAAGGATCCAACTCACGACTTAAGCACCAAGACGAAAACACCTTCCACTGTCTACCATAAGAAAGCAAAGTTGAACGTCTCCATGAAGCCAGCAAGGTAGAACTCAAAGCCACTGGCACCTAACAGAAACGCCCTGAATAGTTGAAACGGAGGGAACGCATATAAAAGGCCCTGCGGCCAAGGACATGACATCCCATCCACCTCCCATGCTTGGGGACACCGAAACCGGGAGCAGAAGCACTCCACTATTGCATTCTCTACTGACGCAAACACATCCAGCACTGGAAGACCCCAAAGCTGAACCAGATGCCGAAACAGAGACCTCCGGAGAGAGAAAAGTTGAGAGGAAGGAATCACTCTGCTCAGTAGATCCGCCCGAACATTTACCACTCTCGCCGAATGACATAAGCCTCGGCCACTAAGTCGTCTGTGCGAACCAGAACCGCCAACCCCCTCAGGGAATCCTGGAAATGGACCAGAGCCAGGAATATAGCCCGCAATTCTCGCCAATTAGATGACCGACTCGCCTCCCGAGGGGACCAAAACCCCCGAAGCTGAGCTGACCCCATCCATGCCCCCCAACCGGAGAGGCTGGCATCCGTCGTCACCACCACGGGTCTCAGAGGTGACAAAGACACCCCTACCCTCAGGTGGTCTGCATCCAACCACCATTGCAACTCTCTGTGAATCAATCCGGACCCTGGAACCCCGTCCTTCAGAGAACCGGACCCTGGATCCCACCTACTCAAGAACCACGTCATCAAGCACAGGGGATGGAAACGTGCCCAAGAACCCAAAATATCACTGACGCCAAATGTGCAGTCGCAACCATAGAAGAGCTCGGGGAGCAGACAGTAACCATACCTTCTTTACCAAAGCCTGGAGAGCATCCAACCTTTTTTCGGACACAGTCACCAACCCTAGAATAGGCTGAAACCGAGCCCCTAGAAAAACCAGATCCTGGGACGGCACAAAGTCTGATTACACCCAATTGATCAAAAAACCCGTGTTATTGCAGGACCCCCAGAACTTGGGCCACCTGCCTCTGCAAAAGGTCTCGTGAATGGGCATGAATCAAAATGTCGACTAGATAAGGGTGCAGAAACACCCCTTCTGAATGAAGCAAAGCCACTAGAGGAGCCAGCATATTCGTGAAAATTCGGGGAGAAGATTTCAGACCGAAAGGCAGAATGCAAAACTGGAAATGATCCTGCCCCACAGCAAACCTCAGGAACTTTTGAGAGGACCATGCCCCCGGTACGTGTGGGTAAGCATCCGGCAGATCCAGTGACACCAGAAAATCCCCTTGCCTGACCAATGTAAAAATAGTCCGAATGGACAGCATGCGGAAATGCACTGTCCTGATCCAGGTATTCACCTCCTTCAGATTGAGCACCGGTTGAAAATCCCCCTGAAACTTTCCGCACAAGAAACAAGACCGCATAAGTGCCCTGACCTCGGTCGTCTAGCGGAACATGGGAAATGGCCCCCATGACCAGTAAGTCCCGCACTCCGTCCAATAATGCTCCACTCCAAGACCCCTCTGAAGGCAGAGGTGTGGGATGCACCCCGGAATCTGGAGGAACCGCCACAAAATCTATGACATAACCATTGGTCACCATGTCTAGTACCCAATGATCGGTTACACTGTCCTCCCAAGTTGAAAGAAAGTGACACAGTCATCCCCCAACCGGCCCTCTGCCAGGCCCACAGCGAATGCCAGGACCCCTTCTTGAAACCACCCCGGGTCTCAGGAGTAGACTTCTTAGGTGAAAAACGCGGATGAAAACGCCGTCTCCTAAACGAAAAGGATTTAGCAACCCTAGTAGGAGAAGATCTGGAATGCTTCTTCCACCCTTTACCCGAAGAAGAAACCCCTTTAAAAGGTAAGGCATGCTTCCGCTCCTTAAACGCCTTGGAAAGTATGGATGGTAATAGTTCTCCAAACAAGTTACAACCCTCAAACGGCAGTCTCAACAAGGCCGCCGTTTCCCCTGGATCAGCCTTCCATGAACGCAACCAGAGGGACCTACGAGCCCCAATCCAAGACCCAGATGCCAGAGCCGAAGTACGGACTATATCTGAAGACACATCCGCCAATAATCTGGCCAGCTGTTCCATACCAGCCAGGAGCTCCGAACACTCCGCCCCTTCCTGTACAGCCACCGCCAGTTTATCAACGCCTTGAACCAATGATTGTGACGCATAAGCAGAATAAATCCCTGCCTTCAGCGCCAGATTCTCCGCCGCAAAAGCCCTCTTAAGACCTGAATCCACTTTACGGTCTGTGGCATACGTAGGCACACAATCCTCCGGATTGACTGCCGTTTTGCCAATTAGAGTAGCCAGAATAGAGTCCAGGCGTATTGAAGGAGGAAAAACCCCCTCACCCTCAAGTAAGTAAAGTTTCTGAAGGAATCGCGGAACCTGAGCCTTCTCCACATCCTTCCACTCACGAAACACCATATCCTTCACAGGTCCCTGGAAAGGCATTGCAAACATAAAAGGCGTCTGATATTTGAGGAAATAAATGAGACTCTGAGTTTGTAGGTTGAAACACAGGGAAACCTAAACTGACCCGAACATGTGTCATCACTTCCCACATTACCTCTTCTGGAAACCTATTTCCCCCCAGATGACGTTGATGGGGCCTCATCCTCACTCTCCGATGAGGATTTCCTTGCCGCTACCGATGAGTGTGCACGCTTAGACTGATCAGTCCTGGCCACGCCAGCTTACAGTGCCCTGGTGACAGCCATTTCACCCATATCCTGCACTTCCTCACTAGACATGAGGGGAGTACTCCTGCCAGGTACCTGTGGGTTCTCAGGAAGAGCAATGCTACCCTCCCCTCCCACCTCCGAGGAGGAAGAAGAGACAACCACGTCTCTTTGCTGGAGCTTTAGGCATGGTAACCAAAATAACACTGCCTTTCATTCCAAAACACTACCCTACATATAGGACCCTGGTCCTCCCTAACAGGGCTCCACCAAACCCTAAAAAGGTCACAATCCTTGTAAAAATCCAAAAAACCACGGGCAGAACGCCCGTCCTACCTGACCAGCATCCAAAAATTGAAGGTCCTCGGTCCTCGCGGCTCCGCGGCGCGGAAACCCGGAAACTAACGCCCCAGCCACAGAGGGCCGGCTGACCCCGTCAGCCGGCCCCCAGTACACGCCTCTCGAGCAGCCATGCCATTCGCTCAAGACGTGACCCAGCCGTAGCACTCCTCGCGGAGCACCGCGTCCCGAGGAGTGCCTCCATCGACGACCTCCAGGCCCCGCCGTGCAGGTAAGAAAGGGAAAGAAAACCGTCTAGCGTGGGCTAGACAAAAGAACAGGAGGGGATAAGGGTGGGGGGGGGTTTTGAAAGGGGAAGGGAGGGTCTAGGGGGGAGGCAGGAGGCCTCATTGGTTAAAAGGAAGGCGAGGGAGGGACGGGAGGTAATGAAAGCATGTTCAGCACATGACAAATATCAGACAGAGGGTATGGCCTTATTTCCTTAATATATGTAAAACATGGCAGCTAATCTATTCCTTGGGAGCAAATGAGTCTCCAATCAAATATTGGTTAATTTTGCATTGTGGATATAAGAAAAGATGTAATCTGGGCATACTAATAATTATCTCTATGATAATTTGTTAGGGGTTGCTTGTGAGAGAAAGATAAAGGCCTTTATGTTATTGTGCTCTGTGACCACCAAGAGCTCTATCTTCTCATCTTGCCCAAAATTCCAGCTGAAAGGGACTTGGAATTATTGATATTGAAGCTTCCAAATGTAATATTAAGAGATTGTAACTTCCAGAAAGAAAATGCAAACACATTCCTTGCTCTTAATATTGGGTCAGCATTTACAGAATTATTTCTTTACAAATGTCTTGACTGTTTATATGTTTATGAAGGAGAGTCCAGGAAAAATATATGCCATGCGGGTTGCAGGTTATTTGTGTGACAACTTTTGAAGATTGTGTTAATGTTTCTGCCAGTAAACTCACTGACATTCTATGATAAATAGAAGGCAGATGTTCACCACATCTTTAGTGGCTTCATATGTCTCGTAGGACTTCCAGGTCTCATATCAAATGATTTTTAGAGCTTTTGATGTGTTTTAATGACATGTGACCATTTGACATCAATGGCCATGCAGGCTATCCTCGTCTACAGGTGAAATGATTTTTGGAGGAAACTTGAAATGTGGTTGCTCTTGGAAAAATTTGGACTTTATGAGTGCAGTTCTTTTGTGACAAGGAACAGTTTTTTTCTTCTCTCAGTACCAGGAAATCTCAGAATATGTGCACACTCAATAGAACATTTGCAAAGTTATTAGAGAGTCAAACTAAAGATTACCATTTCTCAAATAAAAAAGAAAATATCTTCCAAATGAGACAGTCATGAAAAATTGTATATTTCTAGGCAACCTGTGATGGTGATTGTTAGAACTAGGGTTTCTGGTTGGCTCAGGTATGCACTTAAACCAGGCACTCTAGTCAGGACAAGTCAGTTACATTCCAAGATAGCCCGTGCTCACTCTCTGTTAGGCTGTTAGCTTGGTTCAGAGCAGTCAGGATAATCCTCAGAAGCAATTTGTAAAGTGTTTAT
Source organism: Pleurodeles waltl (assembly GCF_031143425.1). Classification (NCBI taxonomy): domain Eukaryota; kingdom Metazoa; phylum Chordata; class Amphibia; order Caudata; family Salamandridae; genus Pleurodeles; species Pleurodeles waltl. The sequence goes on from NC_090445.1 coordinate 387,460,439, forward strand.
GCAACATACTTACACAGAAACACAATGAACACACCACAAAAGAGAACACTCAGGATAATATATATATATATATATATATATATATATATATATATATATATATATAGTTATAGATATATAGTTTATTTTACATAAAATGAGACCAAAACAACATGAATCCTAAATACTGTGTATATCATGCAAAACCTTGAGAGAGTACTCGTTATTCTGGCAATGCAAGAATCAAAATGACATACATCATAACATCAGTGCCTGTAATGCCAGTTTAGGTTAAGGTAAACATAAATCACCAAATATCAGCAGTAGTACATAGATCACCAAATATCACCATAAGCACAGGAATAAAAATATGCCCACATAGCTACAGGAACTCCTTCACTCCTATTAGCAGGGTTACAGTAATGTTTAAGAGCCTGGTTGAAAAGGTGTGATTTAGAACTTAATTGGTAGACCACAGGCCGGTCTGAGTTCCTCTTAAATGCTTTACAGTAATTCTCCTAATGGTGGCAAGGTCCTGAATGAGAGCATCCATCAATGCCACTAACCAGCAAGTACAAGTGCCCCCAGAAACAGCCCGGGGGGCGCCCACTACCTGCAGGGTCCAGCAGGAAGGCCTTACTGCTATTATTCAAAATTGCAGCTGTCTGCAAATGTGTGGCATCGCTGCAGTTGCTCTGTACTTTGCTTTTCACTGCTCGGCCCTTCACTCAGAGATGCGGATGACTGGGACATTCAGGGGTAAACACAGTTCTCTCTGGCACGGAATGGAAGCATCCTGGATGTGGACACAATCCTTGTGGGAGGCTGCAGCAGCCTTCCCCCTTCCACAGGGTAGGAGGAGCCCAGCGTCCACCGGTCAGGCTTACCCTACGGAAGTAACAAGGAATCTCCTCTTTGTTTCACCACACAAAATTGATTCAGTGCACCTTTACCACAAAATGGCTGATCCTTTGGGGGACACTCACTCTGTTGTAACTGAAGGCGCTTGTGGCAAATGCAGAGTGCTCAGCATGCTCTGAATTTATCTGGGGGAAAAGCGCTCCACACGCACTTCTCTATCACAAACTCTCGACACATGCTGATATGAGACCACCAGAAGTGGATAAACAGTGCTTCGCTATGCGATGATGAGAGAGATTATTCTTGACTCCAGGTTTTGTGCAAAAATGAAGCACTCCAGCTGTGGAGGGGAAATCGGGCAAGGAGCAATACACAACACTCACCACATGCTGGGCTCCTTGGTGAACACTTGGGGGGCACACAGGGTGCAGCAGGCCAGCACATAAAGGTTGTTGCAATGTGAACCAATACACTCTCTTGACTCAGAAATTACCACACTGACTTTTTTGGCAGTTCCAAAGACAGTATTTACTAACTGTCACAACAGGAAGAAAAACACTGTAGACTGCATCTCAGCCCTGCACAACCTGCCTCCAAGGTTTTTCTCCACTGCCTGTTCACAGACAGGTGAATATATATACAAATCAGTAAAATACTTTATGACACATTATTAACCATTCATAACTTGCAAGTTTACAGATTAACATGGAAAAACACTCAAAACCATGTGACCCCATAATCCTGGATTCCTAGGTTAAGCCATTACTCGCTCTTTACTATACATTCAACAAATGTTTATGACTGAACATTCTTTGAACTATGAATGTGTATGTGCTCTTTTATAAATATTATTTATTTGAAGTGCCTGTCGATAGCATTGTGGATCTGGGACTCCCAAGTGTTTGGAATTTGGTTTCTTCCCTGCACCTTGTAAATCATGCACCTGTGTGCTTTGGACTAATTCAATTATGTGCCTGGTATCTAATCAGTTCGCGATCTGTTTGGAGAGTGTGCAGAGGACTCACGTGCTAATGTTGTAAATACCTACAGACATGAGTTTGCCTCTAACAGATGACTCATTTTTGCTACTTACTTCGCTACATCCTTGAATGAACTTTTCACCTTGCTCGTGTCAGTGTAAGGGTTTGGCCTAAACTGCTTTTTGATTGTGAACAGGCATGAAGTATCTATTGATGCTTAATGTTGCGCAATGTTTTCACATTTCATATTCGCGGTAATGTGTTTTTTTTTCACATTTCCTACAACATTCATCCTATAGTGGATATTTCAACTACCTTATATAAATCTTGGTCTGCTTTCGGTACTAGGTACTACATATTGCAGTGAGAATCCACTACTTGTACTGGCCTACAAATTGAACACTTCTCTCCTGCCTTAGTGCCTAGTTTCCTACTCATGCTAGTACCTCCTGTAATACATGGTATATTAGTAGCAAGATCACAGCCAATGCTAACAGACCCCGCAGTAGTCCCAACATCCAGGATGGTAGTTTTGAAAATCAACCACTAAACCAACTATCTGGGGCACCTCCTTTATCTATCTATGTAATTTGTAGATTCTGCAGTGTCCAGAGTTCTTGAAGGTTTTAAATCCAAGTGCTTGTGCAATAGTATTCAGCAGTTCTTTTCTTTTGCCTCATGGGGTGCTTATGCAAAGTGGATATGTTTATTCCAGGTATCACTAAAACTGGAGCATTCAAAGTTATCATGGAGCAAAGTCCTCCCCAATTATGTGGTAACTGGGCATACAGTGGTTCTCCACATTGCCAGAAGAAGTACGTAAGGCTGGAGGTGTACCCCCTGCATGTTGGCATGGAAGACTGTGACCTTGCAACCAATATTCTGACCTGTTTCCCCTTAAACAGAAGGAGACAAGGTTAGTTTCATAACAGTCTGAGGATTTACCATGCTGACTACCCAGGTGTAACATAGAATGTTTTCATCCCGGATGGGGGTACCTTTCCTTATGGCATCCTGGCTAACATCAGGGGCATCCCACAAAGACATGGTCCTACAGGAAAACTTGTTGGGATCCCACTGGTTATGAACAAAAACTGATCCTCTGATTTTGAGCCCTGGTCTGTGGACACAATCTGGGTCCAGGGGTTTGCACGATAGTTGTTACACTCAATTGGTGGATGTGTTATCCCTAGGAACTATAGATCTAGGACCATCTGAGACCAATCTATAGTGGTGGGACGTCCTGTTTTTCTCATGCGTGTTATTTCATTTCTTATCACTTGTCTGTCTGTAAGGATGTGTAGTACTTTTGGCAATGTGGCATATCTTATGGCATTAACTAGAAAGCATAGTACTCGGATGTGTGTCAATTACATTTGGGCTTTTATTCTACACACGTAGAGGTGTAATAGGCAGCAGGCTATGTCTGATGGTACTTCCTTTGTGGAGTGTAGTCTGTTTGAACTAGTAGAATGGGGAATCAAGCAGCACACAAAGCATGACTATTTTTTTTTTTTACCTATTTCAGACATGTGCTGATATCACATATTGTCTGACAACTTAGCATGAGCATTATGGGTCAGATTGTAACTAGAGAGCTCTCTTCAGACACAAAACATATTAGAACTTGGGGGTACTTTGCTATCAAAGAGGGAAAAGGATAGATTTGAGAGATAAAAGAGAAATTCAAAACAAAAATGCATGTCTTTGTTTGTGTCCGTTCAAATGACGGTCCAGTTGGAGTGGGTCTCTTTCATGGTGACAATCTTCATCCCCACCTCTTGTTTTGTTTGAACTGCCCATTTTTTGTTGACTAGCAGCTGGGTTGAGATGCACATGGCTGTGATGGATCCAAGGTTTACTGCCATCCACTTTGAGAGCTGTTGGAGTAACCATGGTGACCATGTAGGGGTCCTAAAAATGTTTCTCTTTTCATTTGCTAGCAAAGTTTAGTATGAACATTTGATCTCCTACTTTTACTTCTGGAAGGTTGACCTCAGTTTTGGTGCACTTTTCTTTTCCTTTGGTTACCTGTTTGGAAATGCACTTCGCACATTTTCTTAATTGGCACAAATAGATATGAATTTCATCACTCAGTGCTTGGAAAAAACATTCTCCCTGAATTTTATTTCTAGTGGCAGGGGTTTGGATATTGATGGCAGCAGTGGCTAGTAATTACTTAGAGTGGGGGCAGGAAATGGGTGGTGGGTTCGTGAATGCAAGGTGAATGGTGACAGTAAACAAAAAAAGAAATAGCCACTTACCTTTCTTGCTGCACGAAGACTTCGCTCCAGTCAGTCAATTTTCTGCTCTGTCTCCTCTAGGCTCCAGAAAATACCCCTAACTAGTTTTTGTGCTGCTTTCATGCAGATAACCACATAACTTGAAAATGTTCACAGACCTTGAAGATTTTACTCTTCAAGTGGCCATTGAGGTGCTCTAAAATACCATGACTTTGTAAGTGGTATGTGGAGGACATTTTGGGGGTTATTCTAACTTTGGAGGAGTGTTAATCCGTCCCAAAAGTGACGGTAAAGTGACGGATATACCACCAGCCGTATTACGAGTTCCATAGGATATAATGGACTCGTAATACGGCTGGTGGTAAATCCGTCACTTTTCCGTCACTTTTGGGACGGATTAACACCTCCTCCAAAGTTAGAATAACCCCCTTTGTGCTTTATCTGTGATGGTGCTGTTAGGTGTTTCGCAAATTGAGTACCATTGTCAGATCCTATGGCTTCTGAGGTCCCCCATCGGGGAATCACTTCCCAAACTAAGAATGTGGCTGTTGATTTGGCATCACAATGGATGCATGGTTCGGCCTCCATCCATCTAAAGAATGGACAGACCATCACTATGAAGTACCTTTAGTTGTTGCATCGGTCTATCATATCCACAAAGTCCAAGTGAAGTGCCTTAAAGGGACCTTGCAGCTGTGGAATGGTGGAGCTTACTACTTTTAGAGTGGGATTAGGGGAATACAGCTGACAAAACCTGCCGCTATCTAGATACATGGTAATTATGACATGTAAACTGGGGAAAATCTTGCTGGATTTTGGCCGCCAAATAGTCCCTGGAAGTGTGAGGTTGTAAATGAATCTGATCCAGGGCAATTGCAATCAAAGCCTATGGCTTTCCCATAGAGAGATGCCTACACACTAAGTTGCTCCTGGAATGGACGCACCCTCTATTTTCCCATAACTGCTTTTCATGTGATGACACAGCTTCCTGCAGCTCCCCCAGATGTAACTTTGCTGACTGATAAAGTGGTTGTTATGTATGCTGAGTCTGAATATATTGTAACTATTTCTACCACTACTGGCTTAAGGGCTGCTATTAATGCTGTTAGATCTGCTGACGGTGCTGAATAGTGTGCGGGCATGGGTAACTTTTCTAAAACCTGTAGTGTATCCAAGGAACCATGTTGCTGAGCCCTGACTACCACTGCCCCTATGTGTCTCATTCCTGTTTCTTGGTTCATCATGGAGGAACCGTCCACAAAATAGACAACGCTGTCTGGTTTAGGGTCCTCTATGGCTTGACTGCAATCATGGAGGCTATATGTCACACATTCGTGTTTGTCCTCCATGGGGTTTAACCCCTTCGCTGCCAGACCTTTTCCCCCTGAGGTGGCAGGCCTTTTTTTGGCTATTTGGGGCAGGGCGCGCTTAGGCCCTCATAACTTTTTGTCCGCATAAGCTACCCATGGCAAATCTGCATCCTTTTTTCCAACATCCTAGGGATTCTAGAGGTACCCAGACTTTGTGGGTTCCCCTGAAGGAGAACAATATATTAGCCAAAATACATTGACATTTTTTTTTTTTTTTTTTTTAAATGGGAAAGAAGGGCTACAGAAGAAGGCTTGTGTTTTTTTTTCCTAAAATTGGCATCAACAAACGGTTTGCAGTGCTAAAATCACCAGCTTTCCAGCTTTCAGGAACAGGCAGACTAGAATCAGAAAACCTAATTTTTCAACACAATTTTGGCATTTTACTGGGACATACCCCATTTTTACGATGGTTTGTGCTTCAGCCTCGTTCCAGTCAGTGACAGAAATGGGTTTGAAACCAATGCTGGATCCCAGAACCCTAAACATTTCTGAAAAGTAGACAAAATTCTAAATTCACCAAAGGGTAATTTGTGTAGATCCTACAAGGGTTTCCTACAGAAAATAACAACTGAATTAAAAGAAATATTGAAATTGAGGTGAAAAAAACAGCCATTTTTCTCTACGATTTACTCTGTAACTTTTTCCTGCAATGTCAGATTTTTTAAAGCAATATATCGTTATGTCTGCTGGACTCTTCTGGTTACGGGGATATATAGGGTTTGTAGGTTCATCAAGAACCCTAGGTACCCAGAGCCAATAAATGAGCTGCACCTTGCAGTGTGTTTTCATTTTATACCGGGCATACAGAAATTCATTTGCTGAAATATAAAGAGTGAAAAATAGTTATCAAGATAAACTTTGTATTTCCAAAATGGGCACAAGATAAGGTGTTTAGGAGCAGTGGTTATTTGCACATCTCTGAATTCTGAGGTGCCCATACTAGCATGTGAATTACAGGGCATTTCTCTAATAGACATCATTTTTACACACTGTCTTATATTTGGAA